>NC_044039.1:192031220-192338172 GCF_901765095.1 Microcaecilia unicolor | reverse complement strand
TAGTGAAACTCCTTGGGAGGACCTTAGTGTCCTTGGCGGTATGTGGAGGATCATCCTATTCTTCAGATACTCGGGGCCATTTCCTTTCAGGGCCTTGAAGATCAGACAGAGTTTTAAATTTAGCCCTGTATTGTACTGGTAGCCAATGAAGTTTTTGCACGTCACTTGCAACCTTCTATGAGTCTTGCTGCTGCATTTTGAATCAGCTGGAGCTGGTGCAGACCCTTTGTAGTCAGACCATTGTATAGTGCATTGCAGTAATCCAGTCTTGATGTTACCATGGCATGCACAACTGGGATAATATTTACCTTCTTGATGCAAGGAGAAAGGCAGCATAGCTGTTGCAAATAGTAGAAGCAGCTCTTGAAGGTTGCTTGGATTTGGGGAATCAGAGTAAGTGTTGAATCTAACTGTATTCCAAGGTTCCTGACTTGTGATTTGAGGGGGAGTTCATACTTCCCAAAAGGAATTTGATGTCAGGTATGTATCCACTTGTGTTAGGGACCCAGAGAAGCTCGGTTTTACTTGGGTTCAAGCAAAGTTTGTTGTGTTTAGCCCATTCTTGAATTGATGTTAGACAAGTGATCAGTTTATTCAAGACTATAGGTAAGTCAGGTTCAATGGGTATGAGTAGCTGCACATCATCCGCATAGATGTGGAACTGAGTGTCCATTGACCGAATCAGCTCAGCTAGTGGTTTGAGGTAGATATTGAAAAGAATAGGTGACAGTATCGATTCTTGTGGTACCCCGCAGGTCAGTGTCCATGGTAGTGATGAGTTGCTGCCAATCATTATGGATTGTTGCCTGTCTGATACCTGTTTCTGTCAGTCGTGCTAGCAAGATATCATGATTCACAGTGTCAAAAGCTGCTGAGAAATCTAGCAGTACTAACATCGAGGCAAATCCCTTGTCTCGGTTTCTGTGAAGATCACCTAGCAGGGATACAAGGACCGTTTCTGTTCCATAACCAGGTTTGAATCCACATTGACATGGATCTAGCCAGTTACTCTTTTCTAGCCATTCATTAAGTTGAACACAGACTGTTTGTTCTATGAGTTTCCCTAGAAACGGGATGTTGGATACTGGCCTGTAACTTTCAAGTTTGTCCTGGTCAAGGTTGTTTTTCTTCAGCAGAGGGCAAACCACTGCCCTTTTTAATGCTGTTGGTAGTTGCCCATTAGAAAGGAGAGGTGTCACAATTTTTGTGCCGCCTTCTATAAGGCCCATACTTGCCTACTGCACTATCTTTGATGGCAGGGATCGAGGGAGCAGGTAGTTGGTCAAAGGTCTCTTAGGATTTTGTCAAGGCTCTCCTCTGTCATTAAGTTAGAAGTGTTCCATCTGTGACAGTTAGGCGGGGGCGAGTTTGTGCACCCCTGGTTGACTGATTGGGCACTGGGTGGGATTGCCTGTAAATCCTGGTGGAGACTTTTAATTTTGTTGGCAAAGTATGCAGCAAAATCATTGCAGTTCAGTTTAGACTGGGCAGGCTGGTTTTGTTGTGGGGGTTGCAGTAGGCTGTTTACTATACTGAACAGCTGCTTGGTTGAACTGGCAGCCTGTGCAATGGATTGAGAGAAATACTGTTTTTTGGTTGTTGTTAAGGCTTGGCGGTACTTTGCCATGTGCTTCCTGCAGTTTAGCCTGTCTTCATCCAGGTGAGATTTGCGCCATCTCCTTTCCAGTTTTCGTCCTTCGCGATTAAGAATCCGAAGTTCTGGAGAAAACCAAGGTGAGCGTTTGTGAGTGGAGCATAAGACCTTTTTTAGTGGTGCTGTCTTCTCTAAGGTCTTGGCTAGGTGTGTATTCCAGATGTCAACTTGTTCTGCCACTGTTGTCTTTTCATCTATATGCGGATAGGCCAAGGCCTCTAGGAAATTCTCAGTGGTCAACTTTTTTTTTGTCTCTGATCTCCTTCCAAACCTTGAGAGGTGCCATTTGTTTCAGGTGGTCACTTAGGGAGAATTTAATTAGAAAATGGTCTGACCATGATAGGGGTGTTATTTCAATACTGTTATTCCAGAATTTTTGGATATCCACCCTTTTTAGAATACCAGGTCTAGTATGTGACCCTTTTTGTGGGTTGGAGAATTAATCACCTGTGTAAATCCCTAGTGCTGTCATCGTGTCCAGAAAGGAAGCTGTGGTGGTATCTGGGGTTTTGATGTGTAGATTGAAGTCTCCCATGATCACCAGCCTAGGGTAATTCAGGGTCAGTTGAGTAATCAGGTCTAGGAGTTCTTGCACAGATAATGTGTTGTTACGAGGTGCTCTGTAAATCATAAGCAGCCAGATTGGCTTCTCCTCTTCAAGTTGGATTAAAAGAGATTCTTCTGATCCATGTAGCTGGGGGGTAGATATTCTGCGCAGTTTGATTGTGTCCCGAATCAATAATGCTACCCCTCCATCCTGTCTTCCTGGTCTTGGTTGATGTTGAATGTTGAAACCTGTTGGGCATAGTTCAGCCAGTGGTAACCCCCCACTTTATTCCTAGGATGTCAAGATGCTGTTCATTTATGGCAGGCAACAATCCAACCATGGGCTGAGCTTCCAAGATCAGAGATCAGGCACACTCAGGGTGGTGGTGTGCTCATAGGCAATGCCTGAACTGCCAGTATAAAAAGAGTTTCACAAAGGAAGGAGGGAAACTTCCAAGCTGTTCAAGCAACTGCCCTCAGAGAAAAACTGAGGGGACAGAAAAGTCTGTAAATAAAAATACTAAATACTAACTAGGCCCTTTCAGAGGCCCAACATACAAGGAGCCCTGCTCCGATGCTGTTCACTGTTTCCCATACCAGGAACAGCCTTAGCCAACGCAGGAACTATAAGAAAATCTAAACACCACAGACAGTGATACCTGTTGCTATCAATGTACCCACTTAGGCAAACATGGCTTTCCAGCTCAGGTGATTCTTGCTGCCTTTGTGCAGAAAGGGACTGCCCTAAAAATAGTCCATCAGAATACAGGAAGACAGGGGAGCAATGTACCTTACTACTGAGTTGGATAAAAAAACATCCCCTCTTTGGGGTAGGGTCCATCAGAAGAGACTGAGACAGGGAACAAGCCACAAAACTCCAAAGGCTGAACTAAAAAGGAACTGTCAGTTCCCCTACCAGACTTCTGCAACATATAGGCATATAGAGAAGCAGAATGAGCTCGGGGGGGGGGGGGGAGGTCAGAAGCCCCCTGCTCCAGAGAAGTGCCCAGAGTGGCAGACGTGCACCCCAAAAAAAAACAAGGCGCATCACAGGACATCAGATTCCTTCTGGAAAACTTAGCCATCTAGAACCCATCTGCCCAAGATAGGCATAAAAACTCCCCCAATCACAAAAAGGACTACTGAGGCCAAGCTCTCTTAAGAAGAAAGGTTCAAATTAAGGGTCCCAGAGCAGAGGAGATCCTGCTCAGAAGATATAGAAACAGCTTAAAGTAGTTCTGTTCTTTCCTTGGATCCCATTGCATAGTGGGGGCAGTTCGAGAAGAATTTGTGCCAGTGCCCCAGCTACATGTTTTCTGATTCAACAATGATTTTGGTAAAGGAAAGCAAAGGCTGGAGAAAATAAAGGGGAATCCCCTGTACCAGAAGTCTGTAATGGAACACAAGATCCTTTAGGAGAAGCTGGCCACACCCCGCCCACATCAAGGACGCAGGGCGGGAAAGGATCAGAGCCGGAGAAAAGAGAGGGCCGCGCCAGCAAAAAGGCGCACATTCCCACCATTTTAGCGTGGGAATAGGCTGTTGGGGGAAGGGGAACTTCAGCGCTTCCCTCCCCAGTGTTCGAACATGCCACCACACAGAGTCCCACTGGGGAGCATCTGCTACCACAGTGGGAACAGCTTTCAAAGGCCAGCGTCGCCCACACTAAAGCACGGTACCCCCGTGCCGAAAAGAGAAAGGCAGGGACTCACCGAACAGCAGGTGTCTCTGGAGGAGAAACAGAGTCCCACCAATGCAGCAGCCTGCTGCCTAACTGGCACACAGACTAAAAACACAGCACTCCCAGCCCATGCCACCCTCGAAAACAGTGCACGATCAGAGTGTGCCAAAAGAGAAATTTCTGAAGGATGCTTTAACACATCCTGCGATGTCTTTTTTTGTGCACTAAGCCCCCCCTTAGTAAAAGGGCCCCTAGTGGAGGAGTGGCCTAGTGGTTAGGGTGGTGGACTTTGGTCCTGGGGAACTGAGGAACTGAGTTCAATTCCCACTTCAGGCACAGGCAGCTCCTTGTGACTCTGGGCAAGTCACTTAACCCTCCATTGCCCCACATAAGCCGCATTGAGCCTGCCATGAGAGGGAAAGCGCGGGGTACAAATGTAACAAAAATTTAAAAAAATATTCATTTTATTAAAGAGCAAGCGAGACCACCAGCTCTAGCTTGCACTTGTTTCTGCTTTCCCTAGAAAGGCACCGAAAGAGGACAGCAAAATGGGGTACCCCAACAAGCACTCCATTTATCGAGTGATGGGGGACTGATAGATCATTATTTGGCTGCAATTCCTTACAGCATGTACTAAGGTATTTTCCATTACCTTAACATTTGATACATATTGAAGATGGGACACAGCTTCATATAGACCTTTAAACATGTAACTGGTACTTGCCTCGAATCAGCTCATAAATATTCATATCCATAAGTTCACATATTAGTGCAAGACAGCCAGACTTTTGGTCACTGAAAAAGAGCAACACATTGTGGATTTTATATTTTCATACGAAATCATCACTGCAACGTGCTGAATCACTATTGCAAGAGACTCACAAAGGGCAAACCACACAGATAAATTATTATTTTTCTGACACCTTGTATTAAACATACATACAGTTAAGAACATTAGAATTGCCACACTGAGTCAGATCAAAGCTCCATCAAGCTCAGTAACTTGCTTCCAATAGTGGCCAGTCTAAGTTACAAATACCATGCTGTTCACCCCCAGAGATACCCAATAGATTTACAAAAAACTCTAGTGAGGTAATATAGAAACAATCGTGCTTCAACAGTGTTAAGGAGAAAAGCCCTCAGAAACCATTGGCACACGGCCGTAGGTTTTAAGCGATGTTATGATTTATAATAATAACTGTCGCTTAGGTTCTATCATAGGGCATTAAAACTCCCTAAAGTGTTAGAGCATAATTTTGCTCTTCTACCTAAAGTGATGGAGTATATTCTTACTCTTCTGCACAGCTTATGGTTACTGTTAGTATATTTCAAATAACCAGCTGGTTATTTGGAATATACTAACAGTAACCATAAGCTGTGCAAAACTATGCTCTAACACTTTAGGGAGTTTTTATGCCCTATGATAGAATCTAAGCGACAGTTATTATTATAAATCATAACATCGCTTAAAACCTACGGCCGTGTGCCGATGGTTTCTGAGGGCCTTTTCTCCTTAACACTGTTGAAGCACGATTGTTTCTATATTACCTCACTAGAGTTTTGTATATTATAGTATTAGGTTACCTATTTTTTAACTCTAGTTCACACTGCATTTTGTTTGATAACCAATACATTTCCCTAAGTCTATCTTAATAATGGTTTACAGAATTTTCTGACAGGAACTTATTAAACTCCTTTTTAAAACCCAGTTACTCTAACTGATTTTACCACACCCTTCAACAATAAATTCTAAAACTTAAATTATTCATTGAGAAAGCAAAATATTTGTTTCAAATGTTCCACTTAGTAACTTCATGGTATGTCCCCTAGTTTTTGCAGTTTTTGAAAAAGTCAACAAGTGATGAGAGGAGTGGAGTGGACTGGGTAAACATGAATCATAAGAACACAGTATCAAAATAAATGATGGTAGATAAAAACCTATCATTTATTGACTTGACTTGTCATCTGTACTTTTGTACTCTTATACTTGGTTTGTTTGTGTTTTTCATCTGGTGTGCTAATATTTACCAGTGCTAGAGATTTTTCATGGACAATAAAGATGTTGAATATGACATCACTGTATACGTCATTCCGTTTTATGCTCCATTTGGAGATACTATTCACTATTTATTTATTTCACATTTATAATCCCACAATTTTCAAATAACATTGTTTCAATGTGGCTTACGATGATAATAGAATAGTTAGTGCAAACAGAATGCAGGCTAACAGAATATTTTTGCTTTACATATCTGATCATAATAAAGAGTTAACATGACTGTAACCTGACTCTCTCTTGAGTCTTGAAGAAGAAAGCTTTGAGCTGTTTACGAAAGTTCAGCTAGTTATTCATGCACCTTAAGCCTTTTGGGAGTGCATTCCAACTATTAGTGCAAAGGTAGGTAAAATCCGACGAGTAAACTGATTTGTATCTCAGATCCTGACAGCTGGGGAAATTGAGTGTGAAACAGGTCCTCGCTTCCGTGCTTATGTTGTGTAGTGGCAAATCCATTAGGTCTGCCATGTATCCTTGTGCAAGGCCCAAAATGATCTTGCATGCCAGGGTGCAAAGCTTGAAGGTTATTCTGGCCTTGATTATTATTATTACTACTAGTAAAAAAGCCCCGTTTCTGATGCAAATGAAACGGGGGCTAGCAAGGTTTTCTTCTGTGTGCATGTGGGAGTGTGTGTGTCCCTGCCCTCTGCCCTCTCTCCCCTCCCCCCTCTGAGTCCTTCACTGTTTCAGAGAGAGCGATTTGATTTCGTGCTTTGCTGTGTTTTCCTTCACTGTTTGTGTTACAGAGAGGGCGGGGCAGACACTCATGGGGAAACCGGATATCTCTCCCCCTTCACACTTCCGGCTGGAGGCTTCATAGAACGCTGGTGGTGCCTTTTATATAGAGAGATTATTTATTGCAATTGTATCCCACATTCCCCCACCTATTTGCAGGCTCAATGTGGCTTACATAGATTTGTTAACATTGTCATTTCAGGATATCAGATCAGATACAGTTAGTAATGTGTAGCGATTAGGAAGGGAAAAAGAAGAAGGAAGAGAGTGATTAGGGTAGTTATAGAAGGTAAGCGTTCATAATTGAGTGGGTTGGTGAGGTGACTTAGTGAGGCTGTAGGTTCTCATTATAGAGTGTAAGGCTTGAAGTAATGGGCTGGCTTTGTCGAACTGTGATTTTTTGTATATTAACCGCTCAGCAGAGGTTTTGTGCTGTCTGCAATTTCTTCTGAATTTGTTCTTTGCTTCATTGCAGTAATCTATGTGTGCCAGGGTCAGTATTTGGACTAGCATACAGAAAACCTCTCTTGGAAAGTAGCCTCTAATACGTTTTAACTTCCACAGTGTTTGGAAAGTTTTCATTACGACATTTGTCACCTGTTTTTCAAAGGACAATCTGTGGTCCAGTGTAACCCCTAAGACTTTCAGGTTATTTACTATCTGATAAGTGCCCCCATCCAGGGTGATGCTGGAGAAGGTCTCATTGCAACAGGTACCAAGAACTGTGTCTTCTCTCTGTTAAGTTTCAGTTTGAATGCGGTAGAACAGGACTCTAAGATGCTCATACCTTGGCTTATCAAGGTTGTGATTTCTGTCAGTTCCTTATCAAACGGGATGTATATTGACACATTGTCTGCGTACATGAAGGGGTTGAAACCTTTTTTCGTCAGTATGTTTGCTAGTGGGAGCATCATTATGTTAAATAATATGGGAGAAACTGTTGAGCCTTGCGGAACCCCACAGTCTGCTTTCCATGGGGAGAGAGTGTATTGCCCACCTTTGCTTGGTAAGATCTAGATTTCAGGAAGCCTTTGAACCAATGGAGCACCTCGCTGCCAATGTCAATTTTGTCCAGTAGTCTTAGCAGAATCTGGTGACCAACCATATCAAAAGCGCTTGGCATGTCGAATTGTAAAAGTAGGACTTTTTTTTATCTTTGCTGATTTCCCTTTTGAAGTTGGCTAGTAATGTTATGAGCACTGTTTCAGTGCTATACTGGGGTCTGAAGCCCAATTGGGAGTCATGGAGTATGGAAACGTTGTTAAGGTAGTCCATCAGTTGTCTAGCAATCAATCCTTCCACTGTCTTGGTCATGAGGGGTATGGAGGCCACGGGTCTGTAGTTTGAAATTTTGCTTCTGCTCACTTTCTTGCTTTTTGGGATCAAAGTCAGAACTATATTTGCCCTTCTCTATCGGGAACAGACCTTTGAATAGCATGAATGATGTGTGTGATTGGATTTGATCTATTTATGAGTTTTGTGTCATTTGGGCTTAGCATATGTCTGGAGTAACTAGTGCTGGTGCCGGTGGGCACTATTTTTCACTTCATATACTGATAGTCTTTCTCTCAGGTTTAACATAAGGGTTATCACGTTAAATTAAATTATCACTCTGCCTCCATGTCTTATGAACATATATCTATTTTTTTAGAGTTTTTTTTTGTGTTGTGGTTTGGCAGATAAAGACCAGCATGGCCCATCCACTGCTCTGAAAAGTAGCTAAGGTTGTACCTGTGACTCTATGTGGGTTACCCCTCCCATTATTCTTTAGGGTGTTAATTATAACCCTAAAGATAAAGGGGGCAACCTGCACAGAGTCACAGGTACAACCCTGGCTGCCTTTCTGAGCATATTGGATGGGCTATGCTGGTCTTTACCTACTATCATTTACTATGTTACTATGATTTGTGTTTACCCATTCCACTCATTTTATAGACCTCTATTATATCTCCCCTCAACTGTCTCTTCTCCAAGCTAAAAAGCCCTAATCTCTTTAGCCTTTCCTTCCAGGGGAGTCATTCCATACCCTTTATCATTTTGATTACTTCTATTTCTGCTATATCTTTAAGAGGCAGCGACCAGAATTGCAAACAATGCTCTACGGGAGGTCACACCAAGAACTGACACTGAAGAATTATGATATGCTTTGTTTCAGTCTCCGTTCTCTTCCTAATAATTCCTAATGTTTTGTTTGGGTTTTTTTGCTGCAGCTATGTACTGAGAAGAGTATTTCAACATATTGTCTACATTGATGCCTAGATTCTTGTCCTGGATGATGAATCCTAATGTGAAACCTTTCTGCTCAGCTGCACCAATTTCAAAATTACACTGGCTGAGCTGACACTGCACTGTTACTCCTGTTCCACACATCTAAGATATAGTGCTGTGCTGGGTTGGCCAACATTATTTTGAATTTGGCATGGCCAGGGAAGGAGTGAAGGTAAAATTCCTGATCATTTTGTTTCCATTAGTCCCAACAGATCAATCCAGAGATGAGTGGGTTATGTCCCTCTACCAGCAGGTGGAGATAGAGAGAACCTCATAAGTTTACTATATGTAGACCTGTGTATCCATCTTAACCTCAGTATTGTCAATACCAAAGCAATGGAAAAATAAGAATAAATTCGACATGGAAGTCCACTCCTGCCTCTATAAAGTCCAAGTAGGTTCCTCCACCACCACTCCTGCGGGAAGGAAACATCTAGTGGAAACTGCAGCCTGATGTTTTGCAATTCTTTTTTTTTTTATTCCTTTAAAGAACTTAAATAAACCCAAATCAACAAAGGGTAGGCCTCTGGATTGATCTGTTGGAACTAATGAAAAGAAAATTATCAGGTAAGGAATAATTTTACTTTCCATAGTGTCCCACAGATTAATCCAGAGACGAGTGGGATGTACCAAAGAAGTCCCCAAGTGGGGTGGGATCTCAAAGACAGAACAAGCCCTGATGGACAATAGTGGAGCCAGACTCCCGACATGGAGGCAGAAGGAGAAAGGAGTCCCCCGAGAAAACTCGCCATCCCGACACGAAGCAAGAACTTCAGAATCAAGAAAATTGGCGCCAACTTGAGACATGATAAAGAAGATAGAGTGAAAGCTCCAAATTGCAGAAGAAAGCCTGACATCCAGCGGCAGACAAAACTGCACTACCCCACAAAGGAGAAACCTTTGTTAACCAGCAACAAAGCAAATTCTGGCAAGGCTCGAGAGTCAGAGACAGAACCAGACTCCATGGGTAGAGGTGATAAAAACTGCGCCACCCCACCTCAAGTCAAGGCACTGTGGCTATAGCCGCATAACAGGCCAGCCAGAAACAGTAGAAGGCTCAACAGCTGGAAGGAATGCCCAGCTTGCCCGCCACAGATGGAACAAGTCTCGTCAACTAGCCACCCTGAAATCAGAGGCAATCCACAGCCTGACCTCCCATGATACAATCACACTTTAAGAAATACACAATATGAAGTTACTCACCTGTAGTAGGTGTTCTCCGAGGACAGCAGGACATAAGTTCTCACATGTGGGTGACATCATCCACTGAGCCCCAGAACGGATGCTACCTGATATTCCTTCAGCTTCTGGAAGTTTTTGGCAGGCCCAATCATGGATTTGTGCGCAACTTCCCACCTGACCAACTCACATGGGACCCTTAACTGAATAAAATAAGCATAAACAATGCAACTTCTAGGGGAGGTAGGAGGGTATATGAGAATTCTCCGAGGACAAGCAGGCTGCTTGTTCTCACTGATGGGTGACGTCCTCGGCAGCCCCTCCAATCGGAATCTTCCTAGCAAAGTCCTTTGCTAGCTCTCGCGCGCCCGCGCGCACCGCGCATGCGCGGCCGTCTTCCCGCCCGAAACCGGCTCGAGCCGGCCAGTCTTCTTTCATCCGCACTCGGTACGGCTGTGTTTTTTGTCGTGTCGAGCCCCGGAGAGTCGACCTCGCGCGTCCGTTTTATATTGACGTGTTTTTCTTCGGAAAAGTTCTTTAAATTTGTCGGGAAGTGCTCCGAAAACCCCCTTGGGTCTCGTTTTCCCTTCCCGTATTTCCAGTTTTTGCCCCGGTAAGTTTTCTTTCGTCGTCGGGGTAGGCCTTCTTTCAGCCTCGGTCGAGATTTTTCTCCCTTAAAGTTTTGGTGCTCCAAATTCGTCATTTCGGATTTTGACTTCGCCGGCGCGATTTTTCCACCCATGACATCGAAGCCTTCCAGCGGCTTCAAGAAGTGCACCCAGTGCGCCCGGGTAATCTCGCTCACTGATAGGCACTCTTCGTGTCTTCAGTGTCTGGGGGCCGAGCACCGTCCCCAGAACTGCAGTCTGTGTTCCCTGTTACAAAGGCGGACTCAAGTAGCGAGATTAGCCCAGTGGAACGTTTTGTTCTCGGGCTCTTCGTCGGCATCGGCACCGGGGTCATCGTGTGCATCGACGTCATCAGCGTCCAGACCTTCATCCCTGGCTGCCAGTGCATCGAGTGCATCGAAGCATCGGCCCTCTGCATCGGCGCCGAGACATCGGATAGCTGCATCGACGTCGGTGGTACCGGGACCTCGTCTCCTGATGTCGTCGGACGGTGGTGCATCGAGTGGAGTGCAGGTGAGGGCTGTCCATTCCCCTGCTGGTGGCGGTGAGCCCTCGGGTGGGTCTCCTCCTACCCTGAGGGCTCCTGCGGTACAGCCCCCCCCGGGATCGACCCTCTTCGGTCTCGGCCCCGAGGAAGCGACGGATGGATTCTACGTCCTCCTCGTCGGTGCCGGGGAGCTCCGGTGACATGCTTCGGAAGAAGTCGAAGAAGCATCGACACCGGTCCCCTCCCCGTGTCAGCACCGAGAGCTCTGGGTCGCCGAGGGAGTCGGCACCCAGCAGGCATCGGCACCGAGAGGACCGCTCACCCTCTGTTCAGGAGGTGTCGATGCGCTCCACTCTGGACAGCCCGGAACAGCCTCCACGCCCGGAACAGGTTCTGACGTCGACGCCTGCATCGACCTCCATGCCTTTCTCTGCAGCCGCTCTGAACGAGAGCCTCCGGGCCGTTCTCCCAGAGATTCTGGGAGAGCTGTTGCGCCCTACCCCTCCGGTACTGGCGGTGCTTGCGCCTCCGGTACCGTCGAGCGTGGCGCCGGCTGGCCCATCACCCGGGGTGAGGTCCCCGACGTCGGTACCGCGTGCGGTGCCGACTGCGGCCACCTCCCAGGAGGGCTCCCCGACTACGTCGGCGGAGGGAGCTTCGCCGATGCGGGCGAGGGAGTCTACCTCTCGACGCCCCCATCGTGGACGTGGCTCCACAGAGTTGAGCCGGGCGCGGTTGCAGACGCAGGTCCGTGAACTTGTGTCTGACACCGAGGGTGAGGCCTCGTGGGAAGAAGAAGAAGACCCCAGATATTTCTCTGACGAGGAGTCTGACGGTCTTCCTTCTGATCCCACTCCCTCTCCTGAAAGACAGCTTTCTCCTCCCGAGAGTCTGTCTTTTGCTTCCTTTGTCCGGGAGATGTCTACGGCCATCCCCTTCCCGGTGGTTGTGGAGGACGAGCCCAGGGCTGAAATGTTTGAGCTCCTGGACTATCCTTCTCCATCTAAGGAAGCGTCCACTGTTCCCTTGCACCATGTCCTGAAAAAGACATTGCTTGCGAACTGGACCAAGCCACTAAGTAATCCCCACATCCCCAAGAAGATCGAGTCCCAGTACCGGATCCATGGGGACCCAGAGCTGATGCGCACCCAGTTGCCTCACGACTCTGGAGTTGTGGATCTGGCCCTAAAGAAGGCTAAGAGTTCTAGGGAGCATGCTTCGGCGCCCCCGGGCAAAGACTCTAGAACCTTAGACTCCTTTGGGAGGAAGGCCTACCATTCTTCTATGCTCGTGGCCAAGATTCAGTCTTACCAGCTCTACACGAGCATACACATGCGGAATAATGTGCGGCAGTTGGCGGGCTTGGTTGATGCTCTTCCCCCTGAGCAAGCCAAGCCTTTTCAGGAGGTGGTCAGGCAGCTGAAGGCGTGCAGAAAATTTCTGGCCAGAGGAGTGTATGACACTTTTGATGTTGCGTCCAGGGCCGCTGCTCAAGGTGTGGTGATGCGCAGGCTCTCATGGCTGCGTGCCGCCGACCTGGAGAATAGACTCCAGCAGCGGATTGCGGACTCGCCTTGCCGTGCGGACAATATTTTTGGAGAGAAAGTCGAACAGGTGGTAGAGTCTCTCCACCAGCGGGACACCGCATTCGACAAGTTCTCCCGCCGGCAGCCTTCAGCTTCTACCTCTACAGGTAGAAGATTTTTCGGGGGAAGGAAGACTGTTCCCTATACTTCTGGTAAGCGTAGGTACAATCCTCCTTCCCGACAGCCTGCGGCCCAGGCTAAGCCCCAGCGCGCTCGCTCTCGTCAGCAGCGTGCGACTCAGCAAGGCCCCGCAGCTCCCCAGCAAAAGCAAGGGGCGAGCTTTTGACTGGCTCCAGCAGAGCATAGCCGACATCCAAGTGTCAGTGCCGGGCGACCTGCCAGTCGGAGGGAGGTTAAAAGCTTTTCAACAAAGGTGGCCTCTCATAACCTCCGATCAGTGGGTTCTGCAAATAGTCCGGCAAGGATACACCCTCAATTTGGCCTCCAAACCTCCAAATTGTCCGCCGGGAGCTCAGTCTTACAGCTTCCAGCACAAGCAGGTACTTGCAGAGGAACTCTCCGCCCTTCTCAGCGCCAATGCGGTCGAGCCCGTGCCATCCGGGCAAGAAGGGCTGGGATTCTATTCCAGGTACTTCCTTGTGGAAAAGAAAACAGGGGGATGCGTCCCATCCTAGACCTAAGGGCCCTGAACAAATATCTCGTAAAAGAAAAGTTCAGGATGCTTTCCCTGGGCACCCTTCTCCCCATGATTCAGCAAAACGATTGGCTATGCTCTCTGGACTTGAAGGATGCCTACACACACATCCCGATACTGCCAGCTCACAGACAGTATCTGCGATTTCAGTTGGGCACACGCCACTTCCAGTACTGTGTGCTACCCTTTGGGCTCGCCTCTGCGCCCAGGGTGTTCACAAAGTGCCTAGCTGTAGTAGCAGCGGCACTTCGCAGGCTGGGAGTGCATGTGTTCCCATATCTCGACGATTGGCTGGTGAAGAACACATCCGAGGCAGGAGCCCTGCAGTCCATGCAGATGACTATTCGCCTCCTGGAGCTACTGGGGTTTGTGATAAATTATCCAAAGTCCCATCTTTCCCAGTGCAGAAACTCGAATTCATAGGAGCTCTGCTGGATTCTCGGACGGCTCGCGCCTATCTCCCAGAGGCGAGGGCCAACAACTTGTTGTCCCTCGTCTCGCGGGTGCGAACGTCCCAGCAGATCACAGCTCGGCAGATGTTGAGATTGCTGGGCCACATGGCCTCCACAGTTCATGTGACTCCCATGGCCCGTCTTCACATGAGATCTGCTCAATGGACCCTAGCCTCCCAGTGGTATCAGGCTGCTGGGGGTCTAGAAGACGTGATCCACCTGTCCACGAGTTTTCTCGAATCCCTCTATTGGTGGACAATCTGGTCCAATTTGACTCTGGGACGTCCTTTCCAAATTCCTCAGCCACAAAAAGTGCTGACAACGGATGCGTCTCTCCTGGGATGGGGAGCTCATGTCGATGGGCTTCACACCCAAGGAAGCTGGTCCCTCCAGGAACGCGGTCTACAGATCAATCTCCTGGAGTTGCGAATGATCTGGAACGCTCTGAAGGCTTTCAGAGATCGGCTGTCCCATCAAATTATCCAAATTCAGACAGACAACCAGGTTGCCATGTACTACATCAACAAGCAGGGGGGCACCGGATCCCGCCCCCTGTGTCAGGAAGCCGTCAGCATGTGGCTCTGGGCTCGCTGTCTCGGCATGGTGCTCCAAGCCACATATCTGGCAGGCGTAAACAACAGTCTGGCCGACAGACTGAGCAGGATTATGCAACCTCACGAGTGGTCGCTCAACTCCAGAGTGGTGCGCCAGATCTTCCAAGCGTGGGGCACCCCCTTGGTGGATCTCTTCGCATCTCGAGTGAACCACAATGTCCCTCAGTTCTGTTCCAGGCTTCAGGCCCCCGGCAGACTGGCATCGGATGCCTTCCTCCTGGATTGGGGGGAGGGCCTGCTGTATGCTTATCCTCCCATTCCTCTGGTGGGGAAGACTTTGTTGAAACTCAAGCAAGACCGAGGCACCATGATTCTGATTGCTCCTTTTTGGCCGCGTCAGATCTGGTTCCCTCTTCTTCTGGAGTTATCCTCCGAAGAACCGTGGAGATTGGAGTGTTTTCCGACCCTCATCACGCAGGACGAAGGGGCGCTTCTGCATCCCAACCTCTGGTCCCTGGCTCTCACGGCCTGGATGTTGAGAGCGTAGACTTTGCCTCTTTGGGTCTGTCAGAGGGTGTCTCCCGCGTCTTGCTTGCTTCCAGGAAAGATTCCACTAAGAGGAGTTACTTCTTTCTGTGGAGGAGGTTTGCCGTCTGGTGTGACAGCAAGGCCCTAGCTCCTCGCTCTTGTCCTACACAGACCCTGCTTGAATACCTTCTGCACTTGTCTGAGTCTGGTCTCAAGACCAACTCTGTAAGAGTTCACCTTTGCGCAATCAGTGCATACCATTACCATGTGGAAGGTAAGCCGATCTCAGGACAGCCTTTAGTTGTTCGCTTCATGAGAGGTTTGCTTTTGTCAAAGCCCCCTGTCAAGCCTCCTACAGTGTCATGGGATCTCAATGTCGTTCTCACCCAGCTGATGAAACCTCCTTTTGAGCCACTGAATTCCTGCCATCTGAAGTACTTGACCTGGAAGGTCATTTTCTTGGTGGCAGTTACTTCAGCTCGTAGAGTCAGTGAGCTTCAGGCCCTGGTAGCCCAGGCCCCTTACACCAAATTTCATCATAACAGAGTAGTCCTCCGCACTCACCCTAAGTTCTTGCCAAAGGTTGTGTCGGAGTTCCATCTGAACCAGTCAATTGTCTTGCCAACATTCTTTCCCCGTCCTCATTCCTGCCCTGCTGAACGTCAGCTGCACACATTGGACTGCAAGAGAGCATTGGCCTTCTACCTGGAGCGGACACAGCCCCACAGACAGTCCGCCCAATTGTTTGTTTCTTTTGACCCCAATAGGAGGGGAGTGGCTGTAGGGAAACGCACCATATCCAATTGGCTAGCAGATTGCATTTCCTTCACTTACGCCCAGGCGGGGCTGGCTCTTGAGGGTCATGTCACGGCTCATAATGTCAGAGCCATGGCTGCGTCGGTAGCCCACTTGAAGTCAGCCTCCATTGAAGAAATTTGCAAAGCTGCAACGTGGTCATCTGTCCACACATTCACATCTCATTACTGCCTGCAGCAGGATACCCGACGCGACAGTCGGTTCGGGCAGTCAGTTCTTCAGAACCTGTTTGGGCTTTAGGATCCAACTCCACCCCCCGAGGGCCCTGTTTGTTCTGTTCCAGGCTGCACTCTCAGTTAGTTGGTAAATTTTTTTAGGTCAATCTCAGTTATGTCCTCGCCGTTGCGAGGCCCAATTGACCATGGTTGTTGTTTTGAGTGAGCCTGGGGGCTAGGGATACCCCATCAGTGAGAACAAGCAGCCTGCTTGTCCTCGGAGAAAGCGAATGCTACATACCTGTAGAAGGTATTCTCCGAGGACAGCAGGCTGATTGTTCTCACAAACCCGCCCGCCTCCCCTTTGGAGTTGTGTCTTCCCTTGAAGTGTATTGTCTTGCTACATACTGGACTGGCCGGCTCGAGCCGGTTTCGGGCGGGAAGACGGCCGCGCATGCGCGGTGCGCGCGGGCGCGCGAGAGCTAGCAAAGGACTTTGCTAGGAAGATTCCGATTGGAGGGGCTGCCGAGGACGTCACCCATCAGTGAGAACAATCAGCCTGCTGTCCTCGGAGAAAGTGAATGATACATACCTGTAGCAGGTGTTCTCCGAGGACAGCAGGCTGATTGTTCTCACGACTGGGTGACGTCCGCGGCAGCCCCCACCAACCGGAAAAGGCTTTGCGGGACGGTCGGCACGCAGGGCACGCCCACCGCGCATGCGCGGCCGTCTTCCCGCCCGTGCGCGACCGCTCCCGCCAGTTGAATGACAATAAAATATGAAACACAACTCCAAAGGGGAGGAGGGAGGGTAGGTGAGAACAATCAGCCTGCTGTCCTCGGAGAACACCTGCTACAGGTATGTATCATTCACTTTCTCCGAGGACAAGCAGGCTGCTTGTTCTCACGACTGGGGTATCCCTAGCTTTCAGGCTCACTCAAAACAAGAACCCAGGTCAATTGAACCTCGCAACGGCGAGGGTACAACAGAAATTGACCTACGAAGAACAACTAACTGAGAGTGCAGCCTGACCAGAATAAATTCGGGTCCTGGAGGGTGGAGTTGGATTTACACCCCAAACAGATTCTGCAGCACCGACTGCCCGAACCGACTGTCGCGTCGGGTATCCTGCTGGAGGCAGTAATGTGATGTGAATGTGTGGACAGATGACCACGTCGCAGCCTTGCAAATCTCCTCAATAGTGGCTGACTTCAAGTGGGCCACTGACGCTGCCATGGCTCTAACACTATGAGCCGTGACATGACCCTCAAGAGTCAGCCCAGCCTGAGCGTAAGTGAAGGAAATGCAATCTGCTAGCCAATTGGAGATGGTGCGTTTCCCGACAGCGACCCCTAGCCTGTTAGGGTCGAAAGAAACAAACAATTGGGCGGACTGTCTGTGGGGCTGTGTCCGCTCCAAGTAGAAGGCCAACGCTCTCTTGCAGTCCAATGTGTGCAACTGACGTTCAGCAGGGCGGGTATGCGGCCTGGGGAAGAATGTTGGCAAGACAATTGACTGGTTAAGATGGAACTCCGACACCACCTTCGGCAGGAACTTTGGGTGGGTGCGGAGCACTACTCTGTTGTGATGAAATTTGGTATATGGAGCATGAGCTACTAGGGCTTGAAGCTCACTGACCCTACGAGCTGAAGTAACTGCCACCAAGAAAATGACCTTCCAGGTCAAGTACTTCAGATGGCAGGTATTCAGTGGCTCAAAAGGAGGTTTCATCAGCTGGGTGAGGACGACGTTGAGATCCCATGACACTGTAGGAGGCTTGATAGGGGGCTTTGACAAAAGCAAGCCTCTCATGAATCGAACGACTAAAGGCTCTCCAGAGATGGCTTTACCTTCCACACGATAATGGTAAGCACTAATCGCACTAAGGTGATTCCTTACTGAGTTGGTCTTGAGGCCAGACTCTGATAAGTGTAGAAGGTATTCAAGCAGGTTCTGTGCAGGGCAAGAACGAGGTTCTAGGGCCTTGCTCTCACACCAAACGACAAACCTCCTCCACTTGAAAAAGTAACTCTTTTTAGTGGAATCCTTCCTGGAGGCAAGCAGGACCCGGGAGACACCCCCCGACAGACCCAACGCAGCGAAGTCTACGCCCTCAACATCCAGGCCGTGAGAGCCAGAGACTGAAGGTTGGGGTGCAGTAACGCTCCATCGTTCTGCGAAATGAGAGTCGGAAAACACTCCAATCTCCACGGTTCTTCTGAGGACAACTCCAGAAGAAGAGGGAACCAGATCTGACGGGGCCAAAAGGGCGCTATCAGAATCATGGTGCCGCGGTCGTGCTTGAGCTTCAGTAAGGTCTTCCCCACCAAAGGTATGGGAGGATAAGCATACAGGAGGCCGATCCCCCAATGGAGGAGAAAGGCGTCCGACGCTAGCCTGCCGTGTGTCTGAAGTCTGGAACAGAACAGAGGCAGCTTGTGGTTGGTCTGAGAGGCGAAAAGGTCCACCGAGGGGGTGCCCCACTCTCGGAAGATCTTGCGTACCACTCTGGAATGGAGCGACCACTCGTGCGGTTGCATGACTCTGCTCAGTCTGTCGGCCAGACTGTTGTTTACGCCTGCCAGGTATGTGGCTTGGAGGAGCATGCCAAACTGGCACGCCCAGCGCCACAGCCCGACGGCTTCCTGACACAGGGGGCGAGATCCGGTGCCCCCCTGCTTGTTGACGTAATACATTGCAACCTGATTGTCTGTCCGAATTTGGATAATTTGGCAGGACAGACGATCTCTGAAAGCCTTCAGCGCGTTCCAGATCGCTCGGAGCTCCAGGAGGTTGATCTGCAGATCCTTTTCCTGGAGGGACCACAGACCCTGGGTGTGAAGCCCATCGACATGAGCTCCCCAACCCAGGCGAGATGCATCCGTCGTCAACACCTTCGTGGGCTGCGGAATTTGGAATGGACGTCCCAGGGTCAAATTGGTCCGGATGGTCCACTAGAGCAGTGAAGTGTGGCAACTGGTGGAGAGGCGGATGACATCTTCTAGATTCCCGGTGGCTTGGAACCACTGGGAAGCTAGGGTCCATTGAGCAGATCTCATGTGAAGACGAGCCATGGGAGTCACATGAACTGTGGAGGCCATATGACCCAGAAGTCTCAACATCTGCCGAGCTGTGACCTGCTGAGACGCTCTGGTCTGCGAAGCGAGGGACAGGAGGTTGTTGGCCCTCGCTTCGGGAAGGAAGGCCTGAGCCGTCTGGGTATTCAGCAGAGCTCCTATGAATTCCAGAGACTGGGTTGGCTGGGGATGGGACTTTGGGTAATTTATCACAAACCCCAGCAGCTCCAGGAGTTGAATAGTGCACTGCATGGACCGGAGGGCTCCTGCCTCCGAGGTGTTCTTGACCAGCCAATCGTCGAGATATGGGAACACGTGCACTCCCAGCTTGCGTAGGTAGGCCGCTACCACCACGAGGCACTTGGTAAACACTCGTGGGGCGGAGGCGAGCCCAAAGGGCAGCACACAATACTGAAAGTGCCGTGTGCCCAGGCGGAATCTGAGATACTGTCTGTGAGCTAGCAGTATCGGTATGTGAGTATATGCGTCCTTTAAATCCAGGGAACATAGCCAATCGTTTTTCTGAATCATTGGCAGAAGGGTGCCCAAGGAAAGCATCCTGAACTTTTCTTTGACCAGGAATTTGTTCAGGCCTCTCAGGTCTAGGATGGGGCGCATCCCCCCTGTTTTCTTTTCCACAAGGAAGTACCTGGAATAGAATCCCTGCCCTTCCTGCCCGGGTGGTACGGGCTCGACCGCATTGGCGCTGAGAAGGGCGGAGAGTTCCTCTGCAAGTACCTGCTTGTGATGGGAGCTGAAAGACTGAGCTCCCGGGGGACAATTTGGAGGCAGGGAGGCCAAATTCAGGGCGTATCCGCACCGCACTATTTGGAGAACCCACTGGTCGGAGGTTATGAGAGGCCACCTTTGGTGAAAGAATTTTAACCTCCCTCCGACCGGCAGATCGTCCGGTACGGACACTTGTAGGGCGGCTATGTTCCCGTGGATCCAGTCAAAAGCCCGTCCCCGGCTTTTGCTGTGGAGGCGCAGGGGGCTGCTTAGGCGCATGCTGTTGACGAGAACGAGCGCGCTGGGGCTGTCCCTGTGCCTGACGAGGCCTTCGGGCCGGCTGGTTGGACCTACGCTTCGCAAAAGAATAGGGTGCAGCCTGCCGGGCCCGGGAAAAACGTCCACCTGTGGAGGTGGATGCTGAAGGCGCCCGGTGGGAGAGCTTGTCGAGAGCGGTTTCCCGCTGATGCAGTTGGTCCACCATCTGCTCGACCTTCTCACCGAAAATGTTATCCCCCCGGCAAGGGACGTCAGCCAGTCTCTGCTGGGTGCGGTTGTCCAGGTCAGAGGCACGCAGCCATGAGAGCCTGCGCATCACTATACCTTGGGCCGCAGCACGAGATGCCACGTCACAGGTGTCAAAAATACCCCTGGACAGGAACTTTCTGCACGCCTTCAGCTGCCTGACCACCTCCTGATAAGGCCTGGACTGCTCCGGCGGGAGCTTCTCGACCAGGTCCGCCAGTTGTTGCACATACAGTGGGGGAAATAAGTATTTGATCCCTTGCTGATATTGTAAGTTTGCCCACTGACAAAGACATGAGCAGCCCATAATTGAAGGGTAGGTTATTGGTAACAGTGAGAGATAGCACATCACAAATTAAATCCGGAAAATCACATTGTGGAAAGTATATGAATTTATTTGCATTCTGCAGAGGGAAATAAGTATTTGATCCCCCACCAACCAGTAAGAGATCTGGCCCCTACAGACCAGGTAGATGCTCCAAATCAACTCGTTACCTGCATGACAGACAGCTGTCGGCAATGGTCACCTGTATGAAAGACACCTGTCCACAGACTCAGTGAATCAGTCAGACTCTAACCTCTACAAAATGGCCAAGAGCAAGGAGCTGTCTAAGGATGTCAGGGACAAGTTCATACACCTGCACAAGGCTGGAATGGGCTACAAAACCATCAGTAAGACGCTGGGCGAGAAGGAGACAACTGTTGGTGCCATAGTAAGAAAATGGAAGAAGTACAAAATGACTGTCAATCGACAAAGATCTGGGGCTCCACGCAAAATCTCACCTCGTGGGGTATCCTTGATCATGAGGAAGGTTAGAAATCAGCCTACAACTACAAGGGGGGAACTTGTCAATGATCTCAAGGCAGCTGGGACCACTGTCACCACGAAAACCATTGGTAACACATTACGACATAACGGATTGCAATCCTGCAGTGCCCGCAAGGTCCCCCTGCTCCGGAAGGCACATGTGACGGCCCGTCTGAAGTTTGCCAGTGAACACCTGGATGATGCCGAGAGTGATTGGGAGAAGGTGCTGTGGTCAGATGAGACAAAAATTGAGCTCTTTGGCATGAACTCAACTCGCCGTGTTTGGAGGAAGAGAAATGCTGCCTATGACCCAAAGAACACCGTCCCCACTGTCAAGCATGGAGGTGGAAATGTTATGTTTTGGGGGTGTTTCTCTGCTAAGGGCACAGGACTACTTCACCGCATCAATGGGAGAATGGATGGGGCCATGTACCGTACAATTCTGAGTGACAACCTCCTTCCCTCCGCCAGGGCCTTAAAAATGGGTCGTGGCTGGGTCTTCCAGCACGACAATGACCCAAAACATACAGCCAAGGCAACAAAGGAGTGGCTCAGGAAGAAGCACATTAGGGTCATGGAGTGGCCTAGCCAGTCACCAGACCTTAATCCCATTGAAAACTTATGGAGGGAGCTGAAGCTGCGAGTTGCCAAGCGACAGCCCAGAACTCTTAATGATTTAGAGATGATCTGCAAAGAGGAGTGGACCAAAATTCCTCCTGACATGTGTGCAAACCTCATCATCAACTACAGAAGACGTCTGACCGCTGTGCTTGCCAACAAGGGTTTTGCCACCAAGTATTAGGTCTTGTTTGCCAGAGGGATTAAATACTTATTTCCCTCTGCAGAATGCAAATAAATTCATATACTTTCCACAATGTGATTTTCCGGATTTAATTTGTGATGTGCTATCTCTCACTGTTACCAATAACCTACCCTTCAATTATGGGCTGCTCATGTCTTTGTCAGTGGGCAAACTTACAAAATCAGCAAGGGATCAAATACTTATTTCCCCCACTGTAGGTCCGCATGTGAATGCTCATATAGAGCAGGTATGACTGGATGCGGGTCACGAGCATGGAGGATTGGTAGGCCTTCCTCCCAAACGAGTCCAGAGTGCGAGACTCCCGCCCCGGGGGCGCCGAGGCGGTATCCCTCGAACTCCGTGCCCTCTTGAGAGCAGAATCCACGACCGCCGAGTCATGGGGCAATTGGGGCCGCATGAGCTCTGGGTCAGAGTGGATCCTGTACTGGGACTCTGCTTTCTTGGGAATGGTGGGGTTAGTTAATGGTCGCACCCAGTTCCGAAGCAGTGTCTCCTTCAGGACATTGTGCAGCGGCACCGTGGAGGACTCTCTAGGTGGTGATGGATAGTCGAGGACCTCGAGCATCTCGGCCCTCGGCTCTTCCACAGAGACCACGGGGAAGGGAATGCTGATAGACATATCCCGCACAAAAGAGGCAAAGGAGAGACTCTCAGGAGGTGAGAGCTTCCTCTCCGGTGAAGGCGTGGGGTCCGAGGGAAGGCCCGCAGACTCCTCTGAGGAGAAATATCTAGGGTCCTCCTCTTCCCCCCACGAGTCCTCATCCTCGGTATCGGACATTAGCTCATGTAGCTGAGTCCTGTACCGGGCCCGGCTCGACGTCGAGGCACCGAGGTCTCGGTGTCGTCGAGCGGTGGACTCCCGCGCCGGCGGGGACGGAGCTCCCTCCATCGACGTCGACGGGGACTCCACCTGCGTGGCAGTCGAGACCGGCACCGCAAGCAGCGGCGGTGTCGACAGCCCCGGCGCCGGGCTAGAGCTCGCCGGCGCCACAGTCATCGGCGCCGAGGGCGCAAGCACCCCCGGCGCCGGCACAGCCTGGCGCATCAGCCCTTCCAGGATCCCCGGAAGGATGGCTCTGAGGCACTCGTCCAGGCCCGCTGCCGGGAAAGGCGGTGGGGCCGGTAAGGGTGTCGGTGCCGGAAGCTGCTGGGAGCCAGGAGACGGCACCGAGGTGCCGGAACCCCGACGCGTCGGTACCTCCACAACCGACGGAGACCTCTCCTCTCGACGATGACGCTTCGGCGTCGACTCCTCTTCGGGATGCACCGAGGGCGTCCGGTGACGACGCTTCTTATCCTTTTTTTCGATGCACGTCACCGGCGCCGGAGGGCATGGAGGAGGAGGAGGTCGATCCCCCTCGGTCTCGAGGCACCGGGTCAGACAGGGGTCGGTCCCGTGGCTCACGAGCTGAGGGAGTGACCGGGGCCGACTGCCCACGCGGCCTCTCAACCCCACTCTCACCGGCGGACCGGCGGACCAACGGGACCTGTTCTCCTGGGGTCGCTGCCATCGGTGCCGATGTCTCGGGCATCGATACCGGTACCGAAGAACCGGCCTTCGATACCGATGCCGTCGAGGTCGACGTCGAGGGGCCGGCGCAAGTTCCAAAAAGACGGTCCCGCAGAACTTGCCTCGCAACCTGAGTCCGTTTCCGGAGACCGAGACACAAAGCACACGACTTGAGATTGTGCTCCGGCCCGAGGCACTGGAGGCACCAAGCGTGGGTGTCGGTCTGCGAGATCGGCCGGCCGCAGCGACCACACTTTTTAAATCCACTCGGGACCTTCGAGGACATCGACGGAAAAAATCGCGTCGGCGAAGTCAAAGTCGTCAATGGTGGCTAAAATCACACCACGAAAAGATAAACGACCGAGCGACCACTAGGCCGCAATGTGGCGTCCCCGCTGGAAGCGAGGGAAAAGGGGAGCGCGTGCTCCACACGCGCAGAGATTTTTTTTTTTTTTTTTTTTTTTTACAAACAAGAAAAAGGAAACCCGAACGGTAATCCGAGCGAAGCGACGATCCGCGTAAACGCGGTCGAAAAATCCGGCGGCTGAAACAGAGAGAGTGGCAGAAGCACAACTCTCTCCAGTCGCGGAAAAAAAGGAACTGGCGGGAGCGGTCGCGCACGGGCGGGAAGACGGCCGCGCATGCGCGGTGGGCGTGCCCTGCATGCCGACCGTCCCACGAAGCCTTTTCCGGTTGGTGGGGGCTGCCGCGGACGTCACCCAGTCGTGAGAACAAGCAGCCTGCTTGTCCTCGGAGAATACCTTCTACAGGTATGTAGCATTTGCTTTATGTTCTGCTATACCTCAGAGAACACCTACTATAGGTGAGTAACTTCATTTTCTCCAAGGACAAGCAGGACTATAGCTTTTACGAGTGGGAATCCCTAGTAACCAGGCTCACCGAAAACAACAAAGCACGATCAATAGGGACTTGCAATGACAAGCCCAATTAGAATCAATAACACTAGAAACAAAAACACCCTGTTGTGAAAGTGCAGCCTGGAATAGAAAAGATTGGGCATAGGAGGGTGGATATGGATTCTAGACTCCAAACAAATTCTGCAGAACTATCTGACCTAACCAGCTGTCACACTGGGTATTCTGTTCAAGACAGTAGTGAGATGTAAATGTGTGAACTGAAGACCACATTGCAGCCCTGCAAATATCCTCAAATGGTTCTAACATTATGAGCCGTGATATGATCCTCAAGAGTCAGTCCTGCCTAGGCATAAGTGAAGGAAATGCAGTCTCCTACCTAATTGGATAAAGTGTGCTTACTGATTGCTGCCCCCATCTTGTTTGGGTCAAATTAAAAAAAAAAAAGGCTGTTCATGGGCTTTAGTTTGCTCCAGATAGAAGGCTAAGGCTCACTTGCAGTCCAAGGTGTACAGTGCGCTTTCGCCATGATGGGCATGAGATTCGGAAATACTGTTGGCAGAACAATGACTAGGGGAACTCCGACACCACCTTAAGAAAGAACACAGGATGCGTACAGAGAGCTACTCTGTGATGATGAAACCTTATGTAAGGTGCATCTCCTACTAAGGGCCTGACGCTCACTAGCCCTGCAAGCCAAAGTGACCGCCACCAAAAATAAGACCTTCCAGGTCAGGTACTTCAGATGCATGAATCAAGTGGTTCAAAAGGAGCTTTATCAGCTGGATAAGGACAACATTGAGATCCCATGGGAGATTTTATGAGACAGGGCCAGCCCAAGGCAATCTGCTGCCTGAGACAAGGGATGAGATAGTACCCCCATCATTCCACCCCCTCCCCCAGTCAGAGGGGAAGATGTTTAGGAATGATAGAAAACTACCAACTGACAGGAGCCAAGCAATTAAGTTTATTACAAAATCATGAAAATACATAAACTATATATATTTATATATTATATGCACATAAAACCAAAGTGAACAGCCTAATGGTGTCAAATCACACACAAAAGAAAATTGTCTTGTTCATTCCACCAGGACCTAGCTGCACACCTCTGAGGCCTGGGGTGAGGAGCCTAGAGTATATTCATTCATTCACAGAGCATTCCCAGAACAACCAATAAAACTATCCCAATAAGAGGTACAGAGCAGAAATACAGTTCCATTCTGCAATGTATATGAGACTAAGAATATTCATACAACAACGACTGCCAATTGAACTTCAAAAATTTTTTAAAGGTTTTATATAAATGGTACTTCTCCCGGTCCCACCCCCACCCCCTCCCTCCCTCCCAATCCCTCCTACCCTCCCCCCCCTCAGGGTTTGACTCAGCCTTTGATTATTCACAAGGTCCAGAGATCCATCTCCCCTCACTATGGGCACTGATCTAGAAAAGTGCCCCACACCGCACACCACTGTGGCATTCTACGGTACATTAATTGTAACAGTATGCTGAACCTCGAAAATGTGGGATATAAATGCAGCAAAATAAATAAATAAATATGCTGGAAAATTCACCATTTTGCCACAAATACAAATTAGAAACTTTACAAGACATTGGTTTATCTCCAGTATGATGGTGGGACAATGAAAATAGGAGGCACAATATAGAGATGGAGTATGATTTTTCTTTTATATGCCCATGGCAAATATGATTTTAGTTTTTGGTCATACATTAAGTGGCCTATTTACTAAGCTGTGTTAGCTGTAAATATGGCAATTAACATGCACTAACAGCACTTAGCCTATATTTACTGCTATCAGCTACCACAGATAGAAGCATAAAATGTTTCTTTCATGGGAAAAGAGAAAAATCAGTCAAAAGCTACCACATCTGGAACTACTGGTGGTGGGAGGCGGGGATAATGCTGGGCAGACTTATACGGTCTGTGCCAGAGCCGGTGGTGGGAGGCAGGGCTGGTGGTTGGGAGGCGGGGATAGTGCTGGGCAGACTTATATGGTCTGTGCCCTGAAGAGGACAGGTACAAATCAAGGTAGGGTATACACAAAAAGTAGCACATATAAGTTTATCTTGTTGGGCAGACTGGATGGACCATGCAGGTCTTTTTCTGCCGTCATCTACTATGTTACTGGCATGATTCAGAGACTTCTACATCAACATGTACCCTCGATGCTGAAATTTGCTCAACTGGAAAATCAAGTAACTAATATCCTACAGATGTCTGGGGTATCCTTAAGTCCAGATGTTAAATCCCCTCCTAATTTGAGTAGACTAGAGATTCTATCCTGAATTGAAGTGTCCTTGAGGAAAGGGGAATCTCTTCAAATTACATCTCCTAGGAGCATAAATAACTCTCCCAGTCTAGAGGACCTGCTGCAGATGGTTCCCTTCCCACAGTCTATCAGTGTTATGTGGTAGTAATAAGATGCTGGGGACAATTTGGATCACCAACCTTCAGAAATATCCTTGATGGGCATTCAGCAAGGGATCTCTCAGAGTCTACTATACAAATTTGGGGCCCTCAGCTCAGCTGTTTTCAAAAGAAGCTGTTGCCAAGTTAGAAAAACAAGATAGAAAGTTGGGCTAGGTGGATATGGGTGTGGCCAAACTTGATTCTCAGGTGCTGGCATTGCAAACAATTAATAGAGTTAATATTAAAGAGCAGAAAACAGAGCCAGAGTTACTCATTTAAGGTTTTTCGATTTTCCTAAGACATGGTTGTTATCTCCCCAAAGAGCTGCTACAAATATTTTCCAGGAAGTATTGAATAGTTCTATAATTTGAGACGGTTGATATTTCTAAATTATATTAGGTTAGCAAGAGCGGCAGTAGAAAGGTTCCAAAATCACCCTTATAACCTATAGGTACATATAGAGCAGTGTCAAGCGGGGCCTGTGCCATTATTTCTTACTAGCCGTTGAGCCCGTAAAAACGGGCTGGTATTGGGGTTTTCCTTCCTTCCCCCTCCCTCCCTCCCGTGAGGTCGCCACCGCTACCGTTCCCCCCCCCCCCCCCGGAGTCGCCGCCATCCCTCCCTCCACCCGGCCCGGGCCCTCTCTCTCTCTCTCTCTGCTACTAAACTTACACATCCATTCGCCGGAACGCAGCACGCACATCAGCTGAGCTGCCGTCGGCCCTTCCTTCTCTGCCTGTGTCCCGCCCTCCTGTGACGTAACGTCAGCGAGGGCGGGACACAGGCAGGGAAGGAAGGCCGATGGCAGCTCAGCTGATGTGCGTGCTGCGTTCCGGCGAATAGATGTGTAAGTTTAGTAGCGGAGAGAGGGCCCGGGCCGGGTGTGTGTGTGGGGGGGGGTAACGGTAGCGGCGACCTCGGGTGGGCGGGTGGGGGGGGAGCGGTATCAACCTCGGCGGCGCAGTTTCCCTCTCTGTCCCGCCCTCGTCATCACGTATTGACGCGGGGGCGGGACAGAGAGGGAAGTCTCTACTGCGCATTTGCGAGTGAGTCGGTCACTCGCCGTTTATATGTTTGATGTCTTCCCAAATGATATTGTCACTTACAGGAGGACACCTCCACAGTGATTCTCCATATTTTTTGAATACGGGATGCTATATGAGCTAAACATCATTTTCAATAGTCTCATTATACCTTCATTTGCTATAACCTTTTATTTCCCCCTGGGGTATTACCATTACAGAATATGGAAGACTTTGGGTTTAGCCCATTGAGGTCAGTTCTATAATGGAGATACGCTTATTCCTCTTAGGGAATTGGCAAGGGACTATAATCTCCCCCAAAGTCATCATTATGACTATTTACAACTGGTACATCCTCAAGCATCTAAAAAAAACAAAAAACTTAAAGAACATTTGATTCAAGATTATACATTTTTAGAGGATGTTTTTGAAGATTTTAGGTACACTAAACATTTGATGGGTACACTCTATGGTTATTTTAGGAATTCCCTTCCTGTACCTGTGAAACAGACAGCGATGGGAGCAGGAGTTGGGTAAAGTTTTTACATTGGTTGAATGGAAGACAATGGAACAATGTTTGGTAAATATTGTAATTGTATCCATTGTTAAAGAATACAATGTTAAGATAATGTATTGTTGGTATCTGACCCTGGATTGCCTCAGCTGTTGGTACCCTCATGCCAACCCAGATTATTGGAGATGTGGACACCGGGGTACTTTGGGACACATATGGTGGATGTGCACTAGGGTGCAATCATTTTGGAGCACCATTCAGTTTCAGATTGTTTGGATTACAGGTCTGACGGTCCCCTAGGGTCCAGGGATCTTTTTGTTCAACAGAGATATACCAAGGTTTTGTAAACAACAGACTGCACTAACAAGACACCTGCTGAATGCTGCTAAATTGACTTTCCATAGCAATGATATTATACTGCCAACATCATTCAACTTCCATAATGAAAACAATTTTTTTTTTCAAATTATGTTTATTAAAGTTTTTGAATAACAATATATAACAATAGTCATGTCTCAATCACATAGCATATATGTAAAACTTACATAACAAATAACAGAAGAATTAACAGATTCCCTCCTTCCTCCCTACCCCTCTACCCTAACATAAACCTCTTACTCATTAATGAAGGTTAATATTACTAAGATCGATCATTCCACTTTCAGAGTCTAGGAACAATCAAGTGGGGTGCATCAAGATCTATCCCATTGTGCCCTCTCCATGTTCGATATCGTTCCCATAGCAGATTAAATTTTGTTATATGTCCCGATTTCAAGGCTGTCAATTTTGACATTTGGTAAAGATAGTCCATCTTATGTATCACTCGAATCACCGGTGGTGCCATTATACTTTTCCACGCTGCCGCCAATGCTATTTTCCCAGCTATAAACCATATGGACGTAAGTCCATGGTCTGAAAGTCAGACTCCAGGCGGGCGAATATGTAGTAAGCATATCTCAGGTTTAGCTGGATATCGCACCCCGATCACTTGGGCGAACGTATCAATCAGTTCCGCCCAATATAGTTGAATCTTAGGACAGAACCACCAAATATGGGGCATATCCCCCACCATTGCACACCCTCTCCAACATTGATCAGACCCCTTCCCATACATTTTTACCAATCTCTTTGGGGTATAATACCATTGATATAGTATTTTATAGCTGTTTTCAGTGAGGGAACTGGAGACAGAGGCGTGTAACATTTGTTCTAAAGCTTTGTCCCATTGAGTATTATCTAGGGTTATTTGTAAATCCCGCTCCCATCGTTGTATATAATGTTGTATTGGGCCCTGATCAGCAAGCAGAGCCCCATATAGACGAGATACACATCCCCTATGACTGCCCGCCCTCATTGCTTTTTCTATATCTACCTCCTCCAAAACCAGTTCTGTCTTTGCCTTCCTATTTATGTAATCTCTAAAACGTTGATAATGAAACAGATGGGAAGATGGTAATCCATAGTCCTCCTGTAACTCCTCAAATGGTATTACTTGATCATCTTCCCACAATTGACTTAGTGTGATAAGACCCCTCCTTTCCCATTGGCCATAAAGCGGATTGTCTATCCCCAGCGGGCTTCCCGGGGCAGTTTTTATTGTCATCTGTTGAAAGTGTAGTCTGTTGGGGAGAGTCCTTTGCCTGACCGCCCACCATGTCTGCAAGGGGTATTGCACTGCCAGTGGGGCTTTCCTAATGTAAGACTGAAGTTGGCTCTTTGGTAGCCATAATATAGAGCGTAAGTTTGTTAGTCCCATCCAGTGTTGTTCTATTTGGACCCATGACTTAATACTACCAGTGCTCCACTCCGCTAGTACTCGCAGCTGTGCTGCTTGGTGATATAAAGCAAAATTTGGGACCCCCATTCCTCCTCTTTTTTTTGATTGGTACATAACAGCTGCACACACTCGTGGCGGCTTATGCTGCCATATATATGCGAAAACCTTTCTGTTAAGCTGTCGAAAAAATCCCTTCAGTACTGGTAATGGTAGTGCAAGGAACAAGTACAAAAGCTTGGGCAAAATCATCATTTTTATGGCTGCCACCCGTCCCAACCAAGATAATTCTAACCCCTCCCATCTGTCAAGATCTCGAAAAAATTCTTTAAGCTTCTGGGGAAAGTTAACTTGATGGAGGTCCGACATTTTGGGTGTTAATTGAATACCTAGATATCGGAGGGACCGCTGGACCATTTGATCCGAAATTGCTGCCGCAGTGAGGTTTCCTCCTCTGTCGCTAGCCCCAATCCCAAGGCCTCAGACTTATCAATGTTTACCCGGAACCCAGACATATTGCCATATTGGTTCAGTTCCTGTAATATATACGTCAAGGACTCGCCTGGGTTAGTCACTGTTAATAGGATATCATCAGCGAATAGCATGACTTTGTGTGCTAGATGCCCCACCTTAAGACCGTGTATGTGCGGGTGTTGACGTATACATTGGGCCAAAGGCTCCATTGTTAAAGCGAACAGCAGTGGAGACAAGGCACAGCCCTGGCGGGTCCCACGTTCTAATGTTATCGGGTCAGAGTTGGATCCATTGATTCTCAATACTGCCAATGGCCGGGTATACAATAACTGAAGCCATATTATAAATCGACCTGTAAATCCCATTTGTTCTAGTACTGCAAACATAAAGGCCCAATTGACCCGATCAAATGCCTTTTCGGCGTCTAAAGAAAGAAGCAACATTGGCTGTCGGGTGTTGGTTGCCTCATAAATCAAGTGGAGTGCCCTGCAAATGTTATCTATTGCTTGCCTTCCCATGATGAATCCCGCCTGGTCTTCTTGTACCAGCTTCGGCATGAGCCTTTGCAGTCTCTTAGCCAGTATCTTAGTAAAAAGCTTATAATCCGATCCCAACAAGGAGATCGGACGGTAAGAAGTACAATACTGTGGATTCTTTCCAGGTTTAGGCAAAACTACTACATTTGCTAATTGCCAAGAATAAAATAACTCCTCTTGGGTGTCAAGCTCATTGAATGCTCGAACCAGTAAAGGGATTAAAACCTTGCTAAATCGTTTATAAAATTTGTTTGTGAATCCATCTGGGCCCGGGGCTTTACCATTAGGCATGTCACTTATGGCCCACGCCACCTCATCTAATGTGACAGGGGCAGAGAGCGCCTCCGCCTCCATTGCTGTTAGTGTGGGGAGCGCCGCTCGTGCAAGATAACTCTGGGCTTCCTGCGCATCTAAAGTCCCCTCCGTTCTATATAAGGCCGTGTAAAAGTCTGAGAAGGCTGTCCCCTTTGTCCCTTACTACACGTTGCACCTGCCAGGGATATTTATATTCATTCATTTTTATTGATGACACACAAAAGTAGTCCACACCAACAGGTAAGTAGCAGTCTTAACAATAACATAATTACTTCACGGTTATACTATCATCAAACATCATCACCAATTTTTAGTTTTCTCCCTTCCCTCCCTTCCCTCCCTTGAATATCCAAGCTTAATGCCATGAAGCAAAGTTCCGAATGAGGTAGTCCCTAGGGGACTGGACTCAGATGTCCCCCCAGGACCCCCCAAATCGGTACATCATTACCAACTCAATCCCACCCTCCCATCCCTGTGTCTCAGTAAGCAATCTGGGAATGAATGTCCGGAGCTCCATGAGCCAGTCAAATGTTCAAGAGGGTACTCTTAGCTATTGGGGGCATAGAGTCCAAAATCGGGCCCCATCTCAAACAGAATTTATCCAACTCCATCGGGTTTCCATCTTTTATCATCATTCTCTCATAACGTAATAGTTGCACCATCCGTATTCGCCAATTCTGGAGCGAGGGGCCTCTTGGGGATAACCAGTCCACTAAAATAGTCTTTTTTGCAATCAGTATGGCTCGCTGAACAAATAAAATAAGCCCTCTTGGCCGGGGAGCCTGTAGACAAGGCTTCCCGAATAACAGCATCGGAGAACGTGACCATCTAGTTCTCCACAAGGTTGAAACCTGTTTTAGTAAAGCCATCCAGAAATTCTTCACTACCGGGCAAGTCCAATACATATGCCCCAAAGTTGCTCCCACAAAATGACACTTTGGGCACGCCCCATATGGGGAAACCCCCACATGGAACGCCCGTCGAGGCGGCATATGCATCCGAAACACAAAACGGTATTGTAATTCCCAGTGGTCTGTTAAAGGTGACACTCTGTTAAGGGCCAACACATGTTCTTTGAGCAGTCCGGCTGAAATGACTACCTCCAGGTCTCTGCTCCAGGCCTCAGCATATTTGCTAAAATCTGGCTCAGCAGCTGTGTCTTTGATATGTCGGAGGTGGAACCTCAATGGAACTTTTTGTTGTGATCCCAACGAGAATGCCATTGGTAATTCCTCCTGCACGTCCTCCGCCAAGGCTTCCCAAGACAAACTCTTCGTATAGTGCAATAATTGCCAATAATGAAAGTAATCTTTGGAGCGGAGCAGACCACGATCCTGCAACTTCTGAAACGATTGCAGCTTTCCTTCTCGCGTTAGAATCTGGAGAATATAGATTATACCTCGCGTTTTCCATTGTTCAAAAATTCTATATATCAAGCCAGGTTGAAACTCAGGATTCCCGCAGATTGGCAGCAGTGGAGTAACTTTTGGGGAAAATTGATGTAATCTACAAATCCAGCTCCATGCCCTTTGTGCCTGCGGTAGAATGTTTGAAATATTTAGTATTGGAGAGGCCCCTCCACTCCCATGCAGGCAACTGCTAAAGTTTGTGGGTGTAAACAGCCGTAATTCCATTGCGGTGGCTGAGAAGTCCGCAGAGTTGCGGAACCAATCTGTAACGTGTCTCATTGCGCAAGCAATTCCTAAATGTCTCACACTCTAAAAGCCCATTCCACCATATTCCTTCGGGACATACATACTTTCCAGTGAGAATCTCGACTTTTTCCCCCTCCACAAAAATTTTCTCAACATTCCATTCACTCGTTTCTCATCCCTATTAGTGAGGTGTAGGGGTAAAGTTTGAAACATATATGACCAGCAGGGAATAATCATCATATTGTACAGTGCTATACGCCCTGACAGAGAGATAGGAAGGCCCCGCCATTGCTCAAGTTTCCTCGCTGTGTCTTTCATTAATTTTTGAATATTTATCTCATACAAATCACTTAATGTGCTAGGGATTAAGACACCCAAGTATTTCATCTCTGTCTTTGCTCTCTGCAGAGAGAAATCGTCTGGGCCGGGGCCATCCAGTCGCTCGGGTAACCTCATTATGCGTGATTTTTCCCGGTTAATTTTAAACCCTGACAGTGTACTGAAACATTCTATCTCCTCGAGCAGCGCTGGCAATGCCACCCTCGGGGACTCTGATATTATCAATAGATCGTCCGCAAAGGCTAAAACCTTTACTTTCTCTCCACCAACTGTCACCCCTGGCACCCCTTCTCCCTGTTGAATAGTTTTAATCAGGGGCTCAATAGATAACACAAAAAGGAGCGGGGAGAGTGGGCATCCTTGCCTTGTCCCCCTCGCGATAGGAAACTGTTGTGTTCTAGACCCATTAACCAGCACAGCCGCTCGAGGATTTGAGTATAGTGACTGGATAGCCCCATAAACCCAACCCCCCACACCCACATGCCTCAACACCGCAAACATATAATCCCATCCTACTTTATCAAAAGCTTTTTCAGCGTCCAGGCTAACCAGCATCGTCTCACCGCCTGAACGCTGAATCTGAGCCTGAGCCAACAGTAGTCGTCTCACATTGATTCCTGAGTGCCTATTGCGAATAAAACCCACTTGCTCCTGACCGATGAGACTAGGTAAACACTCCTGTATTCTGTTTGCTAGTAGTTTGGCTAGGATTTTTGTATCAACATTGATTAAGGAAATGGGCCGGAAAGAACCAGCCTGATTCTCCGGCTTTCCTGGCTTCCGCAACAAGGTTATCAGTGCCTCATTTGCATAAGCCGGGAACTGTCCCTGAACTACTACCTCCTCAAAGTATGAGTGCATGGGGCCTACTATGTGTGGATTTAAGATTTTATAAAATTCACTCGAGAAGCCATCTGGGCCTGGAGCTGAATTCGCAGGTAGAGACTTAATTATATCCTGTATTTCCTTTCCTGTGATAGGCCTATTCAGGACCTCCACCTCCTCTGCCTTCAGTGTCATCATTCTGGCCCTCCGCAAATATTCTGTCACCGACTCCACTGATGGCGGGGATATATTTTTATATAGGTCGCTATAGAATTGCTGGAATACCTTTTTTACTCCTTCCCTCCCATTCTGAATATGCCCATACTTATCTTTCACAGCCACTATCGCACTAGGGCCACCCCAGGCTTTAACTACTCTTGCTAACGTGGCACCTGATTTATTCCCATATCTCTGGAAGCGGAATTTCCCAACCGCCAGGGCTCTCAAGGCTCTCTCATGTAGTAGTGAGTTTAGCGTTACTTGAGCTATTTTCATCTGCTCCTTAGTATAGCTCGATGGAACCGCCACAAATCGGCGTCTGGCTTTCCCAAGTCTACGTTCTAGATGTATAATTGCCCCGTTAATTTTCCGTTCCCGTTGTGCAGTAAACACAATCACCGCCCCCCTCAGAACTGCCTTCGCCGCTTGCCAGAACAGCTGGGGAGAGTCCCTATGCTCTTTGTTAAATTGAGAATATTCCCCCCAACTCTTCTGCAAATGTAGTTTAAATTTTTGGTCTGTTGCTAAGTACGATGGAAATCTCCACCCTCTTCCCCCAACCCCCAGGTCCCCATCCTCTAAGTCTAACCACACCAGGGAGTGATCCGAAATCTCCTCCGGACCTATCTCTACCTTGTTCACATAGGGGAACACCCTCTGATCCACCAAAATGTAATCCAGACGTGAAAGAGTCCCATGGGCCCTGGACAGGTGGGTATATTCTCGCACCTCTGGATGTAATGTGCGCCAAGAATCCACCACTCCAAGTGTCTGGATAAACTGTGTCAGTGCCCTCACCTCCGGGCCTCCCCTGACCGCCCTCCTAGGGGATGAACAATCTAGACTAGGGTCAGCCACTAAATTAAAATCTCCCATCACAAGCAGTGGCAGAGACCCATGAGGTAGGCACACTTGAATTAGATGATCATAAAAGGATCTGTCATATAAATTTGGACCATATAGTGCCACTACTAAATACTCCACATGTAGTAACCAAAGACGCACTACCACATATCTCCCCCCTGGGTCACTACCCACCAGATGAGTTCTCGCCACTACCCCCTTTCGGATTAAGATTGCAACCCCTCCTTTCCTTCCCTCGGCCGCTGCCCCGTGTACTTCACCTAACCAGGTTCTCTTCAACTTTTGTAACTCCTCTTGAGATAGTCTCGTCTCCTGAATACAAGCCACGTCTGCATGGTGTCTCTTTAAGGCTTGTAAAATCTTTGCCCTCTTAATTGGAGATGTAATGCCCCCTACATTCCATGTTATAAATCTAGTCCGGGCACCCCCCTTTCCTGAGTAAAGTTATTTCCATTGTTATCAAACTGCGTTAAAGGATTGGGGGACTCCAGTGCCCAGCTCCACCCGAGCCTCCCCGCTCTATCCCCAGATATCTCATGGACTTTCCCCGTGCATCCAATCCCCTTCTTTTCTGTAACTTCCCCTTCCCCCTTCTCCTCCACCCTCCCTCCTCCCAAACTTCCCCCCCTACCCTTTATTCCTCCCCCCCTTATCACCTTTGACCTCTCCTTTCGCAACATCTACTAGGAGAGCTCCGGTCAGTTAATGGTAGGGGCCCCCCTCTCCCATCCCCTTTTTCTCTTTACAATCTTTCAGCCTAGCTGAGTTAGAATTACATTAATATACTTCAAATCAACACATCTGCAAACATACAGATCCAAATTAACTCCATAACATTTAACCATGTTATAACTTTGTGCAAGATTTGCTCTAGCTGCGTTGCAGCTGCAGCGCACCTGCATCCTGATACCAGCACAACCTGCTACCTGTTCATGCATGCCCCTTTCAGCCATTATGGCCAGGGGAGGATGTAGAATTGTCCCGTAGGAGGGTCTGGGCCTCTTCTGGAGAGTGATACATCTTCCAGCCCCCTTGTTCCAATACTTTAAGCTGAGCTGGGTACAATAGCATGAATCTTTGGTTTTTCGCTGCCAAGTGGCGGCACAGAGGTCCAAATGCTTTCCTGCGCTCCTGTAGGGCGGCTGAATAGTCCTGGAAGATTTTTACTGTTGATCCATCAAATGTAAGTGAGTCCCATTTGGATCTAGCACCTCTCAGAATTTCTTCTTTGTGTAGAAAATTATGGACTTTTATGATGACTACTCTCGGTCTGTTTCCCCCTTCAATTCTCCTGCCCAGACGGTGTGCTCTCTACAAACACAGAGGCCCATTGCTATCAGACAGGGCAAACTCAGATTTAAGCCAACTCTCCAATTGTATGGGCAAAGCTCGATCTGATATTGATTCGGGGATTCCAATCAGGCGCAGGTTAGACCTGCGAGACCTGTTTTCTAAGTCATCTAAATGCTTTGCCTGGGCTCGCAGCAAATTTTGTAAATCCTGCAGTTGTGTTCCTCTGCCCGTGCTTGAATCCTCCAGCTCTGACACCCGTAATTCAAGCTCCCCCGTCCTCCTCGTTGTGTCCCCCAGTAGCGATTCTACTCCCGCTATCTGGTCGGATAACTTTGCCAGCTCCAGTTTCAAAGCCTCTCTCACCGCTTCTGTAATTTGTTGGAGCTGTAGCGGGTGAAATTGTGGAGGGCGCTCAGGGATCGGGCTAGGCGCCATCTTGGATTCTTCCGTCCCTCGATGTTTCTCGGCCGTTTTTTTCGCCGATTTCGCCGTTGAAGCCCGGGTTTCTTTTGTTACAAAGAGATCCATGTATGTGCGCTAGGTAAGCTTACGTTTTGCAGTTTTTTTCGTTCGGTTTTTTTCTCGTTTTACGGGGAATGTAGAAGGGGGAGCCCCGGAGAGAAGACAAATGCGACTTCCTCTCTCAGACCATCACGTGACCTCCCTGCCAGGGATATTTATTAGATAATACTATCAGGACTCCATTCTTTTTTCTTTTTGTGAGACATGATGCAAAAAATACTTGCTGCGATTTCATAGTACTACACAAACGCTCTGCCTTCTGTAGTAAATGGGTCTCTTGGATAAATGTTATATCTGCATGGAGACGTTTTATCTCCTGAAACATGAGGTGCCTCTTTCCTGGGGAATTAAGTCCCTTTACATTAAGGGTCATGCAATTTACAATACTCATCTCAATTGTGTGACAATCTCTTCTATCCCTCTTCCTTTCCCAATCCTCTGATCTATCCCCTCTTGAGAGTCCTGCTCCCTAACCTTCAAGTAATATCGAATCTGAGCTAATCTCCCCCCAACTAAAAACTCCCTTGCCCTCCCATCCCCTTTTAAGACATCCCCGTAGCAACAACATAAGGATGTCATAGAGGGAAGTGACCCACCCCCCAACATATTATCTATTAACAATTTGAGCCCCACTGCTTAGAGCAAATTAATGCTAGATGCGCAACTGAAAGGCGCTTATTTCGCATAGAAATATATATATAGCAAATGGTCATCACAGTACAAGATTCAATCTTACAGTCATTCTCTTGCAACTTATGGCTGGGAGCAAACATTATTGTGTCTGTTCTAGTCATTTCTTTGCTTTATCTTCAGGCCTTCTTAATTGAGTGTCAGAGTGCTGCAGCTGTAGCCGGCCTTTTCCCGCTGTGACCCGCTGCCATCTTGGTCTGTCTCCAATTGATGATACACATTTCCTGGGAGTATTAATGTCTCCGCTGGGGCCTGCTTCCGGAAAGATGTGTGCTGCCTCTGCAATATCTCGTATTTGGCACTGCTTCCCCTCCTTGTAGAACTGCAACACAAAGGGGTGGCCCCAACGATATTTAATCCCCTTGTCTGCCAAAAATCTCGTGAAAGGCCGGAGCTCTGCCCTTCTTTTCAAGGTAGCCGCAGCCAGGTCTTGGTAGCATTCAATATGATACGAATCCCATTCAAATCCTGGCGTGGAGCGCGATGCCTGCATGATCTGTTCTTTTAATTTAAAATCGCTGAAACATGCGATAATATCCTTTGGGCGGTTTGATGTTATAGTTCCTAGGGCTCTGTGGGCACGCACCAGCTGGATTGTAGCAGGGTCTCTTGTAACTTGAATGTTCTGGAGCAGCGCACTCGCGTTTTTTTTGAACTGTCTGCTCACAATCCGTATAGTGTGGTGTGTCTGGGAGACCACAAAATCGCACGTTGCATCGGCGGCTCCGATTCTCAAGGTCTTCTATTTTATCCCAGACTTGTTGGGTGTCGTGCCGGGCCTCACGTTGTTGGGAATCGAGTGTCTGAATTAATTCCGTTTGCTCATCCAAGCGGTCTTCTATCTCGGCTACTCGTAGGCCCAGCGCGCCTATTTCTCCGCGTAGCTCCGCCCCCATCGCAGCGATGTCCGCCCGTACTGCTGTAATTATCTCCGTTTTTATCTCTTGTAACCAACCCCGGATTTCTTGCATATTTGTGTCCTCCGGGACCCGTCCCTCCCCCGTGGCGAACAACGACGGGGAGAGCGGCGAGGGACTTCCCCCTCGGGATTCGGGCTGGCGATGTTCGGGGGCTGGTGTAGTCGAGCTCGCGGCTGGGCCCGTATATGCAAAAGTTTGTAAATCGACTGCTGGGGCTTTCGAAGTCATCATATATCACTTACCCCTAGCTTTAAACGCTGTTTTCATGCGTTTTTCAGTCACACTTGTTAAATCTTTATGCAGTGGGTTTCCTGATTGCTTGGGGCTGATCAGAGCTCGTGGCTCAGGCAGCCATTTCAGGTGGTGACGTCACTTCCTCCATGAAAACAATTTTAAACATTTTTGGGAACCTTCCGAAGTTAAGTGGTTTGATTCAAGTGAACAAACCAATGTCTTGAGGGTAACCCTCCATTATCAGGAAAATAAAAGAGAATAAACGAAATCTTTTCCTGAGCCTGTATCAGCAGATAATTATTCAAAAGAGTAAACAACTTACATTGCATTACTTACCGAAATAGGTGAGAACATAACAATAGGAACCAACAAATTCCTTGCATCCAAAAAATTATTTAGGAGAATCAGGTCCATAAACACAATTCTTAGACTCAATATTTACAATACACATATAGATATTGAAGGAAAAATGTTCCTCCCAGAGCCAAAATTTGGGGCTTAAAGGCCAAAAAGCCTTTCTTCTCCTTTGTTTGGCCCTGGATAGGTCAGGAAATACAAGTATTTTATGTCCCAAAATCCTCTGATCCTTATAGCAGAAATACAGATGCAGAACCCAAGCCCTGTTGGGGTCCTAAGCAAGGGTGGATATTGTTAGCTCTTGAAACCATATCAGAAGAGCTCTCCAATAATTCTGTCAAGTTAAGAACTCGCATTGGCTCTCCTTCACCTGCCACTTTTATACTGCAACAATTTTATTGATGATTCAACATGCGAAACATCAGTGTGAATATCAAAACATCAGTGTGAATATCAAAGAACACCTAATAAAAGTAGGCAACAATTCCATCATCAAAGTTGATTGCTTTGTTTGCTCAGCTGAAGCCAGCCTGTGCTTGGGCGCTTGTGTTTACGTTGGAGTTTAGCCTTTCTCCTGGTGCTTGTTTATTCTGTGTGTGTGTGCTGGGTATTCCCAGCATGATCTTGATTGCCTCACTTCACTACACCTGGTCTGCTTTCTGCTTCCCTAACGTTGTGCTGTCTGTGGTAAGCTTGTGCCTTGTATTGTTTCTGTTTGTTTGTTTGTTTGTTTGTTTAGTTTTCTCTCTCTCCCTGTGTTCCCTTTGTTGTGCTGAGCTTTGGCTCTGCTCCCTGTGATTCTGTCTCCGTTGGCAGTTCCCCTTGTCCCTGTATTTTGCTCCTGTTTGTTTGTTTTAGTTCTCTTTCTTTGATGAATCTGTCTCCTGTTTCCAGTGGGCAGTGTTCCTTTCCTGGTCTGTATGTGTCAAGGAAGCTTCCTCTGCTGGCTTACACTTCCCTTTGCCTTGTGTACTGTGTGGCACTGCCCTGTATATTCCTATTGCAGTTCCCTTTTCCCTTGTCTGTTGTGGAGCCAGTTGTGTGTATTCTTATAGGTGGTTTTCCCTTTACCTTTGTGTGCTGGATGGTACAGCCTAGTGTGTTCCCTTGTGGGGCTTCCTGTATCTTTGCATGCTGTAGGTGCAGCCTAGTTCCCTTGAGTGCCTAGTGGCACACCTTAGAGTATTCCTTTGAGTGGCTTCCCCTTTCTCTGAGTGCTGGATGGTTCAGCCTAGAGTGTATTTCTATAGTTGGTTCCCTTTTTATTTATTTATTTGTTTGTTACATTTGTACCCCGTACTTTCCAACTCATAACAGGAAAGAGTGTTCCCTTCTGCGGCTTCCTGTATTCTTGATCGCCCCGTGGCACAGCCTTGTGTATACCTTTAGAGGCTTAAGACTCTCACCTTTTCCCTTGTGTCTCTACCCTGCACTGTGTGCACTGCTTGTGCATCGGTCCCTTGGGGGACTCTGCATTGTTCTTTCTCCCTTCCCAGAGCGTGACTGGGTTCCCAGTCAGCCGTGAGGCCCGCTTGCTTGGACTCTGCGGGAGTGGGTTCCCGATCGGCTGTGAGGCCCGCCTGTATGCTCTATCTCTCATTTTCTGGTGATGCCTATTGGCTGTTGTGTGTGTGCAGGGCTTGGTGGCTGGGGTGGTGTGTATGGCCTGTTCGGTCTACCCTAGGCCTTGGACAAAATCCTATACTAGGCCTCGGCCTGGGCTCAAGGGCTCACATCACGTCCAGTTAACTCCCGATATTCAATGCTAACCGACCAGTGTTAGTGCATAAGTCTCCATAAATAACAGTCCTATCTTTATGTGCTAATGAATGGTCAGTTAGCTCTGAATATCGAGTTAACTGGGCATGCACTAGCTTGCTTTAAAAAAGTGGATATTCAATTCTGGCAACCGAATATAGCCCGGCATTGGGTTCAATTTAATTCTGAATTAGTTTAATTTTAATTAATTTTAAATTCATCATGAAATTTATTATTTTGATGATGCAATTTATCAATGTATGCTATATTTAAATTAACAGACGTACATAATATCCCTCAATGTTTTATGTCATTACATATTTAGGGTCATACGTCATCCCCATAATATGTAAGATAACAAGTTCAAAATAACGAGCCATTCATTCATTTTAGAAACTATTTTGTGCATCTGCATTACGTTACTCATTCATACTTTTCAAGATCTTGTTCAAGTATCTAAATATATACAGCCACTCCTCATGACGCCAGCACAGCCATTACGTCACGACGTCATTACATCATCACGCTAGTACTGTCTTCCTCCACGTCATCTCCATTTGGCGCTTTTTCATGTTAATAAAGGCAGTTGCTTTAGACGCCCGATCGCTTTCACCGATTACTGGTGCACAGGAGAAGACTCTTTGCTAGAGCCCGTTTTTTGCGTTGCAGCGCACACTTTGATGTGTTGAGGTAAGCAGATTTACTTTATTGAGGCTTCTCAACTTGGACAGTTTTTACACTTTTGGTATAGAACCATGGCTCTCATAGTCGGACGTTTAGAATAAGTTATGATTAAATGAGCTCGTTACCAGCAAAGCGAATGCTACATACCTGTAGAAGGTATTCTCCGAGGACAGCAGGCTGATTGTTCTCACTGATGGGTGACGTCCTCGGCAGCCCCTCCAATCGGAATCTTCCTAGCAAAGACCTTTGCTAGCTCTCGCGCGCCCGCGCGCACCGCGCATGCGCGGCCGTCTTCCCGCCCGAAACCGGCTCGAGCCGGCCAGTCCAGTATGTAGCAAGACAATACACTTCAAGGGAAGACACAACTCCAAAGGGGAGGCGGGCGGGTTTGTGAGAACAATCAGCCTGCTGTCCTCGGAGAATACCTTCTCCAGGTATGTAGCATTCGCTTTCTCCGAGGACAAGCAGGCTGCTTGTTCTCACTGATGGGGTATCCCTAGCCCCCAGGCTCACTCAAAACAACAACCATGGTCAATTGGGCCTCGCAACGGCGAGGACATAACTGAGATTGACCTAAAAAATTTACCAACTAACTGAGAGTGCAGCCTGGAACAGAACAAACAGGGCCCTCGGGGGGTGGAGTTGGATCCTAAAGACCAAACAGGTTCTGAAGAACTGACTGCCCGAACCGACTGTCGCGTCGGGTATCCTGCTGCAGGCAGTAATGAGATGTGAATGTGTGGACAGATGACCACGTCGCAGCTTTGCAAATTTCTTCAATGGAGGCTGACTTCAAGTGGGCTACCGACGCAGCCATGGCTCTAACATTATGAGCCGTGACATGACCCTCAAGAGCCAGCCCCGCCTGGGCGTAAGTGAAGGAAATGCAATCTGCTAGCCAATTGGATATGGTGCGTTTCCCTACAGCCACTCCCCTCCTATTGGGATCAAAAGAAACAAACAATTGGGCGGACTGTCTGTGGGGCTGTGTCCGCTCCAGGTAGAAGGCCAATGCTCTCTTGCAGTCCAATGTGTGCAGCTGACGTTCAGCAGGGCAGGAATGAGGACGGGGAAAAAATGTTGGCAAGACAATTGACTGGTTCAGATGGAACTCCGACACGACCTTTGGCAAGAACTTAGGGTGAGTGCGGAGGACTACTCTGTTATGATGAAATTTGGTGTAAGGGGCCTGGGTTACCAGGGCCTGAAGCTCACTGACCCTACGAGCTGAAGTAACTGCCACCAAGAAAATGACCTTCCAGGTCAAGTACCTCAGATGGCAGGAATTCAGTGGCTCAAAAGGAGGTTTCATCAGCTGGGTGAGAACGACATTGAGATCCCATGACACTGTAGGAGGCTTGACAGGGGGCTTTGACAAAAGCAAACCTCTCATGAAGCGAACAACTAAAGGCTGTCCCGAGATCGGCTTACCTTCCACATGGTAATGGTATGCACTGATTGCGCTAAGGTGAACTCTTACAGAGTTGGTCTTGAGACCAGACTCAGACAAGTGCAGAAGGTATTCAAGCAGGGTCTGTGTAGGACAAGAGCGAGGAGCTAGGGCCTTGCTGTCACACCAGACGGCAAACCTCCTCCACAGAAAGAAGTAACTCCTCTTGGTGGAATCCTTCCTGGAAGCAAGCAAGACGCGGGAGACACCCTCTGACAGACCCAAAGAGGCAAAGTCTACGCTCTCAACATCCAGGCCGTGAGAGCCAGGGACCGGAGGCTGGGATGCAGAAGAGCCCCTTCGTTCTGCATGATGAGGGTCGGAAAACACTCCAATCTCCACGGTTCTTCGGAGGATAACTCCAGAAAAAGAGGGAACCAGATCTGACGCGGCCAAAAAGGAGCAATCAGAATCATGGTGCCTCGGTCTTGTTTGAGTTTCAACAAAGTCTTCCCCACCAGAGGAATGGGAGGATAAGCATACAGCAGGCCCTCCCCCCAATCCAGGAGGAAGGCATCCGATGCCAGTCTGCCGGGGGCCTGAAGCCTGGAACAGAACTGAGGGACTTTGTGGTTCACTCGAGATGCGAAGAGATCCACCAAGGGGGTGCCCCACACTTGGAAGATCTGGCGCACCACACTGGAGTTGAGCGACCATTCGTGAGGTTGCATAATCCTGCTCAATCTGTCGGCCAGACTGTTGTTTACGCCTGCCAGATATGTGGCTTGGAGCACCATGCCGAGACGGCGAGCCCAGAGCCACATGTTGACAGCTTCCTGACACAGGGGGCGAGATCTGGTGCCCCCCTGCTTGTTGACATAGTACATGGCAACCTGGTTGTCTGTCTGAATTTGGATAATTTGATGGGACAGCCGATCTCTGAAAGCCTTCAGAGCGTTCCAGATCGCTCGCAACTCCAGGAGATTGATCTGTAGACCGCGTTCCTGGAGGGACCAGCTTCCTTGGGTGTGAAGCCCATCGACATGAGCTCCCCATCCCAGGAGAGACGCATCCGTTGTCAGCACTTTTTGTGGCTGAGGAATTTGGAAAGGACGTCCCAGAGTCAAATTGGACCAGATTGTCCACCAATACAGGGATTCGAGAAAACTCGTGGACAGGTGGATCACGTCTTCTAGACCCCCAGCAGCCTGAAACCACTGGGAGGCTAGGGTCCACTGAGCAGATCTCATGTGAAGATGGGCCATGGGAGTCACATGGACTGTGGAGGCCATGTGGCCCAGCAATCTCAACATCTGCCGAGCTGTGATCTGCTGGGACGCTCGCACCCGCGAGACGAGGGACAACAAGTTGTTGGCTCTCGTCTCTGGGAGATAGGCGCGGGCCGTCCGAGAATCCAGCAGAGCTCCTATGAATTCGAGTTTCTGTACTGGGAGAAGATGGGACTTTGGGTAATTTATCACAAACCCCAGTAGCTCCAGGAGGCGAATAGTCATCTGCATGGACTGCAGGGCTCCTGCCTCGGATGTGTTCTTCACCAGCCAATCGTCGAGATATGGGAACACATGCACCCCCAGCCTGCGAAGTGCCGCTGCTACTACAGCTAGGCACTTTGTGAACACCCTGGGCGCAGAGGCGAGCCCAAAGGGTAGCACACAGTACTGGAAGTGGCGTGTGCCCAACTGAAATCGCAGATACTGTCTGTGAGCTGGCAGTATCGGGATGTGTGTGTAGGCATCCTTTAAGTCCAGAGAGCATAGCCAATCGTTTTGCTGAATCATGGGGAGAAGGGTGCCCAGGGAAAGCATCCTGAACCTTTCTTTTACGAGATATTTGTTCAGGGCCCTTAGGTCTAGGATGGGACGCATCCCCCCTGTTTTCTTTTCCACAAGGAAGTACCTGGAATAGAATCCCAGCCCTTCTTGCCCGGATGGCACGGGCTCGACCGCATTGGCGCTGAGAAGGGCGGAGAGTTCCTCTGCAAGTACCTGCTTGTGCTGGAAGCTGTAAGACTGAGCTCCCGGTGGACAATTTGGAGGTTTGGAGGCCAAATTGAGGGTGTATCCTTGCCGGACTATTTGCAGAACCCACTGATCGGAGGTTATGAGAGGCCACCTTTGGTGAAAAGCTTCCAACCTCCCTCCGACTGGCAGGTCGCCCGACACTGACACTTGGATGTCGGCTATGCTCTGCTGGAGCCAGTCAAAAGCTCGCCCCTTGCTTTTGCTGGGGAGCCGCGGGGCCTTGCTGAGGCGCACGCTGCTGACGAGAGCGAGCGCGCTGGGGCTTAGCCTGGGCCGCAGGCTGTCGGGAAGGAGGATTGTACCTACGCTTACCAGAAGTATAGGGAACAGTCTTCCTTCCCCCGAAAAAATCGTCTACCTGTAGAGGTAGAAGCTGAAGGCTGCCGGCGGGAGAACTTGTCGAATGCGGTGTCCCGCTGGTGGAGAGACTCTACCACCTGCTCGACTTTTTCTCCAAAAATGTTGTCCGCACGGCAAGGCGAGTCCGCAATCCGCTGCTGGAGTCTATTCTCCAGGTCGGCGGCACGCAGCCATGAGAGCCTGCGCATCACCACACCTTGAGCAGCGGCCCTGGACGCAACATCAAAAGTGTCATAAACTCCTCTGGCCAGGAATTTTCTGCACGCCTTCAGCTGCCTGACCACCTCCTGAAAAGGCTTGGCTTGCTCAGGGGGAAGAGCATCAACCAAGCCCGCCAACTGTCGCACATTATTCCGCATGTGTATGCTCGTGTAGAGCTGGTAAGACTGAATTTTGGCCACGAGCATAGAGGAATGGTAGGCCTTCCTCCCAAAGGAGTCTAAGGTTCTAGAGTCTTTGCCCGGGGGCGCCGAAGCATGCTCCCTAGAACTCTTAGCCTTCTTTAGGGCCAGATCCACAACTCCAGAGTCGTGAGGCAACTGGGTGCGCATCAGCTCTGGGTCCCCATGGATCCGGTACTGGGACTCGATCTTCTTGGGGATGTGGGGATTAGTTAAAGGCTTGGTCCAGTTCGCCAGCAATGTCTTTTTGAGGACATGGTGCAGGGGAACAGTGGACGCTTCCTTAGGTGGAGAAGGATAATCCAGGAGCTCAAACATTTCAGCCCTGGGTTCGTCCTCCACAACCACCGGGAAGGGGATGGCCGTAGACATCTCCCGGACAAAGGAAGCAAAAGACAGACTCTCGGGAGGAGAAAGCTGTCTTTCAGGAGAGGGAGTGGGATCAGAAGGTAGACCCTCAGACTCCTCGTCAGAGAAATATCTGGGGTCTTCTTCTTCCTCCCACGAGGCCTCACCCTCGGTGTCAGACACAAGTTCACGGACCTGCGTCTGTAACCGTGCCCGGCTCGACTCCGTGGAGCCACGTCCACGATGGGGGCGTCGAGAGGTAGACTCCCTCGCCCGCATCGGCGAAGCTCCCTCCGCCGACGTAGTCGGGGAGCCCTCCTGGGAGGTGGCCGCAGTCGGCACCGCACGCGGTACCGACGTCGGGGACCTCACCCCGGGCGATGGGCCAGCCGGCGCCACGCTCGACGGTACCGGAGGCGCAAGCACCGCCGGTACCGGAGGGGTAGGGCGCAACAGCTCTCCCAGAATCTCTGGGAGAACGGCCCGGAGGCTCTCGTTCAGAGCGGCTGCAGAGAAAGGCATGGAGGTCGATGCAGGCGTCGACGTCAGAACCTGTTCCGGGCGTGGAGGCTGTTCCGGGCTGTCCAGAGTGGAGCGCATCGACACCTCCTGAACAGAGGGTGAGCGGTCCTCTCGGTGCCGATGCCTGCTGGGTGCCGACTCCCTCGGCGACCCAGAGCTCTCGGTGCCGACGCGGGGAGGGGACCGGTGTCGATGCTTCTTCGACTTCTTCCGAAGCATGTCACCGGAGCTCCCCGGCACCGACGAGGAGGACGTAGAATCCATCCGTCGCTTCCTCGGGGCCGAGACCGAAGAGGGTCGATCCCGGGGGGGCTGTACCGCAGGAGCCCTCAGGGTAGGAGGAGACCCACCCGAGGGCTCACCGCCACCAGCAGGGGAATGGACAGCCCTCACCTGCACTCCACTCGATGCACCACCGTCCGACGACATCAGGAGACGAGGTCCCGGTACCACCGACGTCGATGCAGCTATCCGATGTCTCGGCGCCGATGCAGAGGGCCGATGCCTCGATGCACTCGATGCACTGGCAGCCAAGGAAGAAGGTCTGGACGCTGATGACGTCGATGCACACGATGACCCCGGTGCCGATGCCGACGAAGAGCCCGAGAACAAAACGTTCCACTGGGCCAATCTCGCTACTTGAGTCCGCCTTTGTAAGAGGGAACACAGACTACAGTTCTGGGGACGGTGCTCGGCCCCCAGACACTGAAGACACGAAGAGTGCCTATCAGTGAGCGAGATTACCCGGGCGCACTGGGTGCACTTCTTGAAGCCGCTGGAAGGCTTCGATGTCATGGGCGGAAAAATCACGCCGGCGAAGTCAAAATCCGAAATGACAAATTTGGAGCACCAAAACTTTAAGGGAGAAAAATCTCGACCGAGGCCGAAAAGAGGCCTACCCCGACAACGAAAGAAAACTTACCGGGGCAAAAACTGGAAACACGGGAAGGGGCAAACGAAACCCAAGGGGGTTTCCGGAGCACTTTCCGAACGAAAAGAAACTTTTCCGAAGAAAAAACACGTCGATTTAGATAACGGACGCGCGAGGTCGACTCTCCGGGGCTCGACACGACAAAAACACAGCCGTACCGAGTGCGGACGAAAGAAGACTGGCCGGCTCGAGCCGGTTTCGGGCGGGAAGACGGCCGCGCATGCGCGGTGCGCGCGGGCGCGCGAGAGCTAGCAAAGGTCTTTGCTAGGAAGATTCCGATTGGAGGGGCTGCCGAGGACGTCACCCATCAGTGAGAACAAGCAGCCTGCTTGTCCTCGGAGAACCTTAGTTTTATAACTGTATTCGTCTATCTTTTTTGAACTATTTGGAAGCATACATCACCAGCAATTCACGACGTTTCTCATAATTCAAAATTCACTTGCTGTTTTCCTTGGGCTATTTGATGTATATGTCCCCCCCTTTTTAAAATCGTCTTTCTCTGAGCTTCCGTTTTTCTTCCTCTCTCATTCTATAGGCATTTGACCTATATTATCCATACACTACAGTATCAATACTCTGGTAAGAAATTTTTTTATATATATTCTCTCTATATATTTTTTATATTTTCCTTTATTAATGAGATTACAAAACATATTATTCAATTCATAAGCTCTTTATCATGACACATATCATACTATATATATGTTTCCATTTCCTAATTATTATTATTTTTATCACATTTTTATTACAAATGTGAAAGAGTCAAATTATTTCATTAACACATTAGGAATCATTCTATTTTTACACATTATTACCATTATAGATTTCAGCGTCACTCATAATGAAATCAATATTTATGATGATTACAATTTAAATGCATATATTAAGCTTTCAATGGACAATTCATTTTTTTGTTTTTTCCATAAATGTTTTATTGTATATTTATAAATCATTCTGGATTATTTATGTCCATTTTTAAACAAAGTAAATGTCTATGATGTTTTTAGTAATGCTTATACTTTTGTTATATTTCTTTACATTTTTTTATAGTTTTTAAAGTATAACATTATTATGATTGTGAGTATTTAAATGTTTGAACAGTTTCTTATTTGTATATGTAATTGTGTGTTTTTTGTCGTCATTTGGCAGGCGTCATTTGGCGCCGAAACACAGCCCGTGTCGGGTCATCTGTTAATAAAGTACTCCTGTTGTCCTAGTCTTGAAGGCCCAGTGTTGCTCTTTTTTTGTCTGTATACTTTGGTTGTATGCTGTTTTACCCTCTCTATTTGTACTGACTAAATAAGGACGAAATTTCTTTTCTGTGGACTTGCTCCCAACTATTTCTTATTATAAGATAAGGATGCAGATTAACTGTCTAATAGACTTAACTGAACCAACTGGAAGAAATTTAAAACAGCCTGACCCTGTACCAGTTGTCTATTTAGAAGAGACAAGAACCCAGGCAAATATGACTGGAGCACACCCATAAAGGGAACAAAAAACTATGGAACCCAATTTAAAATGGAACCTCACTACTACAAGTAACCAATTTATGAAAATATGGTGATATTGGTTCATTTTGGCATAATGAAAAGATAACACTAATTGCTAAATTTTGAACTGTCTGAAGCTTTTTTAAAACCACACTTGTACACCTACATATACAATGTTGCAATAATCTAAAATTTAACCAGAGCTAAAAATTGTTGGTGTACAAAGCTCTTCAACAGTAGGTCTCTTAATTTGGCCTTTGTTTAGTAATGCCATTTATACCTTATTTTGACCACATGTATTTGTAAGAGTAACTTTGCATGCATTTTTTTCTCTTTCCTTCTCTTTCTCACCTTCTTACTAAGTAGCCTTGCACATTGTTTATAACTCCTGATGTATCGTTGTTGTTTATTTCTTGTAATGTTTTGAAAGTCAATAAAAATATTAAACAAAATAAAAAAAACCCATTTAGACACCCAATCTCCCAGTCTCGTAAGATCCTCTTGTAATTTTTCACAATCCTCTCGCAATTTAACAACTTTGAATAACTTTGTGTCATCAGCAAATTTAATTACCTCACTAGTTACTCCCATCTCTAGATCATTTATAAATATGTTAAAAAGCAGCGGTCCCAGCACAGACCCACCCCACTATCTACCCTTCTCCATTAACAAAACTGATGGATGTTGACATGCATTGGTTGGTGTTGTGGTTCAAAGTAGGCAGATAATTATCAGTTTTCCTTCGCTCTTTTGGACCCAAAACAGCCCCAAATTAAAAATTAGCGAAGACCACTGCCTTGCTGCAAATTAGTAGATAGCGACTTAAATGATTGTGTTTCTGTAGTAATGGGGAAAATGGATTTTTTTTACATAGGGCCCTGTTTACTAAGGTGCGCTAGCATTTTTAGCATGTGCTAACCAATCAAGACACCCATATATCCTATGGGTGTCTCTAGGATTAGTGCGCACTAAAAACGCTAGTGCGCCTATAACACAGCTTAGTAAACAGGGCCCTTAGTTTGATAAATATTTTCTTAAGGTCACTCTTTCCTTCAAGAAACCTACCGAGTCTGCAAAATAAATATTGGTACTTTAATTCACGTACAAGATAAACTCAAAAAGTGCAGACACACCTCAGCTATCTGTGCTAGTTTGCATTTTCCAATTTTCTCCTTAACTATTTAGAAGAAATGAGTATAAATAAATAGTTGCAGTTTTTCAGGGGCTCAAATAACAATAACAAGGATATGCTTCCTAAAGCAAGATGGTATTTATTTGTTTTCCACTATTAAAAACAAAAAAAAACATTCTCTCAAACATTCCATGTACAGATAGATTAAAAATATGATCAGCTGTTTCATCTATTTACATTACCTTACATAATCCCCTGTTTACAAAGCCATGCTAATGGCTGCCGGTGTGCTAATGCCGACATAGCCCGTTTCCTTCGAATGGGCTGTGTCGGTATTGATGCACAGCTTTGTAAACAGGAGGGATAATGAAGCAAAATGCACGTACTACAAGATGCAAGGAAGGAAAGAAGCATACTTACAAAATAACTTCGTGCAAGAGAAGAATATTTGGATGTGGACCCAGTCGCCTCAGTGCTTGTATTTCTCGCAAATTATTCACTTGATCAATACTGTCATAACAAAAAAATATAATTTTATAGACTGCAAGAAAAACAATTGTAATTAAGAATGCTGCAGCACTAAAATGGGCAAGCATGAGCCTAGCTCTTTGCTCTGTATGCATCCCGTGGTGCCTTGGAGAAAGGAAAACTTCTGTCAAAATACTATTAAGTCAGTCAACATTTCTACAAAAGCTACAAAACAAAATCCTGCTCATTCCCTACAACAGTGGTTCACAAATTGTGCACTGTAGCAAACTCACAGGGGAGCTGCAGCATAAACTCCCTCCAAAATTGTGGCTGGCTGGCGGGGAATGCCCAAGCCCTGTCATCTGAAGAGGTCCGCTTCCCAGCTCCATGCCACCTGAGCAGCGAGGAAGCTGGCAGCATGCTTCAGCTGCTGATGCCAGCACTGCCGTGCATGTTTAGTATAAGCATGCACGGGAGTGTTGGTGTCAGCGGCTGAAGCATGCCCCTGACTTCCTCACTGCTCAGGCAGCATTGAGCTCGGGCCTCTGGCAGCAGACCTCTACAGCTGGCGGGGCTTGGGCCTCCATGCCAGCAAAGGTAAGATGCAGTTGGGGGGGGAGGGGGGGAGGGAGGGAGGGAGGGAAGGAGGAAGACCTAAGAGGAAATGTATAGCCTAGGGTCACCATGAACTAATAAGGTTTGGGAACTACTGCCCCACAACAAAATGTGAGCCCTACAAACCTTACGGAATATTACAAACTAATGTTTCACTTGTCATTAGACTACTGCAAATCTCTTTACTCACAGAAATAGTTTGAGTAGAATCTGACAGATTATTTCATGTTCCTGTGTTCTAGCACCAGTGAAAGCCTTTTTATCTGATATGCGTAATAGAACTGAATCCAGTAAGGGGGTAATTTCTGTAGCACACATACTTTTCATTCCATAGACTTTGCCAAATTTTCAGTGTGAAAGCATATGTGAACTTTTTCATAAAATTATCTCAGAAAAAGCACCTACAAAGATTTACACCTACCAACTTAGGTGTATACTCTTTTTTGAGAAAAATACACATGTTTTTGAAAATGCATCAAGTATGCTAGTAGTTCCAAACCCTGCCCCAGAGACAGCAAGAAGAAGTATTTGTAACATGGCATACATGCCTATTTTTACCTGCAACTTCATAAAAGCACTATTCAACCCAAAGAAATTGTATTATTTTTTTAAATTTCCATTTAGGTTGGCAAGAACAAATGGATTATATTTTGGGGTAAAATGAAATGTTGGAACCATAACTATATTCAGTTATCATCTATACTGTAAGAGCAGCTAATTAATGTGAATTTTGAGTGTTCCTCTATTGGCAAGAAGGATGAGTCAGGTGAAATCATCTGGCCGCACCATGGATAGACTCACTCTCCCACAGTTCAGAAAGACCTTTGAAAAGGTCTCATTGGGCATATACCAGCAGTCCTTACCCAAGAGCCAGCTAACTTCCTCCTCAATCTATTCTCTCCACGCGGACAGATGCTCTTACCCTCCACTTTTATTCTTATTTTCTTCACTTAATTTATTCATTTCAGTATTTCCTTCTCTTTTCTAATGCAAAATTATAGAGGGGATGGAACTGCTCCCATATGAGGAAAGGCTAAAGAGGTTAGGGTTCTTTTTTGGAAAACAGACAGCTGAGGGGGGATATGATTGAGGTCTACAACATCCTGAGTGGTGAGGAGCAGATGGAGGTAAACTGATTTTTCACTCATTCAAGAAGTACAAAGACTAGGGGACACTCAATTAAATTGCATGGAAATACTTTTAAGGTTTAACAGGTTTTTTTATTCAGGATCAAACAAACCCAACATCTAACAACTAAACAGCAAGTCTAGACAAAGACATCAAGCGATTACATGACTGTGATCAAGTATAACATAATAATATACAAAAACATCATACAGCAAAAAGTTGGATAATACATGATCCCGTTTTTGTTTTGTGAGAAGCCTCCCACACCCTCCTCCCTCACTATCCTTGTATCCTTTCAGATTTAACAGTTGTATGCAAGATCCCCACACCCCCAACCCTACTTTAATCCATATCTGAAACAGCAGTAGCATAGAAATACTTTTAAAACAAATAGGAGGAAATATTTTTTCACGCAAAGAATAGCTAAGCTCTGGAACTTGTTGTCAACGGATGTGGTAATGGCGGTTAGCACATCTGAGTTTTAAAAAGGTTTGAACAAGTTCCTGGAGGAAAAGTCCATAGTCTCTTATTGAGATGGACACGGGAGCAGCCACTGCTTGCCCCGGGATTGGTAGCATAGAATGGTGCTACTAAATGAGTTTCTGCCAGGTACTTGTGACCTGAATTGGCCACTGCTGGAAGCAGGATACCGGGCAAGATGAACCACTGACTATTCCTATGTTCTAATGGTGATGAGAGTATCAAATGGTGGAAACCCATCGTGTCAGTGGCTCCCATCCCAGGGAAAGCGAGAACATGACCCTCAACAAAAAGGATCTCTGCTGTGCCTGTCAAAAATGGAAGCCTGATGCGCCACCCCTTTCATGGTCTCTGCCTCTTCTAGACCCAGTGCCTGGTCAGTGATACTGTCAGAGGTATTGCCCATAAACATCAGCCTGCTGCTTGGAGCTACTATGGAGGGGAGACAGATCATACTCACCTCCTCCTCCTCAGCTGCCCTCTCTCCCAGCTTGGATGGAGATCTCTTCCTTTCAGGAGTGCAACCAGGAGCCCACAGGTAGTACATCCAGCTCCTTCAATCTGCTGTGTAGTCAAATGGTCACAGCTTACACCCCTTCTTAAACCTCCCTCCTCTCCACTACATCAACTCCAGTTGGGCAGGCCACTGATGGGGCAGGCTTTGACACTGTCTGGCCTGAAGAGCAGGAATCGACCTGACTCTGCCCTTTGCTGTTGGAAAAGAGGTCCCACCATCTAGGCAGCAGGAAGGGCTCCTCTAGCTCCTCTTAATACTACCAATGTCAAAGAGGCAACAAACACTGGATGCAAGCCCTGTGGCCTCCACAGCGTCAACTGGAACCCACCCTCCTGGATTCCCCAGCACCGACTGACACATCCCCAGCCACCTGACTCTGCCCCTTGCCGACATAAAAGAGGACTCACCCTCCAGGCAGCAGGAAGGGCTTCTCTAGCTCCGCTGCACCATTTCTGCTGGCACAAAAGCACAGGTCACACTGAAGTGGGAACGATGCTGGACATAATTCAGGGCCTCCATGATGCCAAGGAAACTCCCCCTCAGGATTCCTCAACGCTAAGACACACTTAAGAACATAAGGATTGCCATACTGGGACAAACTGAAGGTCCATCAAGCCCAGTATCCTGTTTCTAACAGTGGCCAATCCAGATCACAAGTACTGGCAAGATCCCAAAACAGTAAAACAGATTTTATGCTGCTTATCCTAGAAATAAGCAGTGGATTTTACCAAGTCCATCTTAATAATGGCTTGTAGACTTTGCTTTTAGCAAATTAGCTAAACCGTTTTTAAACCCTGCTAACTGCTTTTACCACATTCTCTGGCAATGAATTCCAGAGTTTAATTACACTTTGCATGAAGAAATATTTTCTCTGGTTTGTTTTACATTTACTACTTAGCAGCTTCATTGCATGCCCCCCCTAGTCTTTTTGGAAAGAGTAAAAAGCGATTCACGTCTACCTGTTCTACTCTACTCAGTATTTTATAGATCTCTATTGTATCTCCCCCTCAGATGTCTTCTCAAAGCTGAAGAACCCTAGCCACTTTAGCATTTTCTCTTAGGGAAGTCATTCCATCCACTATATCATTTTTGTCGCCCTTCTCTGTACCTTTTCTAATTCCACTATAACTCTTTTTTGAGATGTGGTGACCAGAACTGCACACAGTATTCGAGGTGCAGTCAAACCATGGAACGATACAAAGGCATTATAACATTCTCATTGTTGTTTTCCATTCCTTTCCTAATAATTCCTAACATTCTATTTGCTTTCTTAGCCACTGCTACACACTGAGCAGAGGGTCTCAACGTATTATTAATGATGAAACCTAGATCCTTTTCCTGGGTGGTGACTCCTAATGTGGAACCTTGCATTATGTACCTATAGTTTGGGTTCCTCTTTTCCACATGCATCACTTTGTACTTGCTCGTATTAAAAGCCATCTGCCATTGCATGCCCAATGTCATAGTCTTATAAGACTCTTTTGCGATTTAACAACTTTGAATAACTTTGTGTCATCAACAAATTTAATTACCTCACTTGTTATTTTCATCTCTAGATCATTTATAAATATCTTAAGTAGAGATATGTGGTAGCCGTGTTAGTCCACTTTTAAAGGTAATCAATAGAAATAAAACATGGAAAATAAAATAAGATGATACCTTTTTTATTGGACATAAACTTAATACATTTTTTTAATAGCTTTCAAAGGTAGCCCTTGTTCGTCAGATCGGAAATAAGCAAATGTTGGTAGATGACAGTATATATAAGTGAAACATCAAAGCATTTCAGTGAGAGTCTAACAGGATGAGGGTGGGTAAGGCGCAGTGGCGTAGGAAGGGGGGGCGGTGGGGCGGTCTGCCCCGGGTGCACGCCACTGGGGCGGTGTCGGCTCCGCTGCTTCCCTGCTCTCTCTGCCCCGGAACAGGTTACTTCCTGTTCCGGGGCAGAGACAGAGCAAGGAACCAGCGGAGCCAACGCAGCTCCCAGCGACGACGTGCACTTGGGGCGGAGCGCCAGTGGTAAGAATGCGCTCCGAGGGGGGTGCGTGCGCCGTACTGCACCCGGGGGGGGTGCGCAGCAGCGACCCACCCCGGGTGTCAGCCGCCCTCTCTACGCCACTGGTTAGAGACAGGGAGAGTTGGGTGGATGAGGGACAGGGAAATATGCATTGAGATAGGAGGGTGACAAAGCAGTACAATTTTATGGTTTATAATGGGCTAGAAAAGCCAGATCTTTGTTAAGTCCTGTCTGGTGGGTGTCAAAATATTTAATTATTCTGACTTCAAAGGTCTTACGTTCCTGTATTGATTTAAAGTTCCCTATCAGGATTCTTACCATAAAATCACCGGTACAGTGTTCTGGTTTTGTAAAGTGTTGCCCCACTGAGGTGACATGCTGGTTGGTACTAGCATTTTTCATATGGTGTCTATGTAAATTACATATCTTCTTTAGCATCTGAGTTGTTTCTCCAATGTAGCACCCTTCATTGCATTTTTTACGCTGAATGATATATACCACATTGGAAGATGAGCATGTGAAAGATTCCTTAATGTTGAATATTTTTCCTTTGTGAATGACCGTGGGGTCCTGTGAAATGTTTTGGCATAGTTTACAGCTGGATATATTGCAAGGATCTGTGCCATTCTCTTCTATTTTAGTCTATGTTGGGAGATTACTTCTAATTAAGCGTGTGCTTTAAGTTGGGTGGCTGTCGGAAAGCCAGCACTGGTGGGGATGGGAATATTTCTTTCAGTAATTCATGCTCCTGGAGTATAGGCTGTAGATCTTTTATGATTTTTCTTAATTTTTTCAGCTCTGGGATGTATGTCACTATAAGGGGGATTCTGTCTGTGGGTTTATTTTCCTTGTACTGTAAAAGATTTTCCCTGGGTGCTTTGAGGGAGGAGGCAATATTCTTGGAGATTATTTTGGGGTTGTAGCCTTTCTGTTCGAAGGATGCAGTCAGGATTTCGAGGTGTCTGTCTCTATTCGATAAATATCTTAAAAAGCAGCAGTCCCTGCATAGACCTAGTAGAACCCCACTATCTACCCTTCTCTATTGAGAATACTGACCATTTAACCCTACTCTCTGTTTTCTATCTTTTAACCAGTTTTTAATCCACAATAGAAAATTACCTCCTATCCCGTTACTTTCTAACTTCCTCAGGAGAAAATCCAAATACACAATATTGATCAGCTCACCTTTATCCACATGTTTATTCACCCCTTCAAAGAAATTTAGTAGAATGGTGAGGCAAGATTTCCCTTGTCTCGTTAATCCATGCTTATGTATATGCTCAGTAATTTTGCCCGGCACTGACATGAGGCTCACTGGTCTATCATTTTGCAGATCACCTCTGGAACCCTTTGAAAAAATTGGCATTATATTGGCCACCCTCCAATCTTCCAGTACCATGCTTGATTTTAAAGATAAATTACATATTACTAACAATAGCCCCATTACATCTTCCAGATTTACAGAGATTTGATTCAGTTTCTCTGACTCATCAGCACTGAATACCATTTCTGGCACTGGTATCTCTCCCACATCTTCCTCAGTTAAGACCAAAGCAAAGAATTCATTTAAATCTCTCCATTATGGCCTTGTCTTCCCCGAGTGCCCCTTTTACCCCTCGGTCATCTGGTGGTCCAACTGATTTTTTAAACAGCTTCTTGCTTCTAATATACCTACATTTTTTTTTTTACTATGAGCCTGATATTCAGACAGTAGGAGGCAGCCTGCATAAGTCCCACGGTTGGCGTTGACCCCAGATATTCAATGCCGAGCTGTTTCCAGTGACCGGCATTGAATATTCAGCTTCATTTCTGGCCACTGGAACTCAACTGGTTAAGTTCCTAGCGGTTAAAGATAGGACTGCTATTTATGTGGCCCTATTTAATCATTTAACCTAGCACTGAATATCGGTGCTAACCGGCTATCTCCCGCTGAATATTAGGGATTAGCCAGCTAAACGCTATTTAACCAACCAGGAGTCGTTCTTGGCCAGTTAAACAGCACTGAATATCGGGGGAGGATGTGTTTTTGCCTCCAATACAAAATTCTTTTCAAAGTCTCCCTTATCAGCACTTTGCATTTGACTTGCCATTCCTTATGCCGTTTCTTAATATTTTCATTCAGATCCTTCTTCCATTTTCTGAAGGATTTTCTTTTAGTTCTAATAGCTTCCTTCACCTCACTTTTTAACCATGCTAGCTGCTATTTGGCTTTCCTTCCTCCTTTTTTAATAAATGGAATATATCTAGTCTGGACTTCCAGGATGGTATTTTTTGAATAGCTTCCATGCCTGATGTGAACTTTTGATGTTTGCAGCTGCTGTAAGTTGTCTTTTTTTTTACCATTCTCCTCATTTTATCATAGTCTCCTTTTTGAACGTTAAATGCTAATGTATTGGATTTCCACAGATTATATCAAATGTGATCATGTTACGATCACCGTTATCAAGTGCCCCAGAACCATTACCTCCTGTACCACATATGTGCTCCACTAAGGACTAGGTCTAGAATTGTTCCTCCTCTTGTTGGTTCCTGAACCTGCTGCTCCATAAAGCAGTCCTTGATTTCATCAAATAATTTTACCTCCCTAGCATGCTCTGATATTACATTTACCCAGTCAATATTGGGATAACTGAAATCACACATTATCATCATGTTCCCCAGTTTGTTAGCCTCCCTAATTTCTGATAACATTTTTAAATCTGTCTGTTCATCCCGGCCAAGTGGACAGCAGTATACTCCTATCACTATAATTTTCCCCTTTACACATGGAATTTCTATCCATAGGGATTTCAAGATGTGTTTTGTGTCCTGCAGAATTTTTAGTCTATCTTATTCAAGGCCCTCCTTAATGAATAATGCTACCCCTCCACCAATCCGTCCACCCTATCGTTGCAATATAATTTCTACCTTGGTATGACAGAGTTTCACTGGTTATCTTCTTTCCACCAGGTTTCAGAGATGCTTACTATTTAGTTTTTTCATTTAGTGAAATATATGCTAACTCTCCCATCTTATTTCTTAGGCTTCTGGCATTTGCATACAGACATTTCAAACAATATTTGTTGTTCTTATTTACAACTTGCTCAGCAGTTGACAGTGAATTTGAAATCTTTAAAATATGTCTGCTCTTTATTTAAAGATACCTGGTCTGCTATGGTCTGTACTGCAACCTCGCTATCGGGATGCCCCATCTTCCCTGTTTTGATGATAGCTTTTAAAGATACCTTGTTCCAAGCCATGAACTTCTGAGCGACTGTTAGCCCTCCCCTAGTTTCTAGTTTAAAAGTTGATCTCTCTTAGCGTAGAGAATTTTTAAAGGGGGATGCATACGATCAGGTTTCAATATCTAGTTTACACAAAGCGCTGCTGTTGCTTTGCCCACCTCGCAATTATGAAGCACTCACTGCAGCCTGGAGTAAAGACTTGGGATATGAATTGAAGGGAGTAAATTTTACAAAATTGATCATAGATATCCCAAAACAGGTGGGGGGGGGGCGGAGCTGCAGGAGAGTCAATACAGAATAATACACAGGGGATACATGACACAAACACAAGCAGCGAGAGCGGGGTGGACACCCGATGCCCAATGTTCCAAATGCAACAGAGGAAGGAATACCTTTTTGCATGCATTTTGGAGGTGCGATAGAGTAAAAATATTTTGGAAGGCGGTGCATAAATACCTTGAGAGCATCATTGATCAAAAAATACTCCCATCCTGGAGAGGAGCACTTTTAAATAGAAGAACAGCCTACGGGATTTCGGATAGGAATTTGGAACAATTGATATGCAGGGCTTATGCCATAGGGAAAAAATGTATACTTAGACACTGGATGCAGGTGGTACCACCCTCCTTCTGGCATTGGAGAAATAGGTTTCATGAATTGATGCTATGGGAGGCCAGGGAAGCCCAGGGCACTTCCAAGAAAAGAAGGAAGTTTATCTCCATCTGGACCAAGTACTTACAAAGTATATCCCATAAAGCGAGAAGTGCAATATTAAATAAATTTTCCACATGGGGGACCATAAAGGAGGGAGAGGATAATGGTAACTAGAGTTCAGTAACACAACATAAGGCAGAGCAACTTAACCAACACCGTAGCACAGGAGTGAGTGGGAGATGTAACTGAATGGCTCATGAAGTGAATGCGGAATATTTCATGATAAAAGGGGGGAGGGGGGAAGGGGATGAAAGGGAGGGAGATATTAGATAAGGGGTTAACCGCGATACAAATACAAGTTATTATTCTTGGAAAGTGCAGATAGCGGGTAATGTTCATTGTTGTTTATTGTTCTATTTTGATACAAGGATTATGTTAAAGACAGTATTAAGGGGGGGAAGGGGAGAATTGGGAAGGAAAATGTAAATCAAATTTGATGATAATGACCGCGGATTAGTGTACATATGACTGACAAAGTTTAAACGGTTAAGTACTTAATCAAATGATTGTGTTAATCTGTGGCATCATCAATAAAAACTTTGAAACATAAAATATAAAAGTTAAACATAGAGCACGGTAAAAGAAAAAAAGGGGGGAGGGGATAAAAGTTATATAAAAATTTGATGACTGTACGTAATGCTGTATTCTTGAACTGTTGCTCCACTGAGTTCTGTAAAATTGCATTGATGCCGCTATGTTAAGGTGGATTTGTACTTTTTGACTTGTCATCAATAAAAATCGTTGAAATATAAAAGTTGATCTCTCTTCTGCCACCCCTGAACTTTAAATTAACAGGCATGGCAGCAGCCAGCTGGGGTCCTAGTGCAGAATCACACTGCACATCTCTGCTGGCTCTGTTCTAAATGCCTACACCATCGGGAGAGCTTGGGACAGAAGCGCAGCATCAAGTCTCTGACCGCCATCACCTGTCAAATACACAATAGACACTGAACAGCTGGGAATGGGAAACTAATGGTCCTCTCTGACAACCAGATTAGGCTATGCAGGGGATGGCAGAAAGGACCAACTATTCCAGAAGCCCAGGTGTAAGTTTAAATACAGCTTACCTCTCCCTGCTTCAAAACACCTCTGCTAGTTCCACTTGTGTAGGCTGTTAGTGACCAATGCTTTCTCCCGAACAAAAAAAACAGTGTCCTCCTGCTGCAGCCATCTGCTAAGGAGCCTATCACAGCCCCTTCCTCCCCACCCCCCTAAAAAGAACTGATCAGCACAATCATACAACTTTTGAGGTCCAGGCACACAGTACATCTTGGCCTGGAGTAGTTTCTATAAGCTTCCTATGATAAGTTCTGCTCTTTGCTTCTGTTTTCTCTGACAACAACAAGCACCTGCAGCTACTCTCTCTTAATGTTTGGCTTCTAGGCAGGGCTTTTTTTGGGGGGGGAGGGGGGTAATTAGGGGTACTGAGTACTGGCACCTTTTCCATTGTCTGCTAAAATTGACCCATGGTCCCCAAGTTTTAATGAAAGAGCTCAGGCCCTACACACCAATTCTGCCTTGTCATAGGTTCTGTGACTGGTTGCAGGGAGCCTGGCTATTGTGGGGTGGATCCCTCAGTGATCACCCCACCCCTGAAGAGTGGTCCGGCATTTGAGTAGCGGCACCTTTTTCGCTAGAAAAAATGCACTGCTTCTAGGACAGAAAAAAGGAAAAGCCCATTGAGTGGATTACCCACAAGCACCCTTCCAATGTCTGTTGCATGGGATAGCACAAGATGTCAAGACTGATGCAAAATTAAACTAATCTGTTATGAAAATTGGGTTCACAAGGCTGTATCCAAGGTCTATCCTTCTTGTTTTTCTGTTTCTCTTATCTGAAACTATTTACGTGCTTATGTTTACACTGCTTGGGTACTGAATCCCTCCATAGATTATTTATCTTTTTTTTTTTCCTTCTCCAAGGATCTTACCTCTTTCTCAGGTCTAGTAATAGAAAATGTTTTCTCTATACATGCACCAATTCTGAATAGCTACTCTGGCCAATGCCTTCAACACAGGCAAAAGGTATAATTGTGCCAAATGAGAGAGAGACATACACACATCTACGCATGGGACAGTGTCCTTCTAGTGCCTTTTCCTTGGCTTTCCCTTCTGTTTTATTGCACTTTAAAATGTCTTCAGGCCTCCTCTACCCTCTTGTTGTGCAGCCGGACAGAGCGAGCAACTATGCAGGCTGGCAGAGAGGGATTTGAATCTGCTGTATTTGGTGACATCTTATTTGATCATGAGGCAACTATAGCTACACTATGCCTGTAAGCAGAAACCAACCTATTCCTGTATGCAAATAACATTTTTTAAGTACATTTTATCTGACTATGCTAATCATTTGAGTGTTATCTGTATGTATCTTTGGGAAAGAAAAAGAACTACAGTAGCTGTGGCAGGCAGTATAGACTGTGAGCTAGCCATGAAGAGCTTGCAATTTAGGCTGCCTGGAGAGGCAAGCTTTAGAGACTGTGAGCTAGTCATGAAGAGCTTGTAGTATAGGTGGCACTTGCATGCCAAGAGCTTGGCCTTCATGACCCTGCAGGAGGCTAGTGAGGCACAGTATCTGAAACCCTGGAAGCCCAGCTAATTGTTGCAAACTCATTTGGGAATGATCCCACCATCCTTGAAGTTGACCATATTATGTCTGGGGGGGGGGTTCTAGCACAGATGTGGAATCAGAATATGCATAGTTAAAATCAATTTTGGTTTCAGGAGCTGCTTCAAACGGCTCCGGCTAGGCAGTCTTGACTATTTTGCGTATCTGCAATTGCCACAATATATTTAGTCTCTCGAGATCAAGGGACTGCAACCTCATTATGGTAAGAAGCCGTGGGATCTATTTGAGTCGCTGGGTGAGTTCAAACTTTCAATATCAGTCTTGCATAAATGATTACTTAAGGAAATTAAAAAGGAAGACTATATAGAGGTAGTAACCCAGTGGGAGAAGGATTTGGGTCATAGGATAGTTTTGCCAATTAATAAGCTAGTAGTGGGGATACTGACAGTAGTTCATCAGGCAGACCTAAGAGTGCCAATTTAGAATTTTACACAAATAATATTTTACAGTCCTAAGCCTTTTTGTCAGGGCGAGTTAATACTCCTTCTTGTTTGAAATGTAAACAAGATCAAGTTAAATTTCCTCCAAGCCATTTGGGCTTGTACCGGAATACAGCAGTTTTGGAAAGCAGTGATGTGCTAACTCAATCAAATTATAGGGCAGAGTATTTGGGACCTGGATTGGCCACTGTTGGAAGCAGGATGCTGGGCTCGATGGACCCTTGGTCTTTCCCAGTATGGCAATACTTATGTACTTATGTATTTCCTTTACCCCATTAGGCACTGTATTAGACAAAGTAGAAAGACTGGGGATTAGGGGTGTAGAAACAAATATTTGTCAGGAATGACAAAATAATGAAGAAAAATATATTTTACCATATTGAATTCAGGAAGAACACCCCACAAATTGACACTGGCGCAACAAGTTTCACACAATCATGATAGAGCTCAGAGGAGCAAATCACACCCCTAAAAAAAAAAAAAAAAAATTTCCGGTATATGGGAGGATTATATCTAAACATTAGCTCCTCCTGCTTGCAGTCTGGTTTTATATAGATAGAGGTGAGGTTGTTTCCCTTAGGGGAGAGGAAGAAAACCAGACGCCCAATAGGACCTACCCAGGGAATGGGGGAGGGGAAAATAATGAGATTTGAAGGAACAGGAGAAGCGGATGTGGATAGAGGGATGATCAAGGGGGTATAAGACACCAGCTTCTCGAGATATGGGGTATCTTATCGGAAGAGAATTGTCAGGGGTGGAGAGGGATTCAAATTAATTTTGTGAATATTTCGTTTGTTAGAATTTCAGTCATTGTAATGGTATATGTGCTAACTGGATTGTGCGTATTGACAGTTTGGTTAGTTCAATAAAAAAGATTTTAAAATAAATTGCCTGGCTACCCAGGCATCCGGAGATCATTTTCTAGAATGCCTAACTTGGGTCCTATCTTCTGGGAGATGCTGTCTAGGCCCTCCAAAGTCCCTGACAAGTTTATCTAGGACAGTCTACTGAGGAGAGTTTTTCACACTCCACCCACTGCTCAGCAACTCAGTCAAAGATGCCTTTGGTCACATGACCGCTGAAGCCATGACTCTGGTGGGCAACAAGATTTGATCATACTGGGTATCTGCAAGAAACACAACTGCTGATTCCAACATGGGTTCTGCCTGGGCAACACAGCCCCACAAATGACAAGCAGAGGGCAAACCCAGCTCAAAGATCTGCCCAGACTCAGTCAAACTCAAATTCGGAAGTTTTTGAAAGTAAAGTAGATTGTTTACTGTTGTACTATAAGTCAGTCACTGTTTCATGTGTGTTTCATTAACTAAAAGCCATTTACACATTTGCTATGATTAAATATTTGATTAGCAAAGGTAGCAACCATTTTTATTTTTGTGTTCTCATTTTTATCTCTGCAAATATAGTAACCCTACGCATTTCAAACAAAAGAAGCACACTCTGTCACCACCACAGTGCCTACTCCTCCTCCAGGAATCTGGATATGATCTCTAAATGCCTGTCAGTTATGCTCCACCCCCACAAGACTTTCCTCTCCAGGTCTTAGTTGCAGAAGCTCAAAGAGACTACTACTCCTGTTTGCCTGGCAATTTTATTTTTCCCATTTCTTTTTTAAACAAACAGTACTGCCAAGGAACTTCTTGACTGGGAGAGGGGAAGAAGAAAAAAAAAGGACATTCTGTGCCTTTAAGCCACTCAGCCCTGCTCAACAGCATAGTTCTCGAACTTTATCTGCTGCACCAGCCACCATCCCTGCTAGATCAAATACCAAGAGGCTACCTGCTACACCAGCATATATATAATGGTACCTGCCACAAAAAGATAAGTGGATGACATCCATTTATCTTTAAGCTAGATTTACAGCCACACTACTTGCTTAAGTAACACCACTTAAATTTAAACTGATAAGTTACTTTTGTGTCCCAGCCTAACTTTCTGGCTGGCTACTAAAGTATCCAGCCAAAATTTATGCCGGGTCTGGCTCCAAATTTTCAGAACACACAAGTCACACAATTGACAGCAATGTACATACCTTTCAAATTCTTGCTTCATTTTTTTACATGCATAGTAATTTCCATCTCTGAGACTCCGCATTTTCACAACTTCAGAAAATGTGCCTTCACCTATTTTGCTAATAATTTTATATCCTACAAACAAATGAAAATTTAGAGCTTAGACAGAAATTTCTCATAGAAAACATTTAGGGCCCTGTTTACTAAGCAGTGCTAAGGGCGTGCTAGCGTTTTTAGCACGCACTAAACACACCCATAGGAATATATGGGTGTCTTTAATGTTTAGCACACACTAATTTTAGGCACATGCTAAAAACGCTAGCATGCCTTAGTAAACAGGGCCTTTAGATTTCTCCTTAAATGCAAACATATTTAATAGTGGAAGATGTATTTTATTTCATTTTGTATCCTGTCTTTCTATGAACACTCCAGGAAACACATTGTACAACCTCTACATCAGTACAGTCACAAAGAAGAATGATGCCAAACAGCACAACAAAAATAATATGAAAAATATGAGCAGAACAAAACTAAGATTATTTGTGGGAGCTGGAGTACTACCTATTAAACAGATGCATAGACCTCTAAGAGTCCACCAGTTTTGGTATAGAGAGACCTTTGTGGGTCCTGCTGATTACAATAAATAACCTCTTTATGCCACCCAGTGTGTTCCAGAATTGGGAGTGTTCTCCTTACCAGTAAGGAGTAGGTGGGGGGAAGAGGGGTTGGTGGTTGGGAGGCTAGGATAGGGGAGGGCAGACTTATACGGTCTGTACCAGAGCCGGTGATGGGAGATGGGACTGGTGGTTGGGAGGCGGGAAATACTGCTGGGCAGACTTATACGGTCTGTACCCTGAAAAAGACAGGTACAAATTCAAGATATGAGTTTATCTTGGGCAGACTAGATGGACCATGCAGGTCTTTTTCTGCCGTCATCTACTATGTTACTATGTAATGATATGAGGAGACCTCAACTTGGAGGAAAAACTCACTGGCATAAATATTCCACTTTAGGCAGTTTCCTGAATTTGTTCTCTAAACCATAAGTTCCCAACGTGTGGTATGCCCAACATCGCTTCTGCCTCTCCAGTCTTGAAAAATGTGGAGTGGAATGGATCGGGGGGGGGGGGGGGGGGGGTACACTACACCAATGGTTCTCAAACCTGCCTAGGGGACTCCACCAGTCAGTCGGGTTTTCATGATGTCCCTAATGAATATGCATGAGAGAGATTTGTATGCCTACTATCTCCATTATAGGCAAAATCTCTCATGCATATTCATTAGGGGTATCCTGAAAACTCGACTGGTCGGTGGTCCTCCAGGACAGGTTTGATAATCACTGCACTGGACTACCAGGGATACTATGAGGCATATTTTCAAAGCACTTAGCCTTCCAAAGTTCCATAGAAACCTATGGAACTTTGGAAGGCTAAGTGCTTTGAAAATATGCCTCAATATATGTCTACTCTGTTTCTTTGTATGATTCAAATCTTAGGTTAATTTTTATTGAATCATTCCTGACTAGCAGGTCGACTTTGCCATTCTTGCTTATGTCTGAATCTAAATATTACAAGGCCCTTTTACAAAGCGGTGGTAAAAAGGAAGTCCCGATGGCTACCGTAGCAGCCCAGCGGTCGTTCCCACCCTGAGCGCGCCATGTCCAGCACTACAAAAATATTTTAAATTTGTAATGCCAATGTGTACCCAGCAGTAATCAGTGCTGCCTGGTTACTGCTGGGTTAGCGCAGGAGCCCTTACCGCTACCTCAGTGAGTGGTGGTAAGGGCTCCCCCCTGAAATGGGCACGTGGCAAGTGCTTCACTTGCGCAAGGCCATTTCCTGAAAAGAAGACCTACCTTTTACCTGCTGTGGTAAAAGGGGGCCTCGGCACACGTCAAAATCACACACCAGCGCCGGCCCCCTTTTGCAGCAGCTTGGTAAAAGGGGTCCTATGTGTCTACAAATATATTTTGGGGATATCATCATTAGATTATATCTTTATTGTGATATAAACTTTTTTGGAGGGGTACCTTCCCTAAATTATAATATTGTTGTTGTGATATATCATTTTGTATAACTGTAATATTATAGCCTTTGAAAATTGTATTTATTTTTTGTTATGTACTCTCGATAATATTTGCTCTTCTGGTTAACCATGCATTTCTTCTTTTTTAAATATTTTTTGGGCCCTGTTTACTAAGGTGCTAGCTTTTTTAGCGTGTGCTAAAAATTAGTGCACACTAATGCTAGAGACACCCATTAAAAAAAACATTAGCGCGCCTACAGCACAGCTTAGTAAATAGGGCCCTTTATCTTATCTTATACTAGTAAAAAAGCCCCGTTTCTGATGCAAATGAAATGGGGGCTAGCAAGGTTTTCTTCTGTGTGCATGTGGGAGTGTGTATGTTCCTGCCCTCTCTCCCCTCCCCCCTCTGAGTCCTTCATTGTTACAGAGAGAGCGATTTGATTTCCTGCTTTGCTGTTTTCCTTCACTGTTTGTGTTAGAGAGAGAGCGAGGGCGGGGCAGACACTCATGGGGAAACCGGATATCTCTCCCCCTTCACACTTCTGGTTGGAGGCTTCATAGAACGTTGGTGTTGCCTTTTATATATAGAGATATTTGTTTTTAATTGTCATAAAGTCCCTCTTGTTGTGATTTAGTGTACTTTGTTGTAATGTTTTTGTTTTAGACTCCTGACGCAGGCCGAATAGGCCGAAACTCAGCCAGTGTCCAGTCTTGGATGCTAAGAAACTTTTGAACATTTCTATATCATCTGGCTATTATTCTTGAATCACCTTCGCTGTACAAGGAGTCTTAGGAACTCAGAAGAAAAATATGACCCAACTCGCTTCAATTTCCAGAGGGCTGAAAAAGATTTTGCTGTTACTATAGATACATGAGGTTTGAATGTTAGTTGTGTGTCACACCTGGGCTTCCAAGACGCTATTTTTAAAACAATGTCCATACTTCATTTAAAGTGGTCTTGCTTTCCCAGCTGTCAAGTAAGTCCTTTCCGCATCATATTGTCATAACAACAGAAATATCAAATAAAATATTCACTTTACAAATATGGCAGTATACTTACACAACCAGTGTATTTTGGAAGTAAACTAATCAATAGAAATCAAACAAAATAAAACATCCTATATAATAATTCTCACTTCCAACAGGATGTGCTTGGGACCGTGCCTGCCGGAAGTGGTCTGCTAGGCAGGCACGCACTGACCTCAGTGACATCAGTGACAGACAATTTGGCAAAGCAAAACAATCTGAGTGCTGGCCATTAGGACACAGGGTTGATAGGAGAGTTTTAAAAGACTGAAGGAACCGAAAGTGTTAAATGGGGGGAGGGGGGAGTTCTGAACAACTGAAAGACAGGAACATTTGGGAAAGGAAAACAATCTGAATGCTGGCCATTAGGACACAGGGTAGATAGGAGAGTTTTAAAAGACTGAAGGAAACTAAAGTGTTAAACTGGAGAAGGGTGGGGGGAGTTGTGAATGACTGAAAGACATGCAAATTTCGGACAGGAAAACAATCTCAATGCTGGCCATTAGCACACAGGGTACATAGGAGAGTTTTAAAAGACTGAAGGAACCAAAAGTGTTCAGGGTGGGGGGCAAGTTCTGAATGAATGAATGAAAGAAATGAAAATTTACGAGAGGAACATAATGTGAATGCCGGGCATTTGTACACAGGGTAGATAGGACACTTTTTTTTTTTTTTAAATGAAGGACGTGAAAGTATTACATCTTGGGGGAGGGGTGAGGAGGAAAGCGGTGGGGTATCCGGATACTGGGCGTTAAGGCCACGGGGGTACATAGACTTTTGAAAGCCTTAAGGAACCCAAAGTGTGGGAAGGAGGAGGAGGAGGAAAAGGAGGGGAGGGAACAGGGTGAGGGGCATTAGGAACAGGGGAGGGGGCCCTGTCACACACTCTCATTCGCACACACACACTGTCACACAGACAGTCTCACTCTGTCACACACCCGCACATTCACTCTGGCTCTCTCTCTCTCTCTCAAACATACACACTCCCAGGAAAACCTTGCTAGCACCCATTTCATTCGTTCCAGAAACGGGCCTTTTTTACTAGTGGAAAATAAAATAAGATGATACCTTTTTTATTGGACATAATACATTTCTTGATTAGCTTTCGAAGGTTGCCCTTCTTCGTCAGATCGGAAATAAGGGCAACCTTCGAAAGCTAATCAAGAAATGAATTAAGTTATGACCAATAAAAAAGGTATCATCTTATTTTCTTTTGTTTGATTTCTATTGATTACCTTTAAGAGTGGACTAACACGGCTACCACACCTCTCTACTTAAGATGGAAGTAAACTAAAAACCTCCTAGACTAGCCTTAATGTTTTGTCGCTTCTTGACTTTCAGAGCTGTATTTACTGAACCTTTATTAAGCAATAAAAGACCCTCCAAGCCTCGTTTTGCGCTTAATTCTAGTTATACTGTGTTCTTGCCTGGAATGAATCGCGGTACACGAAAACCACGGAATAGGAAACAGCAAAGAAAAGCACAGCATCGGCGCCACCAACCGGGAAATGCTGCCGGTCTTCAAGCTCGGAATCGCTGTAAAATGTTTTGCCTTGAGCAAACGTTATACAGAAAACGGAAGGGAAGCGTATCATTATGCAACCAGCCCGCCCGTCTAATAGTTTTGAGGGAAGACAGCTTACTGTTCATCCTGGGTTACGTCGGGGCACTTCCAAAGAGATGAGCCCGAACTCTAGCTATCGGCCGAGCTTGGACCTGACAGACATGATTCCGGCTGGGCGCCTGCAGTGCTCAGCGCCGACGGGAGGGAAGCCCCGTCAGGGCGCCATGTTGTATTTCCTGTTTCCTTGGAAACCGCGCCGGAGCCAACTATGATCCTGGGGGCCGTGCCGCAGCTACGCCGCCTGACGCTGGGGGATGGGAAGAGGGAGCTGTTGAGGGCTTTGGGTCTTTCAGCTCTGGAGGAGCTGGGTTGGGGGGGGGTAGGAAGAGAGGCGCAGGGAAGTGTTCAAACTGTGCTACCCCCCCCCCCCCCAGTTTAAAATAAAAGTCACATTTGAAGGATTGAGGGGGTGGCTCGCAGTTCGGGGTTTCTATCAGGCAGCAACATCTTTCCTAGGATAGAGAAGCATGACAGCAGATAAAGGCCATATGACCCATCCAGTCTGCCCATCCTCTGTAACCCCTAATTCTCCAAAGACAAGCAGGCCAATATTCTCACTGATGGGTGACGTCACGTCGGCCCGGAGGACTTTCCAGCAAAGTCCATGACAAAACTAAAAATGTCCCCCGTCGCACGGGCGGATGCAGTGCGCATGCGCGCGTCCACTTTCCCGCACGCCACGCGGGCACATTCCTCAGTTTTTTCTTCTCCGCGTCTGAGGTGACACGGAGCTCGACCTTCGTCTTCGTGTTCCTCCTGTGCCCGGAGGTGAAGATTCAAAAAACAAAAAAGCGAAGTATCCTTTATAGTTATTTTAGAGTTTTTTCGTTTATTAAGTTTCCTTTCTTTTAGACTGCGATTTTATTTAAATCGCTCGGTCGGGTATTTTTCCCGTTTTTTTCTTTTGTTTTTTTGTGTCATTTTTTATAGACACAATCGCGTCTTTTGATTTGGCAGGGACTATTTTTCCCGAGATGTCAACGAAGACGCCCAGCGGCTTCAAGCCTTGTGCCCGCTGTCATCGGGCCATCTCTGGCACTGATACACACCCATGGTGTATTCAGTGCCTTGGGCCGGATCATCGCTCGGAGAGTTGTAAATTGTGTCTCGCCATGAAGAAGCGGACACTGCTCTCTCGAGACGCCCAGAGAGAAAAGATTTTTGGGCTCGGTGCTTCGGCGTCGGCGCCGTCGTCTAAGTCGGCGCCCTCCAAATCGGCGCCGGGGAAGTCGGTGCCGGTGAAGTCGGTGCCGTCGAGGATGATGTCTTCGAGGCCGGCGTCGTCGAGGTCGACGTCGAAGGAGGCGTCGGCACCGGGAGACAGGGGACAGGCTGCCATTAGACCGATGCACGCTGGGAGCAGTGATGCATCGAGTGGGTCTCCACCCGCCTCGGCGCCTCCTGCTGTGCAGGCCCCCCGGGACCGTCCTGCGTCGGACCCGGCCCCGAGGAGACGTGTGGATTCCACGTCCTCCTCTCCGGTGCCGAGGAGTCTCGACGACATGCGTCGGGCGAAGGCCAAGAAGCATCGTCGTCGATCTCCTTCGAGACACGGCACCGGGAGCTCCGGGTCATCGATACACTCGATACCCGAGAAGCGTCGGTGCCGAGAGGATCGCTCTCCCTCTATCACTGAGGTTCCGACGCGTGGGGTCGCTGGCAGCCGAGTCCCCACTCCCCAACCTCAGCAGACTTTGCCTCCGACACCTCAACCGACCCCGCAGCCTCTTCCGACACCAGCTCTGGATGAGCGTATGCAGGCCATGTTCCCATTTTTCATGAACATGATGCAGCAGTGGCAGTCGGCATCGATGTTGTCGGTACCGACGGCGTCGACGGGGCCGGTGTCGATGCTTTCAGAGGCACCGGTGCCGACGGCGTCGGGGGTGTCGACATTACCGATGCCGGATGTTTCTGCATCAGCCTTCAGCCTGTGGTGAGGTCTGTCTCACCGGTGCCGCCTCCGGTGCCGGTGTCTTTGGCTTCCCGAGTTGACTCTCCCGACACATCGGAGCAGGAAGCTTCTCCGGAGTCTCAGGGACCATCAACTTCTCGGCACCATCATAGAGGCCGTAAAGCCTCTTCGTCGAGACGGGCTCAGATCCGGGCGGCTCTGTCTGAGCTTTTAGCCCCATCTGAACATACCTCATCTGAGGATGATGAAGGAGTGTATGGGGAGTTCTCTGGCGAGGATTCTCAAGGCATTCCATCTGACTCCACTCCCTCGCCACAAAGGCAGCTGTCTCCTCCCGAGAGCTTGTCTTTTTCATCTTTTGTTCGGGAGATGTCTGAGGCCATCCCCTTCCCCGTGGAAATTGTGGACGAGCCCAGGGCCAAAATGCTTGAGGTTCTGGACTATCCATCTCCACCTTCATCTTCTGCCACAGTTCCTTTTCATGAGACTCTTAAGGAACTTATGCTGAGGAACTGGGAGAAGCCTTTTTCTACTCCAACCGTCCCTAAAAAAGTTGAGTCCCAATATCGGATCCACGGGGAACCCAGTCTCATGCAGACCCAATTGCCTCATGATTCAGCGGTGGTGGATTCCGCCCTCAGAAGAGCCAAGAGTTCCAGGAATTTCTCCTCGGCGCCCCCGGGGCGGGAGTTTGCAACTCTGGACTCTTTTGGGAGGAAGGCGTATCAGGCTGGTCTGCTCGCTACCAAAATCCAGTCATACCAACTCTTCACGAGTGTGCATTTACGGAACTCTGTGAGGCAACTTGAGAGTTTAGTAGATACACTCCCTGAGGAGAAAGCTGAACCCTTTCGCCAAGTGATCAGGCAGCAGAAGGCGTGTCGCAAGTTCCTGTCCAGGGGCATTTTTGACACTTGCGATGTGACATCTCGCTTTTCCGCTCAAGGTATAGCGATGCGCAGGCTCTCATGGCTGCGTGCCTCTAACCTGGAGGAAAGAACTCAGCGGAAGATAGCAGATATTCCATGCCGGGGGGATCACCTTTTTGGAGAGAAGGTTGAAGAGATGATTGATCATCTCTACCAGCGTGATAACGCTATGGACTCTCTCTCCCGCCGGGCGCCTTCTGCAACCACTTCCACTGCTAGGAAATTTTTTAAGGGAAAAAGAAGTGCTCCCTACGCTTCTAGAAATCGTAGGTACACTCCTTATTCCCGTCAGCCGGTTCAGGCTCGACCCCAGCCCGCTCGCTCTCGTCAGCAGCGGGCACCGAAGCAGCCCCCTGCAGCTCCCCAGCAAAAACCAGGGACGGGTTTTTGACTGGCTCCAGCAGAGCATAGCCGAAGTCAAAGTGCTTGTACCGGACGATCTGCCGGTCGGAGGGAGGTTAAAATTTTTTCACCAAAGGTGGCCTCTCTTAACCTCCGATCGGTGGGTTCTTCAAATAGTCCGGTGCGGGTACACCCTCAATTTGATTTCCAAACCTCCAAATTGCCCACCAAGAGCTCAGTCTTTCAGCTCCTACCACAGGCAGGTACTTGCAGAGGAACTCTCCGCCCTTCTCAGCGCCAATGCGGTCGAGCCCGTACCACCAGGGCAAGAAGGGCTGGGATTCTATTCCAAGTACTTCCTTGTGGAAAAGAAAACAGGGGGGATGCGTCCCATCCTAGACCTAAGGGCCCTGAACAAATATCTGGTCAAAGAAAAGTTCAGGATGCTTTCCATGGGCACTCTTCTTCCCATGATTCAGAAAAACGATTGGCTATGCTCTCTGGACTTGAAGGATGCTTACACTCACATATCGATACTTCCAGCCCACAGGAAGTATCTTCGATTTCGGCTGGGATCACAGCACTTTCAGTACTGTGTTTTGCCTTTTGGCTTGGCGTCTGCACCCAGGGTTTTTACAAAGTGCCTGGCAGTTGTGGCAGCGTCGCTACGCATACTGGGAGTGCATGTGTTCCCTTATCTGGACGATTGGCTGGTGAAGAACACCTCCCCGCAAGAAACTTTGCAGTCCATGCGGATGACTATTCAGGTGCTAGAGATGCTAGGCTTTGTCATCAATTACCCCAAGTCCCATCTCGTCTCAGTTCAACAATTGGAATTTATAGGAGCTCTGTTGTGCACATAGACAGCTTGTGCTTATCTCCCAGGACCCAGAGCAGACAGACTTCTGTCTCTGGTTTCCAAAGTACAAGCATCTCAGCAGATCACAGCTCAGCAGATGTTGAGATTGCTTGGCCACATGGCCTCCACAGTTCATGTGACACCCATGGCACGTCTACACATGAGATCGGCTCAATGGACCCTAGCTTCTCAGTGGTTTCAGGCCACAGGGAATCTAGAGGATGTTGTCCGGCTGTCCACCAATTTTCGCAATTCCCTCACTTGGTGGACCATTCGATCCAATCTGGTCTTGGGGCGCCCATTCCAAATTCCTCAGCCTCAAAAAGTGCTGACGACGGATGCATCCCTCCTCGGGTGGGGAGCGCATGTAGATGGGCTTCACACTCAAGGAGCTTGGTCTCTTCAGGAGAAGCATCTCCAGATCAATCTCCTGGAATTGCGAGCGATCTGGAACGCTCTGAGGGCCTTCAGAGATCGGCTAGCCAACAAAATTGTTCTCATTCAGACAGACAATCAAGTGGCAATGTATTATACCAACAAGCAAGGTGGGACCGGATCTCGTCCTCTGTGCCAGGAGGCCGTGCAGATGTGGCTATGGGCCTATCAAAACGGAATGTTTCTCCAAGCCACTTATCTAGCCGGTGTAAACAACGGTCTGGCCGACAGGCTGAGCAGAGTTATGCGGCCTCACGAGTGGTCCTTGAACATGACTATTGCCAAAAAGATCTTTCGAGTTTGGGGAACTCCATCGATAGATCTTTTTGCTTCCCAGGACACTCACAAGGTTCCTCAATTCTGTTCCAGACTCCAGGCCCACGGCAGACTAGCGTCGGATGCCTTCCTCCTTTTTTGGGGGACAGGACTCCTGTATGCTTATCCTCCCATCCCTTTAGTGGGGAAGACTCTCCTGAAACTCAAGCAGGACCACGGAACCATGATTCTGATAGCGCCTTTTTGGCCCCGCCAGATATGGTTTCCCCTTCTTCTGGAACTTTCGTCAGAAGAGCCATGGAGATTGGACTGTTTTCCGACCCTCATTACTCAGAACGAGGGGGCGCTTCTACATCCCAACCTCCGGTCTCTAGCTCTCACGGCCTGGATGTTGCGAGCATAGAGGTTGCCTCCTTTGGTCTCTCTGAGGGTGTCTCCAGAGTTCTGTTTGCTTCCAGGAAAGATTCCACCCATAAGTGTTACTCTTTTAAATGGAGGAGGTTTGCCGTCTGGTGTGACAGCAACGGTCTAGATCCTTTCTCTTGTCCTGCACAGACCTTGCTTGAGTACCTTCTGCACTTATCCGAGTCTGGTCTTAAGACTAACTCGGTCAAGGTTCATCTTAGCGCAATCAGTGCTTATCATTCACATGTTGATGGCTTGCCGATTTCTGGACAGCCTTTAGTCATGCGTTTCATGAGAGGTTTGTTTTTGTCAAAGCCCCCTATCAAACCTCCTCCAGTGCCATGGGATCTCAATGTCGTTCTCACCCAGCTGATGACAACTCCTTTTGAGCCACTGGATTCCTGTCATCTGAAGTACTTGACCTTGAAGGTCATTTTCTTGGTGGCTGTTACTTCAGCTCGTAGGGTCAGTGAGCTTCAAGCCCTGGTAGTTCATGCACCATTCCTTGTCTTTCATCATGACAGAGTAGTCCTCCGCACGCACCCAAAGTTTCTACCGAAGGTGGTGTCGGAGTTCCATCTGAACCAGTCAATTGTCTTGCCAACATTTTTTCCCCCTCCTCACATGAGCCCGGGCGAAAGCAAGTTGCACACTTTGGACTGTAAAAGAGCACTGGCCTGTTACGTGGAGCGGACGCGCCCCTTCAGAAAGTCCACCCATCTGTTTGTTTCTTTTAATCCCAACAAGAGGGGAGTTGCTGTCGGAAAACGCACCATCTCTAATTGGCTAGCAGATTGCATTTCCTTCTCTTACGCCCAAGCCGGGCTGACTTTGGACGGTCATGTCACGGCTCATAATGTTAGAGCCATGGCGGCGTCACTGGCTCATCTAAAGTCAGCCACCATAGAAGAGATTTGCAAAGCTGCGACGTGGGCTTCGATCCACACATTCACATCACATTACTGCCTTCAGCAGCATAGCCGACGCGACAGTCGGTTTGGGCAGTCGGTGCTGCAGAGTCTGTTTGGGGTTTAGAATCCAACTCCACCCCCCTAGGCCCATTTTATTCTGTTCCAGGCTGCACTCTCAGTTAGTTGAATTTGGTTTCAGGTCAATTTTGTTTTTGTCCTCGCCGTTGCGGGACCCAATTGACCATTCTTTGTTGTGTTGAGTGAGCCTGGGGGCTAGGGATACCCCATCAGTGAGAATATTGGCCTGCTTGTCTTTGGAGAAAGAGTAGTTACTCACCTGTAACAGGTGTTCTCCGAAGACAGCAGGCAATATATTCTCACAACCCTCCCACCTCCCCTTTGGAGTTGTATTCCTCTAATTCTTGTAATTAACTGAGGAATGTGCCTGCGCGGCGGGCGGGAAAGTGGACGCGCGCATGCGCACTGCATCCGCCCGCGCGACGGGGGACATTTTTAGTTTTGTCATGGACTTTGCTGGAAAGTCCTCCGGGCCGACGTGACGTCACCCATCAGTGAGAATATATTGCCTGCTGTCTTCGGAGAACATCTGTTACAGGTGAGTAACTACTCTTTCTTCCTGTTCCTAAGCGATCCCACGTGCTTATCCCATGCCTTTTTAAATTCTGGAACAGTCCTCGACTCCACCTTCTCCACCACCCTTTCTGTGACATAATACTTCCTTAGGTTACTCCTAAGCCTATTCCCTCTTAACTTTTTGTCATATGCCCCCTCATTCCAGAGCACTCCATTTGAAAAAGGCAGGGCCAGTCTTAGGCCGAGGCGACCGCATAGGGCCTCGCGCTCAAAGGGACCCCACGGTGCGACTCAACTCCGCCTCCTCCCGTCCTTCTCTCCATTCCTTCCTCCTCCTCCCCCCCCCGCCTCTGTTCCACCTTGCCTAAAACACTGAGAAAACACACAAGCTTTCTTCTTATATAACAGATGCCTCAAAATTAAATGCAAGACAAGTTCCACAGGTCACTGCTAATCTGACATATACAACTTTTACAATCTTGGATTCGGTCGCGACCAAAGAAGCCAAATAATCTGAACAGGGCGGCACAAATCGGATCGGAACGTGTCAATGTACCAGGAATCTACAAGCGAGCGATGCTGGGATGGTGTTTTTCTAGCATTGGCCAGAAGCGTGCAGCCAGGAGATAGGACGGTGAAAGTTCAGATCCCTTGACAAAAACCTCTCCACTAGCTTTGAATTTCCGTCTCGGCTGTTCCCGTGTTCTGGCTGTTTCTGCGAAGGGAGGGTTGAAGAATGGCAAAAAGAAAAAAAAACTATAGAGATGTTTCAATAAACAGGAAGTGCTGAGTGGCAGCGAACGCCCGCTGGAACAGCAAGAAGACCAACCTGCTGCATGGTAGCAAGTGTGCAATCACTGAACGAGGAAAACGCAAAAATTCCCCGGCATCGAAGCTGGAAAGATCACTTGCAGCTCTGGCAGATGAGCGGCACGGTGCACGTCCCTAAATCACAACTTCCGTGTGAGCAAAAAAAAACGAATTACAGATCTTAATCGTGCAGGACCAACCAACGACCGAACATGTTTTTTGTGGGGGTTTTTGACTAGGGTTTTTTTTTTTGTTCTATATAATGTAAATCAATAAAATAGTAGTTATACCTAACCAAAATAAAAACTCCTCTTCCACACATAAAAGAAAAACAACAACAAAAAAAGTGCCTTTGGCTTTTACTATTTCACACTCTATATGCCCTTCTCGGAGAGAAGAGATCGCTGGACAGGAGAGGAGGGGAGGGCAGGGGGGAGAGGAGAATTGCTGGACATGGATGGAGGGTGCAGGGGAGAGAGAAAATTTGCTGGAGATAGATGGAGGAGAGGGCAGGGGAGAATGGAGAGTTGCTGTACATGGATGGATGGAGAGGAGGGCAGGGGGAGAGAGGAGAATTGCTGGACATGGATGGATGAATGGGGGCAGGGGAGAGAGGAAAGTTGCTGAATATGGGTGAATGGAGGAGAAGGCAGGGGAGAATGGAGAGTTCCTGGACATGGAGGGAGGGCAGGGGAGAGAGGAGAATTGCTGGACATGGATGGATGGAGGGGGTAGGGGAGAGAGGAAATTTGCTGGATATGGATGGATGGAAGAGAGGGCAAGGGAGAATGGACAGTTGTTGGACATGGATGGATGGAGGGGAGGGAAGTCAGGAAGGAGATGCACATGGATAGAGGGGAGGGAAGAGAGACGAAATGCTGGACATGGATGGAGTAGAGGGCAGGGAAGAGAGGAGAATTGCTGGACATGGATGGATGAATGGGGGCAGGGGAGAGAGGAAAGTTGCTGAATATGGGTGAATGGAGGAGAAGGCAGGGGAGAATGGAGAGTTCCTGGACATGGAGGGAGGGCAGGGGAGAGAGGAGAATTGCTGGACATGGATGGATGGAGGGGGTAGGGGAGAGAGGAAATTTGCTGGATATGGATGGATGGAAGAGAGGGCAAGGGAGAATGGACAGTTGTTGGACATGGATGGATGGAGGGGAGGGAAGTCAGGAAGGAGATGCACATGGATAGAGGGGAGGGAAGAGAAATGCTGGACATGGATGGAGTAGAGGGCAGGGAAGAGAGGAGAATTGCTGGACATGGATGGATGAATGGGGGCAGGGGAGAGAGGAAAGTTGCTGAATATGGGTGAATGGAGGAGAAGGCAGGGGAGAATGGAGAGTTCCTGGACATGGAGGGAGGGCAGGGGAGAGAGGAGAATTGCTGGACATGGATGGATGGAGGGGGTAGGGGAGAGAGGAAATTTGCTGGATATGGATGGATGGAAGAGAGGGCAAGGGAGAATGGACAGTTGTTGGACATGGATGGATGGAGGGGAGGGAAGTCAGGAAGGAGATGCACATGGATAGAGGGGAGGGAAGAGAGACGAAATGCTGGACATGGATGGAGTAGAGGGCAGGGAAGAGAGGAGAATTGCTGGACATGGATGGATGAATGGGGGCAGGGGAGAGAGGAAAGTTGCTGAATATGGGTGAATGGAGGAGAAGGCAGGGGAGAATGGAGAGTTCCTGGACATGGAGGGAGGGCAGGGGAGAGAGGAGAATTGCTGGACATGGATGGATGGAGGGGGTAGGGGAGAGAGGAAATTTGCTGGATATGGATGGATGGAAGAGAGGGCAAGGGAGAATGGACAGTTGTTGGACATGGATGGATGGAGGGGAGGGAAGTCAGGAAGGAGATGCACATGGATAGAGGGGAGGGAAGAGAGACGAAATGCTGGACATGGATGGAGTAGAGGGCAGGGAAGAGAGGAGAAATGTTGGACAAGGATGAAGGGAAGGAAAGAGAAAGGAAGGAGATGCACACAGATGGAGTGGAAGGGAGAGAGGAGAAATGCTGGACATGGATGGAGGGGAGAGAAGACAGAGGAAGTAGATGCACATGGATGGAGGGAAGGGGACTGAGGAGAAATGCTGGATATGGATGGAGGGAAAATTGATTAATTTAAGGGCTGGATTGGAACACTTTGAGGGCAGATGTTGAAACTGGAGAAAGGATAGGGACAGGGCTACAGATGGTAGACAGGACGCATAAGGACACAGGGGAATGGTGGACATGGTGAAAGAAAAAATATCAAATGGAGAGAAGACACTGCATAAAACAGAAGACACTGGGACCAAAGCTAATAGAAAAACTAAATGCTCAGACAGCAAAGGTAGAAAACATTTTTTTTATTCAGAATTTATGAATTGGAATATGTCAGCTTTTGGAAATGTGCATCTGTGATATTTTGCATGTAAGTTTCAATTGTTCTAGTATTGCTGCATGCTGAGTCTGACTTCTGGAGGTAACTTTCCAGTTCAGTATTTTGCTTTCATATCTGTTGTGTCATGTGTTTTTCATGTGTGATCAAGGTGCAGTATTCTGCTAGTGTGTAGTATTTGCAGCCCTTTTTGTTTTGGGTTTTTTTTTTCATTAGGTAGTGTATTGGTGTTTTAGAGCCTGGTGTAATTATAGTGCTGCCTTTCCACGCATAAGGTTGTAGCTCATCCTGTCCTTGGAATTAGTGTTGTTATGGTTTGGTAAGGTTATGAGTGTGTTTTTGCACAAGTTTGTGTATAGTGTTTTGCAGTGGAGAGATTGTGTGTTGGCCTTACTGAAGTGGCACCAAAACATCAGAAAAGGTGTAGAGCCTAAATCATGACACACTACCTCTTGAAGGATCTACATATGGTCGTTAATAAAAGGAGCTCATTTGTTGCTTGTATAATATATTTTAAAACAATTTTAATACCTTGGGGTGGAGCTAGGGTGGGGGGGCTAGGGTGGGGTGGAGCTAGGCGGGGCTAGGGTAGGTGGATTTGGGGGGGGGGGGTTAGGATGGGGCCCCACCAAGTTGGTCTGCACAGGGCCCTGCACTTGCTAAAACTGGCCCTGGAAAAAGGCTCTCTTCCTGTACATAAATGCCCTTGAGATATTTAAACGTTTCTATCATGTCTCCTTTCTCCCAGCATATACATGTTGAGGTTCATAAGCCTGTCCCTATAATTTTTGCATTCAAGACCACTTACTAATTTCGTAGCCGCCCTCTGGACTGACTCCATCCTGTTTATATCTTTCCGTAGGTGCGGTCTCCAGAACTGCACACAGTACTCCAAATGAGGCCTCACCAGAGACTTATACAATGGCACTATCACCTCTTTTTTCCTGCTGGTCATGCCTCTCTTTATGCACCCAAGCATCCTTCTGGCTTTGGTTGTCGCTTTTTCTACCTGTTTGAAAGCTTTAAGGTCGTCAGACACAATCACCCCCAAGTCCCGCTCTTCCTTCGCACACTGAAGCACTATACCCTCTATACTCTATCGTTCCCTCGGATGTTTGCGACCCAAGTGCATGACCCTGCATTTTTTGGGATTAAACCTTAGTTGCCAAATATCTGTTCATTCCTCTAGCTTCGCTAGGTCCTTCCTCATGTCATTCACACCCTCCAGGGTGTCCACCCTGTTGCAGAGTTTAATATCATCCGCAAAGAGACAAACCTTACCAGACAGCCCCATAGGAGCCAACTTTTCAAAATTATTGGGGGTGCTAAGCCCAATGGAAATAACCCCTCCTTGGACACATACAAGGAATGTTCTCAATATTGGGGGTGCTCAAGCACCCACAGAGTCAGCTCCTATGGACAGCCCTACGTCAGACAGGGGTGGGCCCAGGAGGAAAGGACGTCCCTCCTTTCCTCCTGGGCCCGCCCCCGTCTGACGTAAGTAACCTACGTAGGTTACTTACATCAGACGGGGGCGGGCCCAGGAGGAAAGGAGGGACGCCCGAAGACTCCGCGAAGAGGCATCAGCTACCACTGCTACCTGTCTTCTCCCGGTGCACTGGCAAACAGTTAAAAAAACAGCATGAACTCTCTCTAGGGATTTGCAAGGGTCCCACCTTCAATATCGCTGACCCTTCTCCCGCATGACCCTTCTTCTTTCCCCTTTTAGCCCAGCTGCCATACCAAGAGGTCACCTGCTTTCTCAGCTTTTTCCCCAAGGATTGAGCCCATGCTTCTATGTCCATTGGTTCCTCCAGGCTCTCCTCTCTCACTCTCTCCTCGGCCTCTTGCCACTCCATGGGTTCCTCGTCCCACCCACTTTTCAGCTGTTCCTCCTTTTACTGATTACTCTCTGGGGACAACTCCCTAGCCTTGTCCAGGTTCTCCCCTAGAGGCTGCTGGGGAAAATAGTTTCTGTACCAGGGTTTTCCCCGGAGCTGCTGGGTAGTGTAGTCTTTCTCCCCCCTCCATTTTCCCGTGGGGAGAAACCCTTTTCTTTTCTCTCTCTGGGGAAGTAGCAAGGGCAAGGCTCTGTTCTGTCTCCCTTTACTCTTGACCCTCCTCACTTCTTCCTCTTCCCCTTCCATTTTATCCACCCCCTCGTCCTCCTCTTCACACAAGCTGGATTAATACTACTACTACAGGTCCCAACAATCAACACTAACAGATTATCTTGCCTTGGTCACACCTGCAAACACAAATACAGCATAAGTGACACTAAGCTTTAGTAAAAGGGACCTTAAGAGTAGAAATATGTAGACAACAATTAGCTTGGTATCTCAAGACACCAGACTCTACATGCGGTACAACACCAGATAAAAATAAATCGTTGCATTTCCTTGTACAGTGCAAAAATATCAAGATAGCAAATGTCATTTCCCAAAACTGACACATTGCAATCAATAAATGGAAAATACAATTATTTTTCTATTTGTATGGTCCCAGTCTTTGCTCCTTCTTATCTCTTAGATTGCTTTACAGGGCCCCCTGTCCATTTATCATGTTTTTCTCTCCTTGTATCTTCTTAATTTCTTCCACTCATTGATTTTTTCCATTCTCAGCATGTCCCCCTGATCTCCCTTTCCACCCCCTCCATGCCCAGGTCAGAATGTTCCCCAACCTCTCCTCCCCATTCCTCTGTTCCCAGCATGCCCCCTCAAACTCCCCTTTCACCATATCCAGCAAAAGATTATTAGAAATAAAGGACTGCCTATGCGTGGTCCATCTGTATAAAGTCTAAAGCCGTTCCAGTTGGATAGGTGCCTTAAAAGGTGGAGGATAAAATATGTTTTTTTTTACTTATTTGACAACTTTTTCATTCATTTTAAAACTTCTCATATGTAGATATAAGTATCATGAAATTAAAATTTAATATCACTAAAACAGTTTAAAACATTATTGTAGCTGGTGGAAACAGCAGTTATCAATTCTGTATTTTGTGCTCATTGTTCTACACTGTTCTAACTTCTATACAATTCAGATGGCCAAATTTCAGTGAGGATATTCTGCTTATTGATGTGTTAATCTTAACTGTTACTGTAATCTACACTGGGAATCCTTATACTATACCACTGCATTTTTTAAAACATGCCATCCCCTGTTCTCAATCTAACCTCCTTATTCCCATGGGATTCTGTCTCCTGTGGTCCGTCTTCCTCCACCCCGTTTCAAACTGGAGGCACCTTATCAATACATTGCATCTGAGCTCTAAAAAGAAAAAGATAATACAGAGCCGCATGCTGCAACACTGACAGCTAAGCTCTGCTGGAACCTCCTCCACTGCAGTAGAAGGTGTGTCACAGGGCGCGGTTCCGGCAAACCTCGCTGTCAGTGTTGTAAGCATGGGGCTCTGCACCGGCACTGCAGCTTTATCTTTTTCTTTTTAGAGCATGCAGCAGCGGCGGTGGTAGTAGCCACTAGACCACCAGGGTGGCTGTACTGCGCAGCAGCAGCGGGCAAGGGCAACCAGGCAGAGCCCCTGGGCCCTCGGACACTGCCCGAATGGTCAGTCCACCCCTTAATTGACAATACCAACATATTATCCTGCATCAAAATTATGTAGCTTCTTTATAAGAAAACGTTCTGAGAAGGCTCAAAAAAGATACAACAAATCAAAGAATTTTAATATACACTTACAGGGGAACTTTAAAAATAAATTTGCCCCTACTGCAAGCAGTGGCGAAGCCACAGGTGGGCCTGGGTGGGCAGGGGCCCACCCAACAGTAGCACACGTTTAGTGGTAGCTGGTGGGATCCCAAGCTCGGCCAGCTGAAGAATGCGAATGTTAAATTTTCAGCGCATGCCTGCTGCAGACTGCCAAGATGGAAAGAAGCGTTTTCCCACCAGCTGAGATATTTTTTGGGTGGTGGTTGGGGGGCGGGGGGGGGGGGGACAATTGGTGCCCACCCACTTCTTCCCTAGGCCCACCCAAAATCTGTTGTCTGGCTATGCCCCTGATTGCAAGCATAAAGAGTTTAATTGACTAAATTGTTTCCTACGTAGTTGTGTGACACGAGCCACATCAGGGAATATTTGAAGTTTACCACCACAAAACAAATAATCTTTCTTCTTAAAATAAGACTTAAAAATAAACAATTTATCTTTTTGGGGGTTTTTTTTGTTGTTGTTGTTGTTTGGCAGGTTAGATCACTAAAAACCGTTTCTGAATGGTAGAACTCTAAGGACAGTTGTGCATGTGTTAGTGATGAGCTGACTGAATTATTGTAATGCGTTACTTTCAGTTCTTCCACAAGACTCCATCGAATGTCTTCTAGTAATTAAAAATACTGGCCCCACTGTTAAGTGACTGCCATATGTTTTTGGCATTTTAGTTCTTACTAATTTATCCAAATTAAGATCCTGTCCCACCACAAGACTAGTGAGGGAAACACAAATCAGAGAACGCCCTTATCAGCAGGGGACACAGTCTAGGCCTTCGCCCGTATGTGGGCAGGTTGTCTCAGTTTTTAATTTTTCAAAAGTCTTTTCAACCCGTTCTTATTTTATGTGGGTGTTTGCATTCCTCTTAGACTGTAGCACACAGCTCAAATAGCTTTGCACGTTGCATTAATACATCATTCTCTGTAATGCTGTTAAACTTTCTTTGGAGTGTAATCCTACTTTCTAATTTGTTTCTAACAAAAGTGTCATACCCTATGAGGTACCTGACGTATTTATTATCCTATATAATAATTCTCACCACCAACGTTCTATTGTGGGACTGCCTGTGTCCGTGGCTCCTGGAGTTGCTGAGCTAGGCTTCGTAGCCAGGATGACATCACTAACAGCTGATTCCCAGGCAGGGGGAGGAGTAGAGAAACACAGAGTGTGTTTCCCTACTCCTCTCTCTGCTTGGGAATCAGCTGTCAGTATGCCACTCCCTGCCACTTCGGAGCAAATGGCAGGGAGCAGCGCATCAAAAAACTACAAGCGCGGCACCACAGAACCCCCCCCCCCTCCTCGACGCATCACCCAATCCCCCCCTCGGCACATCAAACACCCTCGCCACCCGTAGATGTCAGTGGTAACGCTGTCCAGCCACTGCTTCTCCTGTTGAGTAGCAGCGGCCACTACAAAAAGAAAAGAAGATAAATGTTTTTAAACCCAGCTTAAATCATTCGCAAATGCCCGAGTCTTACAACGCAGTCTCTGCAGCCGCTCCTCCTCCTCTCGCCTCCATGTCACTGCCCCTGGAGTAAGACCTCGGAGCAGCGCAGTGACGTGGAGGTGAGAGGAGGAGGAGCGGCTGCAGTGACTGCGTTGTAAGACTCGGGCAGTTGTGAATGATTTGGGCTGGGTTTAAAAACATTTATCGCTTCTTTTCTTTTTGTAGCGGCTGCTGCTGCTGCTCAACAGAGGAAGCAGCAGTGGCCAGACAGCGTTACCACTGACAGCTGCGGGTGGCGACGGGAGTTTGATGCGCCGGGGAGGGGAGAGGAGGGTCGCTGGACATGGGTAGCTGTAGGGGGAGAGGAGGGTCGCTGGACATGGATGGCTGGAGGCGGGGCAGGGGAGAGGGAGGTGGGGAGGGGGTCCTGAGACCACGGAGGTGGGGGTGGGGAGGAGGGCTCTGCGAGAGGGGGGGTGGGGGCTCATACTCACTCACTCACTGTCTCTGACACACTCCCTGTCTATCACACTCTATCTCTCTGTCACACATACACAGACACTCTGTTTCTCACACATTCTCTCTCTCGCACAAACACACACACGCGCTGTCTCTGTCTCTCTCTCTCTCTCTATGACACACACACTCCATCTCTCTCACACACACTCTCTCTCAAACATACACACTCTGAGGAAAACCTTGCTAGCGCCCATTTAATTTGTGTCAGAAACGGGCCTTTTTTACTAGTATGTACAGATTAGCTCATCCCTTCCAGATAAGAAAATAACTTATTTGTAACGCCTTTGAACTCTGAGCAAGGCCAGTAATTAAATATCAGTTGGAAGTTTAATTATAAATTATGATTTGAGAAAAATTTTGCTCCCCCCCCCCCCCCCAATATATCAAGGTATTATATATTGATGGAAATAAAAGTAAATACAATATATATTTATAATTAATTTATCACAACTATTCTAAATTGAAGGTTATACTAATTAAAAGAAAAACAAAATAGTCAACCGCCCAACGTGGGGCTCGAACCCACGACCCTGGGATTAAGAGTCCCATGCTCTACCGACTGAGCTAGCCGGGCGTTGTATGTGGTTTCTTTTATTTTTTTGTATAACCGTTTAATTCACATGGTTCTACTTGAAAAAAAACAAAATAAAAGAATCAGTTAATCAATTGAAGAAAAGACGGTGTGTTGTTTCTGTCTCTGCTCCTGGGTCAACGTAAAGAAAAGGAGTATTATGGAGGCCTTTATGGGAAAGTTTCTATTTATATTGCCGAAATCGGTGGTAACAGTTGTCGACAGATTCTTCACAGTATGGAACCCACTGCACACCATATAGGAGTATCAATGAAACAGTCGAGACAAAAACAGAGCTCATGAAAAGGTATACAACCGATAGAGGTCTAGGGTAGTAACGAAGGCATAGAAGAGACAATAAACAAAAATGTAGAGCCTTTCTCGATTAAAACGTAGACAAAGTGAGAACCGGTCTTAGACCTCTAGGAGCGTTCTTCCTATTTGTATCCGTTTTTTTTAACCTTTTGACAATTAATAGTCAAACCGGGCATTTATTACAATAGCAATACAGCATTTAGCCTTGAACTATTTCTTATTACTTAGCTCTGGTTTGAGAATTCACTTAAATTATAATGATATACAAAATGTTTTGATACCAGGGAGCATGCCACGACTGCTCGTTTTCTATGGTTATTTAATCTGAATTAGCAGACAAATTTGGTACGTGGTCAGGTTTTGCATCATAGTATCTCACTACATAATTTGATATTTTTGTCGACCATAAGCAATGGCAGAGCATATAAAAATCTGAAATTATATTTCCATTCTTTTACTTACGAAATAAAACATTAACAACAACTATTATAAACTCTTATAAATTATTTTGATAATAAATAGTATCTATTATAACCGCTATAAGAAGTGCTAGAAAACTTTTGTGCTAACTGGCCGGTTAGCTCAGTTGGTTAGAGCGTGGTGCTAATAACGCCAAGGTCGCGGGTTCGATCCCCGTACGGGCCATGGATCATTTTTTTTTTCCTTGCTGTACATTCTTAATAATTCATCAAATTTGTTCTTTAAAAAAATGTAGATTTACATGTATGTGTTTAATAGGTATACACATCCATCTATTTCTATTATTTAAGTGACAGAATTTTACACCTTTAATAATTCATCTCTTCCCACTTGTCTTGTGATCTAAATGATCCTTGATGTGTCACCAGATCCCAGTTTGGACATCGGCCTTGATTATAGAAGCTGCAGGCCCATACAGGACAACAAAGTTTGAGGTGGGTAGGGGTGACACTGTTGGTGAACTGTATTGGGAGGCAGGAGAGGGGAGGGCATTGTTGAACATTTGTATAGCACAGTGGAGGGGGGCAGGAGGACACTGTTAACATGTGTATAGCACTAGGGGGGAGGGGACACATGTACCTATATACTTGCTTTGACACCACACTAAACAAAAATCACTTTTTGCCACATTAATATATCTGCCTGGGGTTATTGCTGATGTGGTAACCTCTTGTGCAAGCCAGGCAAGGTCACAGATCCTCCAAGTCACTTGACCCTATGTACATCACTGCCACATTTACAATGCCTGGCCTTTTGCTCAGGTTCCCCTGTATGCTGTACCATGGGCTTCTTGGGGTCATCATTGCTGCACTCTACACACAGAGCGCTGCAGGCCTCTATTTAAATGAGTGTGGTTCACTAGATCCTGAACTGTCTGAGATGGTTGAGCCTGTCCAGGGAATCACCCCATTGTATGTTGGGAAATGTATCCTTCTTTAGGGTCAGGAATGCATTTTGCAAAGCTGATTCTCCAACCACAGCCTGCTATGGGGCAAGCTCCCAACTTGATCCACCCAGGTAACCAAATCAGCATCTATTTGCCAACAGTTATCCATCCATATGACCACCACCTGGAGACAGAGAGAAGAGGCCAAATGTTTTCTCTTATCATGCTTAGGGGAACATTGTTAGCCCTGGTGTAGCAGCCATGGACTCGCCTAACACCAACACAAGTGGCTGCAGTGCACTCATACATTCTCACATTCTTACAGGGATATTGTGAGATGTCTTCCAGTAGGCAACAGCACAACTTAGCCTATTTAGAGACAAAGGTGCTGTCCAGACAGTTGCCTCAGTAAGGACACATATGGGTTTATAGTCCATTGCCATGGGAGGTCCTGTCTCTGATAACACAGCATGGGACCGGCTCACTGCATTTTCTCATTCCCATGCCTCACTCCAGAGAGATGTATGTTGAGCCCTTTGTCTACTGGTACAGCCCAGGAGAGCCTTGGCAGCTCCTCAGAGAGGCCAATGGGCTCCTGTCATTAACCTCCTCTTCTCCAATACACAGAGCAGGACTTCAATCTGTTCCAGCTACAGCTGCCCCTTGCCCTATACCTGCCCCTGTAATTGAGCCTGTATTGGAGAGGCTGAGACAAGACTCGAGGATACTGACCTGCAACTTGTAAATCACTATGCAGTGATACATCCCTGTGATTTATAAGACTTTTTCCTCCTACCTGAAGATGCTCAAATTGTTTTAATTCTTCCTTTCTATCCCGGGAAGAATTGCCCCTCTCCCACAATGGACATGTGTCCAAATGGACGAGGGGAGTCTCCCAGAAGGCTTAAAATATATTCCTCTAACATGACCTCTTTCATCTGACTCCTGATATCCATGAATATCAGTAGAAGAGTAAGGGTCCTACCCATAACTAATTTAGGCTCAGGAGGTTAAGCATCCTGCTAGTCATTAGTTAAGAAGGAGAGAAGACAGATAGCAAGGGTAATTACCTTTATTATATCTTACCACAATAACACAGTAGGATCAGGAATACAAGCAGATAGGTGGACGGCCGGACAGCACTTCGTGTAGCAAGTCAAAAGGTCTTCTAAAATGCTCAGTTTTTGCCCTCTCTTATATACAATTTTGAGTACATAGAAAACCAATGCATTCCATTGACTCTAATGTAAATTCCAAACTGGCTGACCACAATCTTGCTCACAGGAAAGTCCCCCTCCCCTCTTGGACAGCTACTTCCCTATTTTCTTTGCACCTGGCATGACTCACTCATTTCTCAACTTGTTTTTCTAACTTACATTAGAGAAAATTCCACTTTGTAACAGATACGGCTTCCATCTTGTGCTGAAATCCTCCATTTTGTTTCCATATCTATTGACCTAACTTTTCCTAATTTAGCTTATTTAGGCCTCAATCCGGGCTACAAACTAGGCCATACTTTTCCAGTAAGCTCACAGTTATGTCAGCCATCAGATTTCTGACTCAGCCAAGGTCTGTAATAGCCTGAGCTCTATGACTGGGCCCGCCACCATTCCAGTGGGGGGTCTCTGGCTATACCATAATTATACATTCCCCACTTGTCACCCCATCTGGGGGGGGGGGGGTGACACAAAGCTCGTCAAGCTTGTCATCATCCATTCCAGAAGGTGGCAAGCTATCAAACGAGAGGGCGAGTTTTGGTCTTACAAATTGCTAGAAGGTATGGTGCAAGATAGGAAACTTCATTCTCAGGTGATATATTATTTGGGGCGTATGGAATTCCCTTTATATTACCCAATCCCTTGGGCCTCAATCATGATGTCACCCCTCTTGAGACTTGCTCAAACCTGTGGTAAGAAAGGTTTTATGAATGGGACAGACCTATGGGTTCATCTACAAAATCCATCAGGCTTATCCTATTAATTTTGCAAGCATAGTTCCATGAGATAAGTGTAGGTATCAATGTGAGCAGATTGTACATAGCCTGGCAGGTTATATATGGATTAGCATTGATGAGCCTGTTCAATATTCATTTGTTGATAGTAGCAATCCTAGGTGTATCATACTACTATATAGTTACAGGTCTTTCTATGGCTTCCATTGTATCTGTTGCATAGTGCATGGGGAGATAATCTAATGTATCTATCTCAGTGGTCTTGGGAAGGAATAGTGGTTTTGATTAAGCATTGTTATAGGCTCAACAAATATATGATTAGTACTCTGATTGTAGGCTGTCTTAGGTTACAGGTATCCAGAATCCCTAAGCAGGTTGGAATTCTTGGGCCTAACTTTACCACCTTAGCCATGCAATTATGAGCACTAAGAAGCAAATAGTAGTCATAAGGTTGCATTATACAACAAGGTGGTAGCAACAATTCTATGGGTCAATCCCATGTATATTTATAATTATGAAACTGTACAGGAGAAGAACTTTGGAAAATTATACTAAGGGCATAATGATGGGGGAGCATGGGGTTTCCCCATCCCAGGGTACGTATATATCCCTTACTATAACCCCACTTGGAGCTTGGTCAAACCTACAGAAAGACATGCAACTGAGTCTATAAATATCTACTCTGTTATGCCATAGTATTATAGGTTTTGGTGTTATCCTGATTGAAGCAATATCAATTTGAGTTACATAAACAGAAATAACGGGGAAACTCTTAGAAAAACAATAAGAACAATAAAGGAAATAATAGGAAAATAAAAATAAAACCTTTTCAATATATAGACAGGATTACTGCTAAACTGAAAGTAAAACAAAATATGAATCTATAATGTCCATAAACAGCAACAGTAAATCTCAAATTAAGTATCAGTTGGTTCTGAATTCTCTTTCATCTTTCATCGATCATGGTTGAGGCGGTGGAAGCGCTGAAGAATCTGGACGGAGATCTGGAAGATCTAACAGGGCTGGATTTTCACAGCGACTTGGGCAAGGAATCAGTAGAAGTGATAGTCGCTGCTGGCCTGCTGAAGGAAGTGGCTGGTCTTGAGACTTGTGGTCCAGTAGTTTGCAAGGTGTAAAGATTATTGCCAAGACCTTGGGGGATCTAACATAATTTGGGCCTGGATAGATCTTGAAGACGTAATACTTGCGGTGTACAAACTTGGATCTTTCCATGTCATTATCCTAGGCATGCACAATCATAATTAGTCCATCAAGAGTCAGAGGTTGGCAAAGGAACAAGTTAGTCTCAAGGCATTGTATGATTGAAAAAGCAAAATAACTGTATGCCTGAATGATACCTAAATATCTATAGCCTCTATAACATGTGATATCTGCTAATACATTGCTATCTCTTGGTGGACATTGACAGCCTGAATTGAATAATACATATATTTTAGTAATACATATATTTCAAGAAACATGCTAACATGAAAATACACTAAATGTAAAACCAAAAGGGAAACCATAAAGGCCATTTACAAAGGACTCGACTGAAGTAATTAAACATGGGAAAATAAAATTGAAGGAAAGATGAGTCCATTAATAGCAATAGTGGAAATTAAATTATTTATCTCCTGATTAATTGGGGTCAAAAGGCAAAGTCTCATATTGTTCAAGGAACAGGGGTCCGTAGATTATATCCCCACTTCTGGCTTGCATAATGTGCAAGACAGATTGGGGCAGATAGGTAATAAGAGGATGTAGGCAGTTCATATGGTGATGTATGCAGGTACAGGTTCAGGAAAACATGATGCACAAAAACAGTCAAAATAGCAGGCATTGTGTTGCACTCTATCGCCAGTAGGTATGGAATCTTCACCTGCGATGACTACCATTCACCAAGGAATGGGCCTTTAGCTGCAGGAGGCCTGCAGGACTTATGAGTTAGATGATTCAGGCATAAGGACAAAGCTTCTTGCAACTCCAGTAAGTGGAGTGCTTATCTTTTTCCCCCATGGACCAATTGATGCATCTGTACAAATTCTTGCACAATGATATCTTGTAGCCCAAACCGGGTAATGGGGTCTGCTCATCTGTCCTTTAATCTAGCGATCCTTGGCAGCTATATAGCCTTCAGGTCAGATACTTTATGGGGTAGCTCTTCTTTGCTGATGGTGGTTCCCTCTGTGGGAGACGGCAAGGTGACTTCTGTATCTATCTGGGGAAAGGCAAAACTTAAACAGACCAGTAGTGCAACTTATGTGGTTAATTTATTGAAAGAACGCATTATGTCTGGCGAGAGTCATGGAGAATAAGTGCGTAAATACAATAATCAGAAAATGAGCAGTTCAGGGGGAGAATTCAGACAAGGGAGGGTGAGGAGGCGGGTAACAAAGGGAGGCAGGTCATGGGTATAAATGGGGGTGTGTCAGCAGCGGGGCCAGGGGAAGGGGTAAAGGAAGGAGGCAGGGTAAGGAACAAAGCATCGAGAACAAAAATAAAAATGTAGAAAACCACCCTGAAGTGTTTAAGATAAAAATAGGCTAAAAAAAAAAAAAAAGAATGTACTGGGAACATGAATGTATAACCAAAAATTCCAAATCAATGTCTCTCTAAGAGAAGAAATATAAGAAAGGTCAAAATGGATTTGAATCATTAAATGTATAAAAATATTATACACCTGAATTGCAGCAGGGCATATTCAGATTGCAATGCAAGAAAAAGGTACCTGGAAAAAGAAAAATGGAAGGGGAAAAAAAAAAAAATTTAAAAGCGTAGACACACTTGATTGACCTTCACATAGAGTTTAAGTAACCCTTTGCAACCAGTCCAAGAAGTAGGAAAAAGCACATTGCTCCAAGACACAACCACAACGTGACAAAAGTTAGTTGAATCAAGGAGAAAACCAAAGACGCGCAGCATAAATTCCAGCTGCAAGTCCACAAACAGTTTAGAAAAATCAGGCACCAGCGTTCCCAGCTTTCACTCTCCTGGAGAGGAAGAGAGAATGAAATTGCAACCGTTGTGACTTCCTGTATTAAACAGAAAAGAATCAGGAAGAAGAGCTCATAAATGTTTCTCTATCTGAAAGCTGCACCAACTCTCTTTGTAAGAATAGAATAAAATGATACAAGAAAGGTGGATCTGTGAGCAGTGCAAAATTGTCCCCTGAATGGCCAGTTCAGGAGAGCATTATGCATGCTAATAGTTATTAAGTATTTCTGATTCCTGTAAATGAGGAATTGGTGAAAGCTTTCAGATTTGACACACCATAAACAGACTTCAAAAGGCTTTATATTCATAAAAAACTAAAAAGCAGTTCCGCAGCTGCAAACAAAGTCAACACAGAAGTTCATTATAGCATATGAACACATACAAAATAAGCAATATACAGCTTCATTTAAAAGGGATCCCGTGTGGAGTTAAATGGCATAGGTAAGTCAGTTAAGGTATAGAAATATAAAACGTAAAAGGAGCACCCTCCAGGGGATCGCCCATCCCTGCAGCTGATAAGAAATCCCCAGGGAGGCTATGTATAAAGGCAAATAAAAAACCTGCTGACTTAGTTAGGTCATTTGTATGTTACCATCAATATACACTTGCAATTTAGCCTTTAACAATATAGAATAAAGAACAGAGTAATTAACAGACCTATGTCACCTGTAATAGAAACAGAAACATCACGCCAACATACATACATAGAAATGGTTTCTGGATACTAAATGAGGAACTCAATAGCGTGAGTGACTGTGAGCAACAAAATCGTAGGGTCTCAAAAATCAGTTTCGATTAGGGATTTGGCGACGTTGTTTTGTAAATTTGTGTTATGGCGGATGAGGACATGTAGCCGCGTCATGGCCGAATTGCTGGCTTTGATAACACTGAACACTGGCATGGCGGCACAACTGGGTAAGGTCCTCCCTATCCGAAGGGAAAAAGTTTAGCGCCCTCTCCAGAGGAGTGGGTGGTGTGGGAGTGGTCATATCGATAAAAATATCCAGTGTTAGAATTTTAGGACGATCTAGAACGTAGTTATAGAACTATGGTCTAGAGCAAGTATACATAAAAACCAGGCCTAGAATCAGTGGTTTGAAGCCATAAATTAAGGACGGGACAGTATAAGTATCAGTGATAATTGTATAACAGTGAAAATAAATTAGAACCCGATCTAGAACACAGTCCTAGGGCCAAGGTTTCAGGGAATACAGTAGAATTATGAAAAAAAAAAAACAACTAAGGGCAGTATGCTAATAGTTTACAAGAGCATGCAATACTCATGTGTCTTCTAATGTACTCAGATTCTGTGTAGGAGGTCCAAAATATAAATGATCAGTCGGCGTAAAGATCCACATACTAATCAGCATACGGAGAAGAGGTATAGAGTATGCATATTAGGATTAAGGTAAAGGTAAGAGTATACACTAGTGTTACTATCTAAAAATACTGCCCTCCAGGGTAGGCCTCTGGTCAAGAGCCAAATAAGCGCCTCATCAACCACCAGGGACCAAAATACACGCATCACCGGTGCCAGGAGTCACAACACACGCTCACTGGTAGAGCCCTAAATCAGGGAGTGCACCCATCAAGGGATTCAAGTATCCGTGAAAAAGGTACCGTGAATCCGAAAGGCAGTAACCTTTATTTGCCAACAGTTATCCATCCATATGACCACCACCTGGAGACAGAGAGAAGAGGCCAAATGTTTTCTCTTATCATGCTTAGGGGAACATTGTTAGCCCTGGTGTATCAGCCATGGACTCGCCTAACACCAACACAAGTGGCTGCTGTGCACTCATACATTCTCATATTCTTACAGGGATATTGTGAAATGTCTTCCAGTAGGCAACAGCACAACTTAGCCTATTCAGAGACAAAGGTGCTGTCCAGACAGTTGCCTCAGTAAGGACACATATGGGTTTATAGTCCATTGCCATGGGAGGTCCTGTCTCTGATAACACAGCATGGGACCGGCTCACTGCATGTTCTCATTCCCATGCCTCACTCCAGAGAGATGTATGTTGAGCCCTTTGTCTACTGGTACAGCCCAGGAGAGCCTTGGCAGCTCCTCAGAGAGGCCAATGGGCTCCTGTCATTAACCTCCTCCTCTCCAATACACAGAGCAGGACTTCAATCTGTTCCAGCTACAGCTGCCCCTTGCCCTATACCTGCCCCTGTAATTGAGCCTGTATTGGAGAGGCTGAGACAAGACTCGAGGATACTGACCTGCAACTTGTAAATCACTATGCAGTGATACATCCCTGTGATTTATAAGACTTTTCCCTCCTACCTGAAGATCCTCAAACATACATAAAAGCGAACATAGAATGTGGAGGGGCATAATTGAACGAAAACGTCTATCTCCATGGGGGTTTATCTCCGAGAACGGGTCCGTGAAGGGGCGGACCGAACCGTATTTTCGAAAAAAATAGACATCCATGTTTTATTTGACAATTTGTGAGCTGGGCGTTTTTGTTTTTCAGTGATAATGGAAAATGAAAGCGCCCAGCTCAAAAACGAATAAATCCAAGGCATTTGTTCGTGGGAGGGGCCAGGATTCGTAGTGCACTGGTGCCCCTCACATGCCAGGACACCAACCGGGCACCCTAGGGGGCACTTTTACAAAAACAAAAAAACAGGTAAAAGAGCTCCCAGGTGCATAGCACCCTTCTCTTGTGTGAGGAGCCCCCCAAATCCCCCTCAAAACCCACTGCCCACAAGTCTACACCATTACTATAGCCCTAAGGGGTGAAGGGGGGCACCTACATGTGGGTACAGTGGGTTTGGGGGGGTTGGACGACTAAGCATTAAGCAGCACAATTGTAACAGGTGGGGGGGGGGGATGGGCCTGAGTCCACCTGCCTGAAGTCCACTGCACCCCCTAACAACTGCTCCAGGGACCTGCATACTGCTGCCAGGGAGGTGGGTATGACATTTGAGGGTGAAAATAAAAAGTTGTGAAACATCATTTTTTTGTGGTGGGAGGGGGTTAGTGACCACTGGGGGAGTCAGGGGAGGTCATCCCCGATTCCCTCTGGTGGTAATCTGGTCATTTAGGGCACTTTTTGGAGCCTTATTCGTGAAAAAACAGGGTCCAGGAAAAGTGCCCTAAAGTCTAGCTACAAATGCATACTTTTTTTTCCATTATCGGCGAAAGGCGCCCATCTCTCCTCGGCCGATAACCACACCCCAGTTCCACCTTCGCCACGCCTCCGACACGCTCCCGTCAACTTTGTACGCTTCCGCGATGGAGTGCAGTTGAAAACGTCCAAAGTCGGCTTTCCATTATACCGATTTATTCGTTTTTGTGAGATAAACGTCTATCTTCCGATTTGTGTCAAAATCTAGGCATTTTTCTCTTTCAATTATAAGGTGGATTGTCTACTCTTTTTGATGCATTATTTTAATTCATATAGGCTGACATTTCTTTTGGTTTTGGATCATATAATAAGCAAAGAAACTTATAATTGTTAAACATTAAAGCTAACAAATGTAAACATCATATCTAATTGAGTTCCTGATCCAGCATATTACCCTCTTCCTCCCTACCTGACGAGTCCAACATCTCTCTCTCCCTCTTCCCATCTCTACCTCCTGAGTACAGCCATCTCTCTCAGTCTCTCCTGTGTGGACTGGGTTGGGGCCTTAGCTTTGTTGCACCCTGCCTCCTGTGAGGTAACTTACAGCTTCTGCATGGGGATGCAGCAGAGGGAAAACCTTGCCACTGGCCAGTGCAGGTTGCCATTGTCAGTGATCAAGACAAGTGGTAGGTGGAACTAAGAGAGAGACACTGGACTCTGCAGGTAGAGGTGGGGAGAGGGAGAGAAAACGAAAGAGATGCTGGATGGACCCACAAGTGGGGGGGGGGGGGGGAGATAGGGGCTGCGATAGGATAAAAAAAAACCAAACCTGCCAACCTTACCCACAACTAGTGGGAAAGAAGCAGCAGTGCACCTTTGATTCACCAGGGTCTCAATTTGTTTCACTATTTTGAGTGTTACATGGCTAGATTAAGGGGGGTGGTGTGCCCTTGATATGCTCTGCTAGCACTGGTGTCCTCATGGTGAATCTCAGTTGGGGCTTTATGTGATTCCAGTGGAGCATAAAGCAGAGCACCTGTGCCTATGAAGACAGAGGAGGGGCATGTGTTCATGGCTGGAGGAGATTGACTATTCTAGCAAGAAATGCTCAGGGCAAGCGGCACAACAGGACTATTATCAACGGTCCTGGCTTTGCCCAGCTATTTCTTGATGATTCATCGCTGCCAGGGGCTGTGATATGTTCTTTCCAAGAAAATACTTTGTTACAATGTACAAAAGTACAGCTTCAAAGTAATAATGTACAAGTAAAAAGTAAGGCAAAACAAATGTAACTCGTTACATGTGAAAGTACTGAAAATTGTAACAAAGTATTAAAGTATTGTGACGAAGTAACTGTATTTCATTACTACCCAACCCTATTTAACTCAACCTGAATAGGAAAATAGTATTTCAGGGCCTGCTCTTTGCAGGGATGGATAAAGATGTCTTAGGTCATGGCTATATCTTTCTCTAGATCCCATTCATCCTTGCCCTCTATCCATTTTCCTGTCACTGGTGACCACCTTATTTCCACTCTTTGTAGTATGTAATTTGCTGCCCATTCTTGTTGTTGTTGTTGTTTTAATCTATTTAATTGACTATTGACAATAAAATAGTAACCTTAAAATGAAAAAACAGAAGAAAAATAAATGAAGGGCTTGATTTACTAAGGCAAAACAGAAGGTTTTATGTATTTATAAAATGTTATATTCCACTTTTCATGTTGAATTTTTTGTTTCAAAACAGTTTAGGAAAGACACATTAAACCACAGACTAGCTTGGACAAAGATGGATTAATACACGTTTATTTTATGTATTGGACTTTATTAACTGCCTTTACGAAGAGATTCACCTAAGCTGATGTACAGCAAGTACAGTTTACAGCATAATAATAAGAATAGCCAAATCTGGCACTAAATCTCTGTTTTATCTTTCAGGTGCTAGCTGAAACGAATATTTGCATAAACTGCTTCTATAACTTGAAGCCACTGCAGTACAATCCAAAGTTCTGATAGTCTTTATTTATTTATTTGCTACATAATTGTACCCCACATTTTCCTACCTATTTGCAGGCTCAATGTGGCTTACATTATATTGCAAAAGATATAATTATGAACAGAGTAAGAGGTTTGTTCTAAATTAACATATTACTATGTAAGAGTTAAGGAGTCTTAATGTGATGGTGTAGGTTTTCTATTGAATCACATACATGTGACAAGTTTAAACTTATTATTATTATAACAAACAATCAATCAATCAATCAATCAATCAATCAATCAGCCAGCCAGCCAGCCAGCCAGATACTTGTAAATATACGCTGTCTCTTGATCCTGAAAAAAAGAAAAAAAAAAAAAAGCGTTTTTGGAAAATATTGATGCTCTCCGGCATCCGTAGCACCCTCTCCCGCGCGCACAGGCCGCACGCAGCTGCAGTTACGGTTAGTGACGTCTTGGCAGGGCGCAGTGCAAGGTTCCGGCGGCCCGTATGTTATTTTCTGTCCGTGAAGAGTTTGTAGGACTTTGCAGCCGCGTTATTGTTTTTGGCGCTCCTTGCATCCGAAAAAAAAATCGCGGGAACATTTTCGGATTTTAGTCACGGTCACACAGGCCGCCGCCGACTTGCCTGCAATATGGCGGGCGCAGTGGGGGAGGGTAGCGGCAGGAGCATGGCGGTGGGCGTGCAGGCAGCGTGCGGTGTGGAGCACCACACCTGGCAGGTTACGGGCAGCTCCGGTCTGGACCTCCTGACCAAGCAGTTCAAAGTTCATAGTATTCCTGAATTCGTGCAGGTGACCGGGGATCATGAGGCAGTATTGAAGAATGCCCATTTGCTCGGTACTCTGGCCACCGGGGAGGGATTGCTGGTCGGTGCCTTTGAAGATTCCTCCGCCATGGAAGGACTGAGGACGGCAGGCGTCCAGGACCAGGTACAAGGCGTGGCTGGATTTCAGGGGACTCTGACCAACGCCATCATTTATGTGCAGCCGGACGGCACCTTGGTGGAAGGCGGCGGCCTGGGGGCGGAAGAGGAATATGGTCTCGTGGAGCAGCTAGTGGAAGTGCCGGAGCAGAGAAGTGTTCGGATATTGGAGACGCAGTCGCCTCGCTTTATTCAGCACGCAGCCCTGGCACCTGAGGAGTTGCAACAGGTGATTGAGCAAGTGACGAAGTCGCAAGAACATAAGCGGAACCGCGAGAAGCGAGTGGAGGCCTCGGATTTGATAGAGAATTCGGGACAGTGCGTGGTCGTGCCCCGCTTGACTGCGGCCGCCACGGGGGTGGTGCAGAACGCGGCCCAGCAGCTGCAGAACGTGGCTCAGCAAGTGGCTCAGGAACAAAACAAAATCAGTTCGGCGACCAGACTCCTACAGCACAAGGTAACTCTGAAATAGCGTGCTCTGAGGCCAAGTGGACGGAAAGTTTTCTTGTGGTTTGTAGATACGAGTTGGTGAAAATGCCTTGCTTTGTAGGGTACAACTGGAAGAAGCTGAGTCGAGTATTGTGACAAGACAGTAGAAACATAAACTGAGTCATGTAATAATAACCAAACTCGTGGGTACCATTGTTCTGGTTCATTTAGGAATATTGTATTTGCCAATTAAAAAAAAACAGCATAATATAAGCAGGTCAAAAATATATGGTAATACGCTGGTGGAGGTTTTTCAAGGGTAGTATCTTTGATATCTGTTTTTTTTCTTTAGATCGAAATATTTTTTACTTTCCAGTGGTGATTTCTAGTGCACGATACACTGGACAGGCCATATGGTCTCTTGTATGTGGTTCTGAAAACAGTAACGGAATTCAAGCATGCGTGGGACAGGCATAAAGGAATCCTGTGCAGAAGGAATGGATCCACAGAAGCTTAGCTGAAATTGGGTGGCAGGGGGAAGAGGGGTTGGTGGTTGAGAGGCTAGGATGGGGGAGGGCAGACTTATACGGGGTCTGTGCCGGAGCCGGTGATGGGAGGCGGGACTGGTGGTTGGGAGGCGGGAAATACTGCTGCACAGACTTATACGGTCTGTGCCCTGAAAAAGACAGGTACAAATCAAGGTAAGGTATACACATGAGTTTATAGTGGGCAGACTAGATGGACCGTGCAGGTCTTTTTCTGCCGTCATCTACTATGTTACTATGTTCTACGTGTTTAATTTTTTTGTAAGAGTGGCTACTGATAAACCTAAAGGGGCTAGATAAGCACTGTGTTCTGGGCCGCTACTGACCTCTGACATACAGAATATTATTTGAAACATTTGTATCTTCTGAAAAAATATGTTTTGCTGCAGGAGTTTGTTGTGTTGCTAATAAGCCACATTCAGAATCTGCTATTTAGAAGTGTTGTGTGTATGTGCGTGTGTCTGTTGTTTTTGTTATTATTTTGGACTTGGTAGTTTGCTTCTACTTTCAGCCTTCAGCTCTGTTAGAATTGGGACTAGGTGAACAGAGGATGGAGCAAAGACACATAAGCTGATGTGCAATTTGATGAGCAGCCTTTATTACAACAGTGTTTCTGCTCAACAGCCTGTGTCAGGAGTCCAAAATGCTTAGACTGGTGTTACAGTGAGAATAACTTCAAGCTGAAAAGGTAATCAAGAACCAAAGCCAGCCTTCAATTCAGCAAATAGTGATTATATTTCAATCATTTTTATTGATGATGATTTATACATTCTCATCACACTAAATTTACAGTCAACAATACAACTTCACTTTGCTATTACATCATCACTATTATTCTCTATACCTCCCCCTCCACTTCCTCCCCCCCCCCCCCCCCCCGTCCACGCAGCCTCGCCTCTTAACCCACTTAATACCCTCTTTCCCTCCCCCGCATGCGGTCTTAAAGGTGGTTCAAGATATAACTTCTTCCTTTCGATGGCAGTGTTAACCATAAAGGTTCCCACTTTTCTCTAAATCGGGCTCCTTGAACACTATTGCATGTACCCCACATCTGTCCAAACGCATGAGTTGTATCAGTTGTGATCTCCAGGGTACCAATGAGGGCCCCTCCATCAGCCAAGCCCCTAAAATAGTATTTATTCCCACAAATATGGCTCTGCAGAAATCCCTTTAACCCTTTAGGTGGTTCTGCTGTATAGTTATATTTATTAAAAAGTAACATAGGGTCATATTGTAATGTACATCCCCACATCCCTTCCACTGCCTGCAGGATATGTTTCCAGAACTGCTTAACCGCTGAGCATTTCCAGAACATATGTCCAAGGGTGGCTAAACCGCACCCACATTTTGGACACCGGTCTTCTGCTGATACTGTTGCCCGGTATGCTCTGCGTGGGGACACGTGCATCCGGAAGAAGAATTTGTATAACTTCTCCCTCTGGACTATTGACATTCTCTGTCAATACAGGTTTTTGATATGTTTTACACATCTCATCTGTTACTGTACAGCCCAAGTCCTGTGACCAACCGAGTGCTAAGCACGCATAGTCCAACTCTGTTGTATCTTTCAAGTGCTGATGGTGAAATTTCAGTGGCACTAACTGTTGAGATCCCAGCGCAAATCCCTTGGTAAGCACTTCTGAGACATCCTCTGTCAAATCTATCCACAACAGAGCTGAAATGTAATGACGTAATTGACAGTATGCAAAATCATGTCCCTTTTCAATACCGTATTGCTCTTGTAGCTCAGAGTATGCTCTCATCTGCCCCTCCTCATTTATTACTTGGGCTAAATATACTATTCCTTTTCTTGCCCCTTGAGGAATATACCTCCTCCCTGCCCAGGAGGAAATGCAGGATTATTACATATGGACAATAAGGGAGTGGCCTTCGCCAAGAAATGTCTTCTGCACATCTACCTCCATGTTGCTTTAAGTGGGTGTAACAACGGGTGCTTTTTGCAAACCTTCGGCGGTACCCCACCCCCTGAATGCAGAAGATAACTAAAGTGTATTTCTGGGTACATGGAAGTCTCAATCGCTGTAAGTGAAAATTCTGATGTATCCCTAAACCAGTCATTTATGTGCCTCATCGAGCACGCTATTGTCAACGCGCTAATGCTTAATAGACCCATCCCCCATATTCTCTTGGTGTAGCTATCAACTTTAAAGGTATTATGGGCTGTTTGCCTTGCCACAAGTATTTCTGGGTATATAAATGATTAGTAGTAGTAGTAATCCTATTCAATATCTTTTCCTCCCTGCCTCTCGGAAACAGGGGAAGTTGCTGGAAGATATGTACCCATTTAGGCACTAAGAGCATATTAAACAGTGCAATACGACCTCATAGTGAAATGGGTAAGCTCCTTCAAAGCTACAACCTCCTACTGGTCTCTTCCAAAAGTGGTTTTACATTTATGGTGTATAGGGAAGCTAGGCCTTTCGGAATTTGTACCCCCAAATATTTCAGTGCTTTATCTTCCCACCTAAGCGGGGAAAGTTCCTTTCCAAGATTGCCTCAGTTTGTCATCCAGAGCCAGTGCATAGGACTTCTGTAAATGAAGGGAAAACCCCGACAGCTTCCCATATTGCTCCACCTCTCTTAAGACATGTTGCAAGGATATTTGTGGTTTCTAATAAAACTGTTAGAATGTCGTCTGCATATGCTAGCGCCTTTACTTCCTCCCCTCCTATACACATTCACTTTATCTCCTCCGATTTGTTCAGTATCCTAATTAAAGGTTCCAGAGAGAGATCAAACAGCAGTGGGGACAAAGGGCACCCCTGTCTCGTCCCTCGTCGTACCTCAAAACGCTCGGTTCTACCACCATTTGCCAACACCTGGGCCTCTAAGGTAGCATATAGAGCTTTATTGCCCTTAGGTACCACCCCGGAATGCCTACACTTTTCAGCACTTGAAACAGGTAACTCCCATTTCGCCTGGCCAAACACCTTAGCAGCGTCTAAACAAACCAGCATTGCTGGTTCTTTGCCGTTTACGCTTTTTGTGCCATAGACAGAAGAACCCTCCTGACATGCAGTACTGAGTGGCGTCTCGGTACAAATCCCACCTGCGCTGGGCTGATCAGTCCCGGTAAGTGTTCCCTCAGCCTACTAGACAGGATCTTGGCCAATAGCTTAATATCTACGTTTATCAATGATATTGGACGATAGGATTCTGGTTCCTCTGATGATTTACCTGGCTTTAGAATTAGTTATCAAGGCTGAATTTTCATAGATCGGAAATTCCCCTTCCCTAATTACCGCTTGGTAGTATTCCAGTAAAGGCGCCACTATGGACACTTGCATTAATTTGTAAAACTCCCCAGTAAAACCATCCCCCCCTGGTGCTGAATAAGCTTTTATTCCTTTAATTGCTTGTTGTAACTCTTTAACTGATAGAGGGGCATTAAGCTGTTCCACTACTTAGCCGATATTGAGGGCATTCCAGCCCTGTCTAATGAATCATTTACTGCTCTCCTGTTCGGGGACCCTTCTCCTTGGTATAATTTTTGGAAATAATCTTGTAAAATCCTAAGCACTGAGTCCGGACGATTCTTTACTATGCCTCACTCATCCTTCAGGGCCGCAATAGTCCGATTTCCTTCCCAAGGTTTTACCAGCCTCGCTAACATGCCTCCCTCCCGTCTGGTTCCCATAATGTTGAAACCTATATTTTTGAAACACCAGCTGGCGTTGTGTCTGCGCATGTATTAGGGAGTTCAATGTTATCTTTAATGACACATAATTATCCCTATTTATTTGCGTAGGGGAATTTATATGTGCTTGGCTTTGTGTAATTTTTTAGTTAACAATGCCTGCAGCTACCTTCTTCCTTTGTGTTTCTGCATAGGCAATGATATCACCCCGTATAACTGCCTTCGCTGCCCCCCCCAAATAATTTTGGGTTAGCTTTATGCTGTTGATTGTGTAAGGAGTATTCCTTCCATCTTTTTTCTATGTACTCCCTGAACTCTTTGTCTCTCATCAAATGCCTCGGGAATCTCCACCTCCTCACTGTGCTGTAATTCCCAGGGGCTTCTAAGTCCAGCCACACTGGCGCATGGTCAGAAATCACCACCTGCTCAATCCTTGCTTCAGTCACCCATGGGAACATGCACCCTGACGTAAAGATATAATCTATTCTTGTCCTCGATCTATGTGAGTAATCCCTTTCTCCAGGGTGTAATAATCGCCAGGAGTCTACCACTGATAATGAAGTGGCAAAAGTCGAAAGCATCCCCTTTGTAGTGCCCCCTATCGTGTCTCTACTTCTTGCCCCCGTGCAATCTATCTTTGAGTCAATCAAGGCATTCATATCTCCTGCTATTATAAGTAGTTTATGTTGGTTTGGCAGTAAATCCTTTAAGTGCTGTGGGAAAAAATTTGGCTCTTGTGGAGTTGGCGCATAAACTGATAGCAAATACACTTCTCTCCCCTGTAACCATAATTTTATCAATAAATATATACCTTGCGTATCTTGTAGTACAATTTCTGAGGTGTGAGCTAGATGTTTGCGAATAAGGACTGCCACTCCCCCACTCCTCACTCCTCTTTCCCGTAGATGTGTATAGCACTACTTCTTAAGTTTACTATGTTCTAAATCTGAAAGCCTTGTTTCTTGGAGGCATGCAATGTCTATCTTGAGGCTATTTAAATGGGACAGTATCTTTTTACGTTTTATCGGAGAGGTTATCCCTCCCACGTTCCAAGTTGTAATCCTACATTGAGGCATTACCTATTGAAGTTAGCTCACTTTGCGTTTCCTCCTGTTCCCACATCCAGGGGTCCCAGCCAGCCCCCAGATCTTTACAGTTACCAACTCCTCTCTCCAGTTCGCATACACATACTGTCATCCACCCATTTACCCACACTTCTCGCCCTTTTGACATTATTATCTTCGCATGCTGCCCTCCCTTGATACCATCCTACCCCCTTCCATACCCTTACTTTATCCGATGGATCCGATACCATCGCTTTGTCACATTCCCGCTGGGGTCCCCGATCCCCCATGCGCGCCACACCCCACCTCTAACCATAAACATTAAATTAAAAACTTCACAATGCCCTTCTACAACCATAAACCAACCATTACTTTTAAGTCCAACTCGCGTGCATTTATATCCTTTCCATTCAGTTCTAGTCCCAGTTGCCGGTTCCTGCTTCTCTACCACACTGTTAACAAAATCTGCAGCCGCCGCTGACTCCGACTCAGAAGAATTCCATTTGCCTTGCAGTTGAATCTTCAATATTGCAGGGTATAGAAGCATAAATCGAACTTATTTGCCAGGGTTGTACACACTGGATGGAATCGCCGGTGCTTCTGTACACTCGCCGAGTAATCTGGGAAAATTCGTATGAACTTTCCTTCATAGTTGAGCAAGTCTCATTTCTGTGAAGTATAGGACTTCATTTTTTTGTTTTGCTAGAATTGAGACTAGGACCATGGTGACACAAATATTTATTCACAACTATTAAAAGGGAAAGGAAAAAGGCAATAGGATTTGTTATACTGCCTTTCTGTGGTTACAATCAAAGTACTTTATATATTAAACAGGGGTACTTATTTTGTACTCGGGGCAATGGAGGGTTAATTGACTTGCCCAGAGTCACAAGGAGATACAGTGGGAATCGAACCCCAGTATTACGTCAGCCTGTGGAGTGGAGGGGGCATGCAAGAGGGTTCTTTAAGAACCTCACAATTAAGGGCTTTTAGCAGGGCCATGAGGTATTCTCACTTAATAATTGACTCTCACTCCCTTCCCTTACTGGGGGGGGTGGGGGCAACTTGACAGTGCTGTCTATCTGATAGACCTGGTGGGAACTGAAGAACCGGGTCCGGGGTTAAACGGAGCAGACCCAAATAGTATAAGAGGGTCGGAGAGGGACTCGGGTAAAGGGGTTCCTTGAAGTATGGAGGAAAGTTCGGGGGGGGGGGGGGAGGGGACAGGTGGAAAGGTGGTAATGCAGTAGACTGGTTCATATGGGTAATATTTGTCCACAGGAATGGGGGGAGAGATTTATCAGTAAACATTATTAAAGTAAGATACTTCTCATCCATCGCCCCGGGGGGGGGGGGGGGGGGGTTCATCAGTCTAGACCCTACGGGGCATAGATGGGGGGGGAGTGGGTAACAGGGGAAGAGGGGAGTGAGACTATAGAGTACTCTGGCTAGTCTATGGTAAGAGGTCTGGTAATGTTATGGGGGGGGAAGAGGGAGGTTTATCGGAGGGATAGGGGAGAAAATATTTAAAAATATTTCTGGATGTTGATTAATGTTAAGTGTTTGCATACAGCATGGTTTGTTTGTGGAATATACACAGTGCAGTGTTTTGAGCAGATGTATAATGCTGAAATTCCAATAAAAATCGTTTAAACATAAATGGAGCAGACCCAGAAATGCAATCTTTTAATTGAGGAAACTGAGGAGAAAAAAATCTATAGTGCTTAAAAATAGCATATTCAGTTTAGGGTGGGATTCTTTTTTGGGGCCTGATGCATAAAAGGTAGCTGTAAAATACAACTGCCTCGGTAAAATTTAGCAAGTTGCAAACAGCGACCCTTGTGCATCGCTCTCTGTTTGCGACTCTATTCTTTAAATTTAATTTGACAGCTCCTGATGCGCAACCCAACGTGGACCTCTGAACCCTGCAGCCCCTCTTGGTTCCCTCATGCAAGCAATCCCTAGTGGTCCAGTGGACCCCTGACCACCCCCTGAAGCAAGAATGGTCCCAGTGGTCTAGTGACCCTGACCCCCTTCCCCCCATGCCCACTTCTCGGCTCCCCCAAAGGCAACAATGGCCCTGGTGGTCTAGTGATTCTCTCCTCCCCCACCCCCGTTCCTGGAAAAAGATGGAGGTAGGAGGGTAAGGAGCAAACCTCCCACCCTCCTGCCTCGGGGTCCACTCTGCACAAAATGGTGGTATCCTTACTGGGTTGGGACTGGGTGCTGCCATTTTGTGCAGGGTGGGCCCCGAGGTGGGAGGTGTTTCTCCTGCCTTACTGCCTCCGTCTTTTTCCAGGTATTGGAGGGGTGGGCTCTAGAGCAGGTACATTTTTGCTGATCTAAAGAGTTGGCGTTCATGAAATACAGAAAAACTCAAGAAGAGGATGAAACTGAAAGAGGCCAAGAGAGAGAGAGAGACGTCTGGCGAAAGCGCAAGTGGAAGACCAAATGGCTAGAAATGTAAGGAGGGGCGACAACATTTCTTCAGGTATATTAGTGAAAGGAGGAAGACTAAAAATGGAATTGTGAGACTGAAAGATGCTACAAACTGCTATGTGGATAATGATGAAAAAAAAGCAAATGTGCTAAACAAATACTTTTGTTCTGTTTTCACTGAAGAAAATCCTGGAGAAGGACCACGATTGACTGGCAATAGTACATATGAGAATGGAGCGGATATCACCGTTCACAGAAGAGTGTGTATGAACAACTTGAAAATCTAAAGGTGGACAAAAGCCATGGGACAGGATGGGATCCATCTTAGGATATTGAGGGAGCTCAGAGAGGTTCTGGCAGGTCCTCTTAAAGATTTGTTTAATAAATCCGTGGAGATGGGAGAGGTTCTGTGGGATTGGAGAAGAGCGGATGTGGTCCCTCTTCACAAAAGTGGTGATAGGGAAGAAGCTGGAAACTACAGGCCGGTAAGCCTCACTTCGGTTATTGGAAAGTAATGGAAGCGATGCTGAAGGAAAGGATAGTGAATTTCCTGGAAGCCAATAAGTTGCAAGATCCGAGACAACATGGTTTTACCAAAGGTAAATCGGGCCAAACTAATCTCATTGCATTCTTTGACTGGTTTACCAGAGAATTGACTCAAAGATGTGCTATAGATGTAATCTACTTAGATTTCAGCAAAGCCTTTGACACGGTTTCCCACAGCAGGCTCTTGAATAAATTTGACAGGCTGAAGATAGGACCCAACGTGGTGAACTGGATTAGGAACTGATGGACGGACAGATGCCAGAGGGTGGTGGTTAATGGAATTCACTCGGTTGAGGGAAAGGTGAGTGGTGAAGTGCCTCAGGGATCGGTGCTGGGGCCGATTCTGTTCAGTATATTTGTGAGTGACATTGCCGAAGTGTTAGAAGGTAAAGTTTGCCTTTTTGCGGATGATACCAAGATTTGTAACAGAGTGGACACCCTGGAGGGAGTGGAAAACATGAAAAAGGATCTGCAGAAGGTAGAAGAATGTTCTAATGTTTGGCAATTAAAATTCAATGCAAAGTGATGCACTTAGGGAGTAGAAATCCACGGGAGATGTATGTGTTAGGCAGTGAGAGTCTGATATGTACAGACAGGGAGAGGGATCTTGGGGTGATAGTATCTGAGAATCTGAAGGCGACAAAACAGTGTGGCAAAGCGGTGGCCGTAGCCAAAAGGTTGTTAGGCTGTATAGAGAGAGGTGTGACCAGCAGAAGAAAGGAGGTGTTGATGCCCCGTACAAGTCGTTGGTGAGGCCCCACCTGGAGTATTGTGTTCAGTTTTGGAGGCTGTATCTTGCTAAAGATGTAAAAAGAATTGAAGCGGTGCAAAGAAAAGCTACAAAAGTGGTATGAGATTTGCGTTACAAGACGTATGAGGAGAGACTTGCTGACCTGAACATGTATACCCTGGCGGAAAGGAGAAACAGGGGTGATATGATACAGACGTTCAAATATTTGAAAGGTATTAATCCGCAAAAAAAACTTTTCTGGAGATGGGAAGGCGGTAGAGCTAGAGGATATGAAATGAGGTTGAAGGGAGGCAGAGTCAAGAGAAATGTCAGGAAGTATTTTTTTCACGGAGGGAGTGGGTGGAATGCCCTCCTGCGGGAGGTAGTGGAGATGAAAACGGTAACAGAATTAAAAAATGTGTGGGTAAACATAAAGGAATCCTGTTTAGAAGGAAATGGATCAACAGAAGCTTAGCAGAGATTGTGTGGCAGGGCTAGTGGTTGGGAGGCGGGGCTAGTGCTGGGCAGACTTCTACGGTCTGTGCCTTGAAAATGGCAGATACCAATCAAGGTCAGGTATACATATAAAGTAGCACGTATCAGTTTATCTTGTTGGGCAGACTGGATGGACCGTATAGGTCTTTCTCTGTCATCTACTATGATTAGGCCACTAAACTACCAGGGCTTTTAAGATAGGCCTGGGCTTGCTCAGCCTAAGGGGTTTCACCAGGGGTGGGGGGAGGTAGGAGGGAGCGTGAGAGGGGGTGGAAAAAATTGTTCTGGAGGTCTCAGGTGTGTGGACTAATAATTATATGTTGTTGATTGTTTTTCTTCACCTGCAGGTTGTGGATGCAGGCTGTTTTCTTTATTTTTCAATTGTATTGCTGAGAACTCCAATAAAGATAATGATTAAATTTTTTTCCATAGTACTGAAGTCATTAAAACAGAATAGAAATGTTTAAAATAAATAAAATAAAATTGTACAAAAAAAAAAGGTAGGCCTGGGGTGGGCCTGCTTTTTGTCAGGGAACCGACAGTTTCAGCTTTGGTTTTGTCTGAAACTGTGTAGCAAATTTCATCCACAAATTTGGTTTTGGTCATCCTCTACCAAGGATTTACAAGGATGCTGTAAAGAAAAAGGTATCTCTATTCTGAAACAAACCACTGAGTTATGCATAGTGAATAGTGGCATCGGTAAGAATGGACTTTTATCACTGGTGAATTATCTGTATTGAAAAATTGAGATAAAATCCTGGTATGCATCCCTCAGAAATGTGCATGGGCTAAACAAATTAAAGATTGGATGTAGCTTTTGACTTACCAGCTTATGCTGGGACTCGTGGCATGATTTTATATATTTAAAACCCTTTCTATGCAGTTTTTCTAAATAAAATAAAAACTGCTTACAGTGTTACTTAGTATGGATCAGGTGGCCTGTGGGACTATGTGCAGAGACTCATTGCAGGGCCTCATTTGCATATATCAGTAAGAGCTGAAAAGTGGGACCATTTGTGAAAGAGTTGCGCAGTGGTAGGATATGGATCACTGTTCAAAAATAAGTCATTGAAATTATAGCATGCATATTAAGAACCTCAAGTCTAATTTGGAGAAGTCAAATGAAGTTTATATGTTTTGTAAATTTGTATTCTATGCTAGGAATAATGTTAACTTTTTTTCTCTCTCTCTCAGCTGGCAGAGGCTGAAGGTGCTATGAAAGAAGTGTCAGCAACAGCTTGTCAGGAGTAGGAAGTTTCAGCCATTGTACAACAATGATGCATATTGTCTGGAACACCAGTGTGCATGTTCTGATCTTGGCCAAGGTCTCTATGACAAGGCTAAATAGTGGATTATTATTAAAAACAAAAAGCGGGGGTGGTGAAAACTCTGCAGTTGAAAGGAGGTGTACTGTGCCATAGTTTTATTTATTTATTGCATTTGTATCCCACATTTTCCCACCTATTTGCGGGCTCAGTGTGGCTTCCAATACATTGTGAATGATGGAAATACAGTGTGTTACAGTACGATTATGGGTTACATTGTGAGGAGTTATGGGAAGAGAGCTGGAAACCCACCAGAGGGATAGGAAGAAACTGCTTGGCCTCTCCAAAAAATATCAATATATGGCAGTGGTTCCCAAACCTGATCCTGGAGGCACCCCAGCCAGTCAGGTTTTTGGGATAACCACAATGAATATTCATGAGATATTTGCATACAGTGGAGGCAGTGCTTGCAAATATCTCTCATGAATATTCATGTGGATATCCCCAAACCTGACTGTCTGGGGTGCCTCCAGGACCAGGTTTGGGAACCACATATATATGGTATCAAACTGTTGTACATTGACCTGTGGAGGTCTATCACTGTAGCTGGTTATTGCTAAGTGCTATATAATCAATTGTAGAATCTTAAAAAAGAAAAAAAAATGGACTTTAACAACTTCTCTCTCTTTTTTTTTTTTTTTTTTACATTTTTTTAAAGCCGTTACAAGCTATTCGGATTAAAGTGCAGCCAAAAGAAAGCAAAGAAAAACTCATGCCGCCTCTTGAAACAATTCAACCCCAAACTGTAAAAATTAATCAGCCAATCAATGGAAATTCTACTGCCTCAAGACTGAATATTCTTGGTCCTCAGATTATTCGGATACAACCTGTTACGGGAAGTGGGCAGCAACAGTTTTTCTTACGTGGTTCTTCAGATCCTTCAATTCAGCTCCTTGTGCAGAGACCCCTACCCCCTGTTGGACCTGTGTCTAAGAAGACAGCCATAGGTAAGATATTGAATGGAGAGAAAATTTACCCCATGGTATCAACTGTCATCTCTGAAAATATAACTGCTGTTCCAAGCAGTTCTCTGACCGCTGGTCCTGAGCACAAACAGAAGGACAAGCTAAAGGTAAAAAAGCCTTTGAAAATAAAAACCCGCTCTGGGAGAATTTCACGTCCTCCAAAATATAAAGCTAGAGATTACAAGTTCATCAAAACAGAGGATTTAGTCGATGGGCGTCTGTCAGATTCTGATGACTATTCTGAACTAAGTGTAGAGGAGGATGAAGGAAAGCAAGAAGATGCCTTACTCAGTCCCTTAAGTTATAATCTGAAGCCTAAAACATTTAAATGTGAGGCTTGTGAAAAGTCATATATAGGAAGAGGAGGATTAGCACGGCATTATAAACTTAACCCTGGACATGGAAAACTGGACTCTTCACAGCAAAAGCCAGTGCCTGGGAACAAACTAAATGGACTGGTCTCCCCAGGGAATGTAGGTGGAGCAGATGATGGTATCAGGCTAACCTTTCCTGAGTTGTCAGTTATGGCTGTCTTAAAAAATGAAAGTGTATCATCACCATCAACACTGGAAGCCACAGTGGGTTCCCAGAATGGCCAAGAGGTACTGTAATGTTTCTAGGCTCAAAAATAGTTATATGCAATGTAAAATAGAAATATATTACTATACTGATTTTAGGCTTGTATGGAAAGTTATAACTTTCTGCCCAGGTACCAAAGCCTCCAGCTCCTGTAGGGAAGATCTACTTTTATGGTGTCAGGTACTGTGCCCAGCTTTCTGAATAGTAATCTACTTTGCCACTGGGGGCAGTATAGTAGTACTCCATGAGAAGGATGAACAAAATGTTAGCACAGTTTGGACAGTAGCTTCATATAAAACTGGATATGTTTATTATGGCTTGATATACTGCCTTTCAAATAAAAATCAAAGCGGTTTACAATAAAATTCCAGTAACAGGAAAGGAACTACAGATCCAGAATAGGACAAGGAGTCTCTGGGATGCTTTAAGGGATTGTTGCTGCTGTGACAGGAAGGTTGTAGGCTGCACACTGTAGGTGTGAGCCAGAACAGGTAGAGTAGGTAAGGACAGAAATTAAACTTTTTTGTGTGTGTGCATTGTATATTAGGCCAGTAAAATATTGCTCAAAAAGTACTATGTTCTTCCCCAGAAATACTTTTCTTACAGGAAATAACTCTGTGATTCTATTTGAATGCTTTGAATGGGCTAGAGTAGCTAAGCTAGAGATCCAAAGCAGAGCTGAACCCAAGAGGACAATCATGTATGGAGTGTATCTAGTTATCAGATGTTACCTTTAGAATTGTGCAGTCACATATATAATCTGAGAAAAATGTTTTGTTTAAAACTTCTTGTGTTTTCTTTTAAAAACTATAAATCAAAATGGGTCTTTGGAAGGGTCAGTTTAATTGAAGCTGTTTGCTTAATAAAGCTTTCTATTTGTGGCTTTTTTTTAAACTGGGAGGGGGTGATTAAGTAGCACAACTTCTTGTCCTCCAGCATCATTATATTCATGCTGTTTCTCATCTTATGGCATTGCATGACCTAACCATTTCCCATTCAGTTCAGACTTTAAGTGCATCAACTCCATAGTACCACTCCTCTCATTTCCCTCTGCCCTTCTCTTCCACTCAGATTTTGTAGACTCTGTACTTTGTTTTTGTTGCTGCTGTATGCCTGGCATGGCCCTTTTGGATTTGTGCACCTTGCCCCTTCTCTGGCAGTATTCTGCCTAGAAATACCCTTTAAAAAACAAAACCTTTAAAGTCCAAAAACCATGATGCTTCCACTTCTTAGCCTTCTCTCATTAAACATGTTATAGTTGAGTGGTCACTAAACGTTTGTGTTGTGTGACTTGATATACAGTGCTGTGTTCACTTAATAGCAGTATAGAAGTTACTCCTGCCAGAATTCTGCACCAAAATTTCAAAATTCTGTGCACAAAATTTGCAAATTCTGCAGTTCTGTACACAAATTTTGTGATTTCTCAAGTTTGTTATAATTTAACCAATATTACAGTCCCCTCGTACTTAGATACCATCTATATTTTTCCAGGCCCGTCCCAGCACCCACAGCATCCATATTTTTTTCCAGACCCCTCCCTGCACCCACTCGTATCATCCATCTTTACAGCTCCCTCCCTCACATCCATTTTTTTACAACCCCCTCCATCCATACACACAACATCCACTTTTAATTTTTTCTTTTTTCACAACCCCCTCCACCCACATACTCTCATATAGCATCCACTTCTTTACAGCTCCCTCCCTGCCTGCACCCATAGGCCATCAATATATATGTATTTTGTTCAGCCCGCCCTTGCACTCACCCATGAGGTAGGGGCTGCATGGGAGTACCTCTTCAGGGCAGGAAAGAACCCCATTCTTTCCTGTTTGGCCTTCTGCCTCTACTCTCTGGCTCATGCTACCACTTTTTCTAAATGGCTACCGAGATTTCCTGCGGCAGTCTCACAAGATTACTGCTTGAAGGCTCGGCGGCCATTTTGAAAAAGTGGCAGCATGAGCCAGAGAGCAGTAGCAGCAGGCAGTAAAGAATAGGGTTCTTTCCTGCGGCTACAAGACTACCAGGTAGGCCTGAGAGGGCGGTGGCGGAGCCAGCCAGCCTTGCCTTCCTTTGCTGTGGGCTGGGGAGGGCCTACCAAGGCTCGGGGGGGGGGGGGGCGACAGGGAGGCTAACCATCAAGCCTCGGAGCGCAGATTCTGCGCAGACATGTGGAATTCTCTGTGGCTGCGGAATTCTGCGCTCTGCAGTCACACAGAATTTCGGCAGGAGTAAGAAGTGTTGAGCAGTATAGTATTTTCTGTAGGACTACCCCAGTAAATCCCTGGATTTTTTCTTTGGGTTCTAGCTCTCACATGCCTGTTTGCTTCTGGAGCTTTATAAGCAAACTGCTGCTGAGAACTAGGACAAGGCAATTTGGGGAAAGTCTTACCTATCTTTTCCAGTCCCCTTCGCTATCTTTATTCAAGGCAAAAAATGAGATGCGATAGAGAGGGAGGGATGATTTTACCCCCCTGTTTACTAAGCCGCACAGAAGCCGCTAGCGCGGCTTAGTAAATGGGTTTAGTTTGGAAAATCAGCTTTTCATCTGTTGCTGGTGCATGCATTTCATTGTAAGTGGAGAACATTGCTAGAATCTGCATACAGATTATTTCCTAGGGAAGAGAGAGCCTTGATAATCCTTTCTCTGCTACTGTGCATTTCTTTAGTTTTGTAAACTTCATAAAGCTTTAACACTGCCTTACCAGCTCTCAGCAGAGAATAAATTCTGTTCATGTTGATACTGAGAACGCTCATGTGTTTGCGACAGATTTTGAAAATGTAACAACTAATGTGCTTGCTAGGTTAGTCCACTCCAGTGAATGGAAATAAAGCCAATAAACAAACAAAGGTGATACCATTTTATTGGATTGGCCAAATATATTCTTAATTCCTTCTAATTTTTTAGATTAAAAAGCTACTCAAGAAATGTAATACATTAATCTAGTAAAAGTGGTGTATTTTTTTTGTTTTGTTTGACTTTCATTTCCATGCATTCAGGAGGACTAACATGGCAACAGTACTAGTTTATCTAAGATGGAAGATGCTACCTACAGCTGTAAAAAAGAAATATGTCCAAATTCGCTGAAAAGAAAGCAAAGCTGAAAGACCTGCCCATTTTGTTTGCACTAGAAGGGAGTTTTAAGTCCTGAAAGCCACTCCAGTAAAATGGTATTGCCTTGTATTCCTTTGTTTGACCTTTTTATTTCCATGCAAAGGTAAATGAAATGTTCTCATGCTTAGTGTAAAACATTTTAGACTAGCAGATTGACAGAAGACGCAAGATTGCTGGAGCTGATGCAACAAACTGAAACTTCAGATTGGAGCTTTGAAAATCCACAGGGATCTGATCAGCTCCAGGGAACTGAGTGCGGGCAACCAATAGTCCCTGGAAGACACAGGCGTGGCAGACCTGGGAGACCCCCCAAATCCCTTAGCACGGTATCAGCAGAACACCACAGAGTGCGAAGAAAAGGGAGGCTAAAAGAGGTATATTCCCCCCCCCCCCCCCCCCCCCCCCGAAAAAAAAAAAAAAAGCTTAATTTGGTAGTGCTCAGATTTGGTTTATATGTATGTTTTGTCAGTATAAACTGAATATGTACTATTTCAGGTTTGTTTTAAAATGTAACATAATGGGATGCCAGAATTTACTTAGTGTATAACGATTTTGGTGCATGCATCTTTCTTTTTAAGAATTGCATTTCCAGGATAGTTATCTGTATGGGACAAGTTCAGATTGAAGGGGGATCAGAAAAATGGCCTTTAAAAATTACCAGTTGAGAGAGGGATGTTCTCAGAAGTCTGTAATTGGCCAATAATGGGGGTCGTAGGCTTAGGCTGAGTCTTGAGAATGCTCTAGTGCTGTTAGTATGGCATAACTGAAAGTATAAAATCAGTTTTTCTTCTGTTGTGGAGACTAATGTTTGTTCTTTGCCTTGTGTTTGCTTTTGCTGCTGAAATGCTATTTGATAGTTGCTCTATCAGTGTAGCAGTGAAGATGTCATGGAAGTGGCTCTCCCATATCTTACAAAGATTGTTACCGTTTATGAATTTTTGCTGATGAAGGTGAGTGTGGAAAGGGCAAAGAAAACGCCCAACTTGACTGTCTTAACATTTGTTAAAAAGAAACATTTGTGAACTTGGGCAAAAGGTTAACTGGCCTGCTTGCTTTTTATTATTTTGTATTACCTATCTAGAATATTATGTGCAATTCTGGTCACCACATCTCAAAAAAGATATAGCGGAATTAGAAAAAGGTACAGAGAAGGGTGATGAAAATGATAAAGAGGATGGAACGACTTCCTTATGAGGAAAGGCTAAAGCGGTTAGGGCCTATCCCTCTGCCTGTCGGCGTACCTCAGGGTTCTGTTCTTGGTCCCCTCCTCTTTTCTATCTACACTTCTTCCCTTGGTTCATTAATCTCATCCCATGGCTTTTCCTACCATCTCTATGCTGATGACTCCCAAATCTACCTTTCTACCCCTGATATCTCACCTTGCATCCAAACCAAAGTTTCAGCGTGCTTGTCTGACATTGCTGTCTGGATGTCTCAACGCCACCTGAAGTTAAACATGACCAAAACCGAGCTTCTCATTTTTCCCCCCAAACCCACCTCCCCACTCCCCCCGTTTTCTATTTCTGTTGATGGCTCTCTCATTCTCCCTGTCTCCTCAGCTCGAAACCTTGGGGTCATCTTTGACTCTTCTCTCTCCTTCTCTGCTCATATCCAGCAGACCGCCAAGACCTGTCGTTTCTTTCTTTACAACATCCGTAAAATCCGCCCCTTTCTTTCCGAGCACTCTACCAAAACCCTCATCCACAATCTTGTCACCTCTCGTTTAGACTACTGCAATCTGCTTCTTGCTGGCCTCCCACTTAGTCACCTCTCCCCTCTCCAATCAGTTCAAAACTCTGCTGCCCGTCTCGTCTTCCGCCAGGGTCGCTTTACTCATACTACCCCTCTCCTCAAGTCGCCTCACTGGCTCCCTATCCATTTTCGCATCCTGTTCAAACTTCTTTTACTAACCTATAAATGTACTCACTCTGCTGCTCCCCAGTATCTCTCCACACTCGTCCTTCCCTACACCCCTTCCCGTGCACTCCGCTCCATGGATAAATCCTTCTTATCTGTTCCCTTCTCCACTACTGCCAACTCCAGACTTCTTGCCTTCTGTCTCGCTGCACCCTACGCCTGGAATAAACTTCCTGAGCCCATACGTCTTGCCCCATCCTTGACCACCTTTAAATCTAGACTGAAAGCCCACCTCTTTAACATTGCTTTTGACTCGTAACCACTTGTAACCACTCACCTCCACCTACCCTCCTCTCCTCCTTCCTGTACACATTAATTGATTTGATTTGCTTACTCTATTTTTTGTCTATTAGATTGTAAGCTCTTTGAGCAGGGACTGTCTTTCTTCTGTGTTTGTGCAGCGCTGCGTAAGCCTTGTAGCGCTATAGAAATGCTAAATAGTAGTAGTAGTAGGCTTTTCAGCTTGGAGAAAAGATGGCTGAGGGGAGATATGATGGAGGTCTATAAAATGAGTGGAGTGGAATGGGTATACGTGAATCGCTTGTTTACTCTTTCCAAAAATACTAGGACTTGGGGGGCATGTAATGAAGCTACAATGTAGTAAATTTAAAATGAATCGGAGAAAATATTTCTTCACTCAACATGTAATTAAACTCTGGAATTCGTTGCCAGAGAATGTAGTAAAAAGCAGTTAGCGGGTTTTAAAAAGGTTTGGATAGCTTCCTAAAAGAAAAGTCCATAAGCCATTATTAAAATGGACTTGGGGAAAATCACAATACAGGTGCTGTGTGCTCGGTGACTAACAACAGTCTACCATATCTGTTTCATATGGTGGACTGTTGAGTTAGTCACCGAGTACACAGCACCTGTATTGTGATGCATACTAATGCACCTGTATTGTGATGCATACTAATGACTGGAGGTGGCGTATTTGAACAGCCAACGGAGGTTTAACGGACATAGAGTTTGTCCATGAAGAACAGTCATCAGCGTTTATGTGGAAACATTTTCACTGCATCCATGCGGAAGGCGTGGCGTTTGTAGGAAAAGGACTATTTTGCTGGCAGGACTGAGTTTTGATTGAGTATGATATAATGTATAAGCATGGCAAAACATATGCACAATACGAAACAGTATAAGTATGCAGTTTAAAATGTAAAATCAACTGTTTTGTATTTGAATTAAATACAGGTGTGCAAGGTGAGCGGAGGAGTGAATGTGTGAGGTTTTAATAGTAGGCAGCAGTGCTAGTGAGGTTAGTGGGCATTGCAATATAATAAAATGTTTGTCTGATATTTCATGCCAAGTGTTTTTTTTTTCTACATAGAACTCTCACTTCTGTACTTGCACATGTCTGTTGGTAAATTTTCCATATGCATTGCCCCTCCTCACACATTTTTGTGCTTGGCATGTAAACTTGAGTGCAGGTTATAGAATAGTGCCAGTTAGGTGAGTAACTTAAATTAGATTCTAATTGGCACTGACCACAATAATCAGCTATAATTGGATTTAATTGGTACTAATTTGCAGTTACAACTGCACTTAGTTAAAATTCTATAACCTTAATGCTTAAATCTTTAGCGTGTAACTGCTAGGGGTGTGTGGATTTGGGGGGGGGGGGGGCACAGGAGTGGCTGCATTAAGGTTATAGGATACTGTCAGTTATGTGCAAGCATTTACACCAGCCTTTGACATGATGTAAGTGGTCACGTCTAAACTTTAAGTGCATCAATGCAGACTTACATTAGTATTCTAAGAGTTTTATAGAACTTGAGCTTAGTGCATGTACTGTAGATGCCTGACTTTAGACGACTTTTCAGAATTATCCCCTGCACGTCTAACCTTTTTAGAGCTTTCTCTCTGATAATTTAAAAGCTACCTTCTTTCTCAGGATATCTGTAAACGGTCATAATTAAAGTGATGGATCAAAACAGACAAAACAAATAAAAAATATAAATAATTATAACATACTTAAGGCCAATATTCTACTAATTTGTTCTATTATTTCTTATTGCAAATGAAATTTTGAAAATTGAGGAAAAAATCCTCAGCAGGTTAAGAGCGTTAGGAATGTATAATCCTTCCATGCTCAGGCACAACTTCAATATCACATTGGTTAAGAAAAACCTCCAAAATCATGCAAGTGTTCTGCATGTATTTTTCACAGAAATAAATATATTTTACAGTCTTTAATCTTTACAATCTTACATCAACAATGATCCGTCACATGAAACAATTTCTTCAAGAAGAGAGCTGAATCAGTCACTCTTTAACACACAGTTAATACTTTATATAAGGGTGGGTAATGAAGGAGGGAAGGGGATTGAGGAAGAGGTGTATTAGGATGCACAAATTATATAGTTTTGAGTTACTAGAAATGACTACAGCATTGGAATGTTAATTATAATTGATGATAGTAGATGGGGAAAGTGAGATAATATGATGGGGAGACCACGAGATGGGAGGGGAATCCCCTATGTAATGTTCTTTCCTGCACAACGTATGGTCTTGTTTTGCTGTTACATTTATAGCCTAATTGGGCAGTGGGATGCTATTGCCTAATAAACTCAATCCATTGGAGGGAAATAAAATGTTACAATGTTAAAATGTTGAAGCATAAACAGAGGGAGGACGTGGTGGTGGTGGGGGGATAAAACGATAAAAGTTTGATGACTGTACGTGGCAAATTGCCTTAATTGTTTTTATTTTGAAGTGTCATCAATAAAAACATTGAAATATAACACACAGTTAATATATTGTTTGAGCCAGCAGTCTTTTAACATATGCACAGTGTGTAACACATTATGCACGGAGTAAAGCAGCACTTCATCTTGACATGATCCCAATAGGGACCTTCATTTCACAAAAGCATCTTCTAGGGATAACAAAATGCTTCTGTGACGTTAAGCCTGCCAAACGTCTGCGGCCAAGACTAGACTACACAGTGCAGCTTTCAGTCATCGCAGAAGTTTATTCACCTCCTTGATGCATTTGAGCTCCAAGACCAAACTCTGGTCTTCTGCATCATGGGGCCAAGATCAATCAAGGAGGTGATTGAACTTCTGCGGTGATTGAAAGCTGCGCTGTGTAGACCATAGTTAAGAGGTTGACTCTGTGGAATGACCTTGGCCCCATGATGCAGAAGACCTGAGTTTGATCTAGGAGCTCGTGCATCAAAGAGGTGATGGGTGCTGATGATATAATAGTGATCCTTGCTAAGACTACAATAGTGCAGCAGAGACTTCTCTCTAACCCTAAGTCAGTGAAGGGACTCAGGTTTTCTAGTCATGCTGTTCTGGTAGAGGAGGTTTTTATAAGATACTAGTAAATAAGGCCCGTTTCTGACTCAAATGAAACGGGCGCTAGCAATGTTTTTCTGGGGGTGTGTTTGCTTGAGAGAATGTGTGTGCGAGTGACTGTGTGTGAGAGAGAGAGAGAGAAAGAGAGAGAGTGTGCGAGGGTGTGTGTGTGAGAGAGAGAGTGTGTATGTGAGGCAGAGAGTGCGTGCGAGTGCGTATGTGAGAAACTGACTATGATTGTGTTTCACACAGATTCAGTGTGTGTGAGAGACAGTGAGAGAGTATGTGTGCAGTACACAAACTGAGTCGTAGAGAGTATGTATGTGAGCGAGTGTGTAAGTGATTGAGGGTGGGGTGTATTTGTAGGTTGGTCTTTTTTTTGGGGGGGGGGGGGGGGTGATTTGGGTGAATTGCCGTGCTTGCAAAGTTGGATGGAGTGGTGTGTGGCGTTGTTGCAGTGATGATATACACAGAGAGAGAGTGTTTTAGTGTGCATGTTTCATTGTGCATGTTTTGTATTTTTTTTAGTGGTTGTTTGCTTTTGAAAGTTCATGTGTGTCAGAGAGCTTCATTTTGTGTGTCTGTGTCTCTGAATCTGTGTGTGTGTGTGTAAGTGATTGAGGGTGGGAGTTTTGTGGTGTGTGTTTCTGTGGTTTTTTTTTTTGTGTGTGTTGGCTGGGGGACTCGTGGATCTCACTGTGCAGATGTGTTTGCAGTGTTGCTAGGTCCGAACGGTGTACCTTTAAATTCATTTTTCTTGCATGCATTCTTTCAGCTCAGAGATGGAGATCATCTGTGAGTTCGTTTGTTCCTTTCTCTTGAAACTTGTTTTGGGTTTTGCCTGTTGTTTTGAGTGCTCCTGTTCTTTTACAGCCACCATTTTATGGTCCCGATCAGTTATTTATTATGTCTTTCCCCTTGTGATGGCGTAGCGGGACAAATCTGTTGTGTGGTTTTGCAAGCTCATTGTTGATGATCTTCCCAGCTACTACTTTGTCGTCAGGCACCGCTTTGATTTGTAAGTAAGTTTTTAAGTGCTGTGAAAGCTTTTTTTTTTTTTTTTTCTTCTGTGGAGGGTGGCTGGGCGACTCGTCAGTTTTGCTTTGTTTTGAGGAGTACGGTGCTCCGTGTTCTTGGTAGTGGCGTCGTTTGCAGCACTTTGATACAGGTGACAGGCGCCTGTGCTTTGGATGTAGGCATTCTGGTGCATTGACGGAGGGGGGGGGGGTGTATGGGTTGAGCGGCTACCAAGAGGATGCGGGAGGCGGGACGGTGACGTTTGCGTCGGGGGATGTGTGGGTTTAGGTGCGGTCTGGGGGGGTGGAGCGTCGGAGGGTGCTGGAAGTGCCGATTCGCTGTCATAGCCCCGCCTTCGACGTCATCACGTTGTGACGCGAGGGCGGGGCAGACACTCATGGGGAAAAATTCCAATCTGTGCCATCTCAAAAACGGAAGTGGCAGCTTCATTTAGAACGTTGGAGTTGCGAATTATGTGCGGAAGGGGCGTGGCTGAGGGCGGGTCTATGAGAGAGTGAGTGGTGCAAGTGAGTGTTGCTGACAGCCCAGTGTTTCCCTGCCACAGAGTGAGCTTCAGAATGTTTGAGGTGAGACTTATTTATATAGATAGATGGGGGGGAGGGGGGTCATAAGTATGGGGGCAAATAAGGTTTAAATTAAATTTATTTAACTTGATGTACTGTTCTTAGCAAGAGTACAGCAGAGCAGTTTACAATCTAAACTAGTTTGATTTTTGTTTTCTAAGGTGGAAAAAGGTCACCCAGCTAAGGCATTTTTCCCAGACGTATACAAAGAATTTGAAGACCTGCATAATCTTGTAAAAATTATGGCTCAAGAGTATTTTAATAGTCCTGCATTACTGAGTTCTCAGCAGATGTTGGAAATAAAGAATCCAAAGGTAAGCCAGTGGGTGCTTGTTCTGTATTAAAGGTTAGTACTTCCTTTTTGTTGAGGAAGTAAATAATGTTTTTATACTCTTAACAAGCAACGTCTTAGAATAGCTAAGTGCTTTTTTTTTTTTTGTGTGTGGTTGGATGTGATGGAAAGGTTCTAGAAAAATCTGTCAGACCTGTGTAATGTTTAAAATTTAAAGCTAACTTCATCCCAGATTTTTAAGCACCCTTTAAAAAAAATAACCAGAAATGTTTCTGCAACATCATCCTTTCAGTATTCCTTTCCCCCAATATATGATTTCAACCAAATTGAAAATAAATTGACATTTGAGGCTTATTCCCTTCTCCTCACCTTGATATTTAAAATTGTAAGCCAGACCTATACTGTTGGTTTGAATATTTTAACTTTTGACTTTTATGCTTAGTCTAGAAGTTGGTTAGTCTGGTTTTCATACTGGTGTATGTAAGTTCTCTCTCTGTGTTCAAATATTTTTCAACTCTGAGCCACATAATCAGAAATCTGTATACAGGCCACATAAATAGTTTATCCTGTTGTAGCATGATTTATACTAGAACTGCACATCACTTCAAATTTGTAATCGCATGATCGCTCACAATTAAAAATTTTAATCGCGCAGTTGTGCACATAGTTTCCTGTTCACATTTTCACCTGCATAGCGCAAAATACAGACTTCAGATATAAACTCAAAACTGACATACTGCATTTCAATTACTAAACTGAAAATAAAATAATTTCTGTTACTTTTATGGTCTGGTTGTTTTATATTTCTAATCATCTTATTCCCTGTCTCTGGTTCTGTTCCTCTGTCTGTGCTTTGAGCACTATTTTCAGGGCTTCCTCACTCCTATTTTTTTTTCTCTCCTCCTCCTCTTCTTCACTTCTTCCCATATAACCTCTTTTCACATTCAACTTTTGCCATTTTTCTTCCTCCTTATACTTGTCTTCTTTCTATCCCTTCCCCTTCATCCACGGGCACCGTCTCCTCTCTCCTTCGGTCTCTGTTCCTCTCCCCTCCGTGGGCACCATATCCTCTCTTCTGTCTTTCCCTTCCTCTCCTACTCTCCCCTCCCACACCGACAGCATTTTCTCTCCTGCCACCCCACTCTCTGGCATCTCATGTCCCCCCTCCCCCCCCCATTGCCGCACGGCAGCCTTTTTTCTCCTGCCACCCCTTGTTCTCTGGGATTTCATTTCCCACTCCGTGCAGCCCTCCAAACTTGCCTTGTACACTTGGCGGCATTAAACACATGCTTCTGCACTCCTCTGCAGCCAGAGCCCTCCCTCTGTGGCATCTGACTCCTGTAGCAGGAAACAGGAAGGTTCATCAGAGAAGTCTGATGCTAGAGAGGGAGGGCTCTGGTTGCAGAGGAGTGGAGCAGCATGTACTTAATGCCGGTGTGTACAAGGCAAGTTTGGAGGGTGGCGGCAGAGGGGTAAGATGCCAGAGAGCGGGGTGGCAAGAGAGAAAAGGCTGCTGGTGTATGGCAACAGCACGGGGGGGGGGGGGGGGGGAATGAGATGCCATAGAGTGGGGTGGCAAGAGAGAAAAGGCTGCCGGTGTACAGCAGCAGTGAGTAGGAGGAGACAAGCTGCAGGTGGGAGAGGAGCAGAGATAGGAGACAGCAGCACGATATGATTATTTTATTAAGGCAAGTTTAATAATTGTAATGTGTTAATCGCATTAAAACGCGTTAAATGAACAGCCCTAATTTATACTCATCAAAATCTTTGAGTCTCTTCTGAAATTGAGCTCTTTGGTGGATATGAAGTTTCAACATGCATCAAAATCTTGTGTGCTAATTAGATACAATTTTTTAAATAATTTCAAGTAGGTCCAGACATAGCTGATCAGTTGGAGTTAGTTATTCAATTAAATTGTTGCAAGGCTTATGAGCAGCACAGACTAGGGGCCGGAAAAAAACTCACACTTGTACATCATTGTACACTGTTGATTTCCTATCATGTGTCCTATGTTTTTGGCTTTGAGAATATCCAGTATTTAGCCCCCCCCCCCCCCCCCCCAATTCTATACATGGCAGCTAAAGTTATGTGTGCAAATAGCACGCATTGCTGATTTACACACGCAACTTGATTAATTGGTGTTGGCCTTAATTGGGAGTTACACACACATTGTATTCTCTAACACTGTGCAAGGAACTCCTATAGCTTGTAATTTCAAAGAGGTGGGGAGAGGGGGTGTTCCAGAATTTACATACATTGTTACAAAATGGACTCGATTGGTGCCTAACTTAAGCATCTGCATTTACACCTGCTTTCAGCAGGTGTAATTGCCGGCGCCTAAAGGTAGGAGTCATTTATATGCTTGGCGCTATTCTATAAAGGATGCAGATCCTTTATAGACTAGTGCTCATCATTTATAGAATCTAGTCCTTATTGTCTGACTTTTTTATAGGTTGCGGAGACATTAGGGATCACAGAAAATGTTCTCACGAAACAAAAGCTTCATGAAGATTTTTCACCAAATTATTTAATTGATGATCAGCTATTTTCAGAGACAGAACAAAAATGCACAAAAGAGGTACTGTATTCAGCAATAATAATTCATTTTCTTAACTAATAAATATATTGAGGATTAAAGTGTCGTTTTCTGGTGAAGAATGTGTTTCAGAATGTCAGAGGCCATAGGTGCCCTGTATAAGAGGCTTGGGGAGGCTAACCCTCCCCAGCCCAGCTGTGACCTTCCCCGCCTGCCTCCTCCTCCAAACGTAGCCCCGACTCGAGTCCCACTGAATTCTATTGAGCGGCGGCAGGAACAAGCACTGCATTGAACCACTGCCGCTGCTTCTCTCCATAGCCAGCATAAGAACAAAAAGAAGTGCGGGGCCGCAGCACCGACAGTTCATGCCTGAAGGCTGCTGCGGCCCCTCGCTTCTTTTTGTTCTTGTGTCAGCGCTGCTGTAGAGAGGCCCAGAGGGAGAGAACATGGCTGGAAACGGTAAGGAAGTGAGGATGCTGGAAGAGAGAGAGAGAGAATGAGTGGAAAAGAGCAGGGGAGAGCCAGAGAGAAGATGCTGGATGGAAGAGGGGTACAGAGAGAGAGAGAGATGAGTGGAAAGATGGGGAGAGAAAGAGGGGACATAGGCAGGAGAGAGAGAAGCTACTGGGGGAGACCCTAGCTGTCAGATGGAGAAATGCTGAATGAAAGGAGGGAGAAAGAGGGAAAATGCTGGAAGGAGGGGGCAGAAAGAGGGAAGACGCTGGATGGAAGGGTAGAGAGGGAAAGATGAAAGACCTGGAAGAATGGGGGAGAGGGGACATGCTGAATGGAAAAGGGTCGAGAGAGAGAACTATCTAGAAGGAAGGGGAGATGGAAGGAGAGAGACAATGGACGGAAGGATTGGGAGAGGGTAATGGGTGGAAGGATAGAGAGAGAAAGAGGGATGACACTGGATGGAAGGGTAGGAGAGAAAGAGGGAAGGTGCTGGACATGGATGGATAGAGGGGAGGGAAGACAGGAAGGAGATTCACATGGATGGAGGGGATGGAAGAGAGGAGAAATCTGGACGTGGAGGGCAGGGATGGAGGGAAGGAAAGACAAAGGAAGGAGATGCACAAGGATGGAGGGGAAGGGAGAGGAGAAATGCTGGACATGGATGGAGGGGAGGGAAGTAGATGCACAAGGATGGAGGGGAAGGGAGAGGAGAAATGCTGGATATGGATGGAGGGAAAACTGCTGAATTTAAGAGCTGTATCGGAACACTGAAGGACAGGGCTACAGATGGTAGACAGGAAGCATAAGGACACAGGAGGATGGTGGACATGGTGAGAGAAAAAATATCAAATAGAAAGAAGACACTGCATAAAACAGAAGACACTGGGACCAAAGCGAATAGAAAAACTAAATGTTCAGACAACAAAGGTAGAAAAAAGTATTTTAATCGGAATATGCCAGCTTTTGGAAATGTGCATCTGTGATATTTTGCATTTTAAGTTTTAATTTTTCTAGTACTGCTGCATGCTGAGTCTGACTTCTTGAGGTAACTTTCCAGTTCAGTATTGTGCCTTCATATGAGATGTGTATGAAACTGGCTGAGATCCACAGTGGGTCAAGAAAGACTGACAGCTTTATGTTTACTGAACATTAAAAGTGATCTTGTTGGAGATATTAACCCTGAGCAGATCATTGACACCTATGATGTGAAGTCTAGTCGCCGGATGTTACTTCACTAATGTGACCATTTCATTTTGGGATTTTCCATGGATGGAAATAGCAGTGTTTAATAATTGATAACATTTTTGAATAGTATACATTGGTTAATATATGCTTTGAGCAACCACTTTTTTTCTTTGACATATACATATCTAATATCTAAATTTAATACAAGGTATTAATTGTGACTATTTTACTTATTTTTTTTTCTGTGTTGTCAGACAATTATGGATGTAAGCACCACCCATAACCCCACCCCCTTTAGCCTCCCCAAACAGTTGGGCCACCGACCGCCTATGTCAGAGGCGCTCTTAATGTATTAACCTTGCAAAATGACCATACACAGTATTTCAAAGCTGTAGACTGCATCTCCCTTTTTCCATTACTTTTCTTTAATGGATAGTGTAGCATTTAGAGCACCAGGCAGTGTTTCTTCTCCCTCTCTCCTTTGGAAAAGTAGTTATTAAAAAGGACACCAGCTTTTCCAAATCATTTTGCTCGATTTACCCATTATAGGGCAGCCAATATTTTATCGTGTGATATGCTTTATACAAAATGCTATCGAAAATAAACTAAGCAGCGGGACCTAGATGGATTGTCCGGAAGGCAAGAATATTTGGTGATGTATGTAATGTTATGCCTGTAAAGTACTAAGCTGTGATAACTTGGAGCGGGGGGCCCCTCGCCGATTAAGGGAGTCCTATTCCGTAGGTATGCTTACGGAGCAGAGGGAGCAAAGAGGGGAGAAGGGGAAGGGGAATGAGGGGGGAGGGTTAGAAGTTATAACGGGGAAGCAAGTTAGGGAAGATAAAGGGGATTTGGGGAGAAGATGGTATACAGTAAGAGGGAGTCAAATTAGGTGCGAAAGACTGAGGCTGTGGGAGCAGAACAAAAATACACCAAGGCAATGCTTATACAAATCCACAGTGCAAAAATTTGGTGGAGACAGGGGTAGATGGCCAAGACAGATAAATGGGACATGTTTGTTTGGAAATCATAAACAAACTATGTTATGCCTGCAAGGTTAATTACATGGAACGTGGGAGGCATAAGCTCCCCCATAAAGAGGGCAAAAATATTGACAGCCTTAAAGAGGCATAAAGCTGACATAGCATGCCTGCAGGAAACAAGGCTTACAGATCTAGAACATGCCAAATTACAAAGGCTTTGGGTGGGAGAGTGTTATGCGGCTTCCCCGCAGGGACGGAGAGGGGGCGTGGCAGTCCTCTTTTGTAAAGGCTTACAATACAAGGCTAAGTTGTTGGCCAAAGGGGAACAAGGGAATTACATTGTAATACAAATATGGTTACAGGGCATTGAATTTATTCTGGTTGGAATTTATGGACCTAACCTCTGTGACCCAAAATTCTATAATACAATAATAGGCCAATGTCTTAAATACCAACCTAAGCAGATCGTGGTGATGGGGGACCTTAACATGGTTGCAGACCCAGAACAAGATAGCACTAATCCCACATCCTTTCATTATACAGGTCAGCGAATGCAGGAATTTGATAAACTCTCCCAAACCCTGGGGCTCACCGACGCCTGGAGAACACTACATCCAGGGGAGCGAGATTATACCCATAGGTCTAGAGCACATGGAACCTTATCTCGGTTAGATTATATTTTAATAGACCGAAAAATGTTCCACCTGGTAAAGGCTGCAATCATAGGTCCAGAGGAGATATCGGATCACGCATTGGTCTGGGTAGACTTGGTCATGCCAGTAGATGACACGGGGGGCCGGGGTTGGAGGTTCCCAACATATTTATACTCGGACCCCAATTTCAAAGCTCACATAAATGCCAAATGGGAAGATTACGCTCTGAATAATGATATACATGCGCACGCACAACCAACGCTATTTTGGTCCGCCTCAAAAGCAGTGCTACGGGGGGAGGTAATTGCATACACTAGCTTGAAAAGGAAGAAAAGGGCACAAGGTTGTAATCCGTTGGGTTGGTCGTGAGCCCTTGGGCCCTGGCCGAGGCCAGCAGGGCGCCGACCCAGGCCAAGGGGAGACCGACCCACCACCGCACACCCCAGCTACACAATACCCCCTAAGCTACCCCTCCCCCCAGTCCCTCAGGAAGAAGGGAAATAGGCATACAGGCGGGCCTCGCGGCCGAACCGGAACCCACGCAGACAGAGCCACTCGTGCGAGCCTCACAGCTGAACTGGAACCCAATCACACACACGGAGGGGTGAAAGAACCCAGAGGGCCCCAAGATGCCAGACACGCGCTGAACACCAGCAATAGGGCAGAGGGGGAAACAAAGGACCAGAGCGGGCCACGCCCACGCAGGGGACTAGCGCAGGACAGGGGAACTCACACAGCAACCCCCCCCCCCCCCCCACCAGGGTAGGAGCCCCAGGCAGAAGCCAGAGGAACCAAACACAAAAGAAGGCAGAAAGCCTTTGCCTCAAACCCACTGTAGACAGAGGCACACAGAACATAAAGGGTTAAGCTTGTAGAGCCAGCAGAGAGAGAGTGCCATAAATCAACAAACAATCAGAGAGAACGCTTCCCCTCCCGAGAGGGAGTGGGGCCCATCCAAACAAACACACTGGCAGAGGCAGGAATACAATACACACAGTACACAAAGGGTTAAACTCACTGAGCCAGCAGGCCAGGACACTGGGAAGCGAAATCCTTAAAACAAACAAACAAAGGAGAACGCTCTCACTCAGCCCAGAGCCCCGGAGGCTGAGCAATGCCCAGCCCCCACTAAACCAACGAGCAGCTGACCCTGATTACAGAGCTACGCACACACACACACACACACACACAGCAGCAGCTAACCCAGAGGGAAGGAAAAGAATACTCTAAATCAACACAGATCCCTGTCAGAACCTAGAGCACGTTCTGAGAGAAACCTATCAGGCTTTCCTGTTACCACCAGATAAGTAACGCAAAAGCAGAGAAACTCTTCAGCTGCAGGCTAAAGTACTATCCCCTGACGTCAGCACAACCCTTGGCAGCCAATCAGAAGAGACGTCCCCCCTCCCCCTCAGCCAAACTGGCAGAATCATAACATCACCCCCCCTTCAAGGGCCCCCCCCCTACCCCGTCCACGAGGTTTAGGTTTGTGAGGGAAAAGGCGATGGAACCGTCTGACTAGGATTGGCGCGTGGACATGAGTAGCGTCCTCCCAGGAATTGTCTGCCGGTCCATATCCCTTCCACGCAATGAGATACTGGAGATGTCCCCGGAAGCGCCTTGCATCCAAGACATCCCGGACTTCGTATTCCCCCTGGGAGGCTGAGATGGCTGGACTAGCAGGCAACGCGGGCAAAGCCCCTTTTCTCAGAATCACAGGCTTCAGCAAGGACACATGAAAGGTGTTATGTACCCGTAATGTAGGTGGTAACTTTAGCTGATAACAGACCCGATTCACTTGCCTCACAATGGGATACGGGCCCACAAATCGAGGTGCAAAGCGGGAGGAGGGAATCTTCAGACGAAGATTACGCGTGGACAACCACACTACTACTACTACTACTACTTAGCATTTCTATAGCGCTGCCAGGGTTACGCAGCGCTGTACAAGTTTAAACACGGGGAGGGACAGTCCCTGCTCAAGAGAGCTTACAATCTAACGGTAACAGACTACGTAGTCAGTGTAGGTAACAGGAATGGGGAAGGTGGTTAGGCGCCAAAAGCAAGGGAGAAGAGATGGGCCTTGAGTAAGGACTTGAAGATGGGCAGGGAGGGCGCATGGCGTATGGGCTCAGGAAGTCTGTTCCAGGCATAAGGTGCTGTGAGGCAGAAGGGGCGGAGTCTGGAGTTAGCGGTGGTGGAGAAGGGTACAGATAGGAGTGATTTGTCCTGAGAGCGGAGGTTACGGGTGGGAACATACGGGGAGAGGAGGGTAGAGAGGTAATGGGGGGCAGCAGATTGAGTGCACTTGAAGGTCAATAGAAGAAGCTTGAACTGTATACGGTAGTGGATTGGGAGCCAGTGAAGCGACTTGAGGAGGGGGGTGATATGAGAGTATTGGTTCACGCGGTAGATAAGACGTGCAGCGGAATTTTGGACAGATTGAAGGGGGGATAGGTGGCTAAGCGGGAGGCCAGCGAGGAGAAGGTTGCAATAGTCAAGACGAGAGGTAACGAGCGAGTGGACGAGGGTGCGGGTGGTCTGTTCAGAGAGGAAAGGGCGAATTTTGCTAATATTATAGAGGAAGAAGCGACAGGTCTTAGCTGTCTGTTGGATATGGGCAGAGAAGGAGAGGGTGGAATCGAAGATGACTCCGAGATTGCGTGACACCAAGTCGCCAGGCTGGAAGTGCGGTTCCACTCTGCGAGACCGATCCGCTTGGCGTTTCATACGAGTGGAGGTCACTCGCAGCGCTTTCTGAACTGATGACCAAATTGCTTGGAGCGAGGTCACCGCATCAACCGCTGCCGGGACATCCAAGTTGGTTTTCAAGGGGGCTGGTATCCGCGGGTGTCGTCCATATACGATGTAAAAGGGCGACGCGCCCATGGCCGAGCTCACTCGGTTGTTATGAGCGAATTCTGCCCAAGGCAGCAGCTGACTCCAGTTGTTGTGGTGCTCATTGACATACATCCGTAGGAACTGCTTCAAGCATTGGTTCACTCGTTCTGTTTGGCCATTGGATTGTGGGTGATATCCCGACGAAAAGTTCAGCTTTACTTCAAGGGCCCGATTCAGGGCTCTCCAGAACTTTGAGACAAACTGTACTCCTCGATCAGAGGTAATAGATTCTGGCAGACCATGGAGACGAAAAATAGAGCTGATGAAATACTGTGCCAGCTTCACCGCCGAAGGAAGGGTAGGCATGGGTATGAAGTGGGCCATTTTAGAAAACCGGTCCACCACTACCAAGACAACTGTGTGCCCTTCAGAGTTAGGCAGATCCGTAACAAAGTCCATGGCAATGTGGGTCCACGGTCTCTCAGGTACCGGTAAAGGCATCAGCAACCCCTGGGGTCTCCGACGGTCAGCCTTATGCTGGACGCACTCAGGACACGCAGCCACAAACTCCTGTACATCCCGATCAAGTGAAGGCCACCAATACTGCTGGGAGATGAACCGCTTGGTTCCCAGGATCCCGGGATGTCCTGCCATTCGAGAGGCATGCCCCCATTGGAGTGTCTTTTCTCTCAGCCGGGTGGCACCAAGGTCATACCTGCAGGTACTGCTAGCGTCATCGCGAGCACAATGACATCAGGTTTAATTACATACTGCAGGGGTTCTTCCTCCAGGTCAGCCTCCATGGACCTGGAGAGGGCATCTGCCTTGATGTTCTTCTCCGCTGGACGATAGGTCAGAATGAAATCAAAGCGGGAGAAGAATAGTGCCCACCGGGCCTGGCGAGGATTCAGCCTTCTCGTAAATAAGTCAGGTTTTTATGGTCCGTGAACACCGTGAAGGGCTCCTGCGCCCCTTTCAGCAGATGACGCCATTCTTCCAGGGCCAATTTAATGGCTAATAGCTCCTGATCCCCGATGGCATAATTCTTCTCGGCAGGGGTATACTTTTTAGAGAAGAATGCACATGGGAGAAGTTTCCCACTGGGGTGGGCCTGGGACAGCACTGCTCCTACGCCAACCGATGATGCATCCACTTCCACGAAAAATTTATTTGTCGGGTTGGGATGGCGCAACACTGGAGCTCCAACAAATGCCTGTTTCAGATTCTCAAAGGCCTGACACGCCTCAGGCGACCAGTTGCGAGCGTCAGCGTTCTTCTTAGTCAAGGCAGTAAGAGGGGCAGTCAGGGACGAGTAATTCCAAATAAACTGCCTATAGTAGTTGGCAAAACCTAAGAAGCGCTGTAGAGCCTTACGCCCCGTAGGTTGCTGCCAGTGCAGGATGGCTGTCAGCTTACTGGGGTCCATACGCAGCCCGTGGTTAGAAATGATGTACCCCAGGAAGAGCAGTTCGGAGCGATGGAATTCACATTTTTTCCAATTTCACATAGAGGTGGTTCTCCCTCAACCGCTGCAATACGGTCTTCAGGTGCTCCTGGTGCTCTTCCTCAGCCCTTGAAAAAATCAAAATATCGTCCAAGTAGACCATCACAAACTTATACAGGAGATCCCTGAAGATGTCATTCATGAAGGCTTGGAAGACGGCTGGAGCATTAGCAAGTCCAAAGGGCATTACCAGATATTCGTAATGCCCGTCGCGGGTGTTAAACGCCGTCTTCCACTCATCCCCCTCCTTGATCCGCACAAGGTTGTAGGCCCCCCTGAGATCGAGCTTGGAGAAGATCTGGACCCCCTGGAGGCGGTCAAACATCTCAGAAATCAAGGGAAGGGGGTATTTGTCCTTCCGCGTGATGGCATTGAGTCCCCTGTAGTCAATACAGGGGCGCAACCCCCCATCCTTCTTCTCCACGAAGAAGAATCCAGCCCCCGCGGGTGATTTAGAGGGCCGGATGAAGCCTCGAGCTAGGTTCTCTCGAATATACTGGGACATGGCTTCCGTCTCTGGCCGGGATAGGGGGTATACGCGGCCACGGGGAGGTTTAGTGCCAGGTAGTAGCTCTATGGCACAGTCATAGGAGCGATGAGGAGGCAGAATCTCTGCTTGCTGTTGGGAAAAAACATCTCCAAAGGATCTGTAGGGCCCCGGTAACATAACATTGGCTCGATCCAAAGGAAGCGTCACTGGGGCTGGCGAGACCTTATCCAAACAGACCTTCTGGCAGCCCGGGCCCCACGCCGTCAATTCACCCCGGGCCCAATCAATGCAAGGGTTATGCAGGCGAAGCCAGGGTAATCCCAGGATTATGGCCTCAGTGGCCGACGGAAGGACGTAGAAGGAGATAACTTCTTTGTGTAAGACTCCTACCCGTATGGTCATAGGCACGGTTCTGGAGCGGAGAACTCCCCGAACCAGTCCCCAAGCCGCTGAGACGGTGATGGGCTGAGGTAACTCCATCGTAGGAATTTGATGAACCCGCACCAGGTCCGCGCTGATAAAGTTGCCTCCCGCCCCCGAGTCAACTAGCGCCTCAAAACAAGGGGTATCCTTAATCGCCAGTAGAACTGGCACCAAAACCTGCATCCAAGGGGAGAAGGACTTTGGCCCTGACCCGGTCTCCCTAGCCGGTATCAGGGCTGCTGGTTTCCCGACTTCTTTCTCTTCGGGCACTCACGGACAAAGTGCCCCTTCACTCCACAATGCAGGCACAGCCCCTTAGAGCGTCTCCGCTGTCTCTCCTGGGCCGCCCGGTCAATCTGCATAGGTTCAGACCCATCGGGCACACCCAGCGACGGGGAAGCAGGGCTCTTGTGCGAGCTCCTCGAGTTAGCCCCTGCAACCTGCTGACCAGCGCGACGTTCACAGGCCCGCTCCCTGAACCGGATGTCCACCTGGGTACAGAGACGGATGAGGTCATTCAGATCTGAGGGCAGCTCCCGGCCTGTGAGTTCGTCCTTAATGTTGGCCGAGACACCATGCCAAAATACTGCAGTCAGGCTTGGGTTATCCCAACCTAGCTCTGCGGCCAAAGTCCGAAACTGGATGGCGTACTCACCCAGAGAGAGTCACCCCTGATGTAGGTTCAACAGCTGAGTCGCCGCCGAGGAGGGCTTCCCGGGTTCCTCAAAGATGAGCCGAAATTGTTTCAAAAACTCTGCCAAATTATCCAGGAGGGGATCCTTCTTCTCCCATAAGGGCGAGGCCCAGGCCAGAGCGGGGCCTGCCAGTAGAGAGATAATATAAGCCACCTTCGCCCGATCCGAAGGAAAATCCCGGGCCTGCAACTCGAAGACAATTTGGCATTGATTGAGGAACCCCCGGCAGGTCTTACTGTCGCCCTCGTACCTCGGGGGCGTAGCCACCCGAATCCCTCGGCCACATGCGTGGGAACTAGGCGGAGTAGCTGCTGGCGGGACCTCCGCAGCCCCCGTGACAGTCAGCGTGTCTACCCGTTGAGACAGTGCGTTCACGACTCCCGATACCTGTTGTAGCTGAGCATGCAATTGCTGGAGCAGCTGCATGGGGGATGGATCGGTCGAGCTCATGGCTTTTGCGTTCTGTAATCCGTTGGGTTGGTCGTGAGCCCTTGGGCCCTGGCCGAGGCCAGCAGGGCGCCGACCCAGGCCAAGGGGAGACCGACCCACCACCGCACACCCCAGCTACACAATACCCCCTAAGCTACCCCTCCCCCCAGTCCCTCAGGAAGAAGGGAAATAGGCATACAGGCGGGCCTCGCGGCCGAACCGGAACCCACGCAGACAGAGCCACTCGTGCGAGCCTCATGGCTGAACTGGAACCCAATCACACACAGGGAGGGGTGAAAGAACCCAGAGGGCCCCAAGATGCCAGACACGCGCTGAACACCAGCAATAGGGCAGAGGGGGAAACAAAGGACCAGAGCGGGCCACGCCCACGCAGGGGACTAGCGCAGGACAGGGGAACTCACACAGCAACCCCCCCCCCCCCCCCCACCAGGGTAGGAGCCCCAGGCAGAAGCCAGAGGAACCAAACACAAAAGAAGGCAGAAAGCCTTTGCCTCAAACCCACTGTAGACAGAGGCACACAGAACATAAAGGGTTAAGCTTGTAGAGCCAGCAGAGAGAGAGTGCCATAAATCAACAAACAATCAGAGAGAATGCTTCCCCTCCCAGAGGGAGTGGGGCCCATCCAAACAAACACACTGGCAGAGGCAGGAATACAATACACACAGTACACAAAGGGTTAAACTCACTGAGCCAGCAGGCCAGGACACTGGGAAGCGAAATCCTTAAAACAAACAAACAAAGGAGAACGCTCTCACTCAGCCCAGAGCCCCGGAGGCTGAGCAATGCCCAGCCCCCACTAAACCAACGAGCAGCTGACCCTGATTACAGAGCTACGCACACACACACACACACACAGCAGCAGCTAACCCAGAGGGAAGGAAAAGAATACTCTAAATCAACACAGATCCCTGTCAGAACCTAGAGCACGTTCTGAGAGAAACCTATCAGGCTTTCCTGTTACCACCAGATAAGTAACGCAAAAGCAGAGAAACTCTTCAGCTGCAGGCTAAAGTACTATCCCCTGACGTCAGCACAACCCCTGGTAGCCAATCAGAAGAGACGTCCCCCCTCCCCCTCAGCCAAACCGGCAGAATCATAACAAAGGTATTTTACTGCTCGAAGAGAGGATGAAGAAGGCCAAACGCGCATACATACAACGCCCCACTCAAGACTCCCTAGACACACTGAAGGCTGCCCAGATAGCGCTTAATACGCTTTTGCATGACCAAGAAAATAAATCTTCACTTTATTATAAATATAAGTTGCAAAGATTTGGTAACCGCTCAGGGCGTTTACTGACGCGGGTTATAAAAAACTGGGGTGGTCCTAGAACGGTGGCAGCTCTAAAAGATAATAATGGCAACATAACAACAGGCAGGAAAGAGATAGGGAAGCTATTCACCGATTATTTCTCAAGTCTTTACTCTGTTGAACATGGGCCGCTGGGTAATCAACTTTCAGAATACCTAGCCAAGGCGGGGTTGGATGAAATCCCCCCGGCAGGCCTAGAATCATTGAACAGCCCTCTCACTTTGATAGAGATCCAGACAGTTGTGAAATCCCTAAAACAACACTCTGCCCCAGGGCCAGATGGTTTCACGGGGGAATATTATAAAATGCTGCCCCCGGGTGCGTTGATATCCTTGTTGGAGTTCTATGAAGGAGGGAACCTTCCCCAAATTTATGAATACTGCACATATTACATTACTACCAAAGCCTGGAAAACCACCTGAAGAGGTGAGCTCGTATAGGCCCATATCCCTGCTCAATTTAGACGTGAAAATACTTGCGAAAGTGCTGGCAGAAAGACTGGCTCGATGGCTTCCCGTCCTTATAGGTCCTGAGCAAGTAGGGTTCGTCAGACGCAGACAAGCAACCCATAATGTAAGGAAACTATTAGTGGCAATGGCGTCGTGTTTGGAGACTAGAGACTCGGCCATGGTGATCAGCTTGGACGCCGAAAAAGCTTTTGACCAGGTGCGCTGGGATTGGTTATTCCAAACACTGGGTCATATGGGAATACAGGGATGGTTCATAAAAGCAGTAGAAACCCTATATTGTAACCCAGAGGCAAGGGTGATAGTGAATGGGATGAGTGAGGCAGCATTTGCCATTTGGAAAGGTATGAGACAGGGTTGTCCTTTATCCCCCCTTTTATTTGTAATTGCATTGGAGCCTCTGCTCAGGACACTAAAACATACTAAAGGAATAGAGGGAGTTAAAATAGCAGGCCAGGCAGTAAAAGTCTTGGCGTATGCCGATGACTTATTGTTAACATTGACTAACCCAGATCACTCCTTGGATAAATTATTAGACAACATAGTCCAATATGGTCAGCTATCAGGTTTTAAACTAAATATAGGCAAATCGCAAGTCCTCGCCTTAGGGCCTAAAACCCGAACACTCACGGAACACAGACTACCATTGCAATTGGCAAAAAGAGAGCTCAAATATTTAGGGGTGTATATTCCCTCTGATCTCACAAATCTGTATGAGTATAATGTCCGTCGGCTACTTAAGGGAACAGAGGGGAGACTGCGGGCATGGGCCCCCTTACCTCTCTCATTGGGGGGAAGAATTGCATTGTATAATATGATGGTAATACCCCAATGGTTATATGTACTTCAAACTTTACCATTGTATTTGAAAAGGGCAGATGAAAGGCAATTAAACGCCATGCTTCAACGTTTTCTGTGGAGGGGGAGAAGAGCACGTCTTCCCATAGAAACACTACAGATCCCAGTAGAATATGGGGGGTTGGGGCTCCTTAGCCTTAGGTTCCTAAATGTGGCTTGTGGCATGAGACATGTTAACGATTGGTTTAGACAAACACAGGAATACTCTAATACAGAGCTAGAGCAGAGATTGACATTAGGGGTACACTTCAGTAACTACCTGCATGTCACTGGGGCAAGAATACCCAAGTTGTTAAAACCAACTCAGATAATACATGTAGCCAGGGCAGCGTGGAGGTGGATATGCAGAATGCACAAATTCTCCACAAAAACCACCCCATACTTACCGATCTGTGGTAATGTAGCATTTCCCCCAGGGCAAATGTACTCAGTCTTTCGCAGATGGGATAGGAAAGGAATAAAATATTTATTACAGGTAGTTACAGAGGAGGGCCGAATGAAACCATTTTCAGACTTACAGGCAGAATTTGCCCTGCCGGACAAGGATGCATTTTATTATGGACAACTACACCACTATGTATCATCCTTGCCGTGGGAAGACTTGGCAGAAGACGTTCAGGAGGAACTGTCAACAGCCTTTTCGTTGGAGGCTCAGAACAAAGTGCCTCTTTCCTTTCATCACAGACACATAAGGGACACAATGCCGGAACTAGATTATGGGAAACTAGTAAATTCCTGGCAACAAGACTTAACTTTCACCATATCATTGGAAACCATCAAATCATACATTCTGTCTATTAGAAGTAGATCGGCCTGGCCAGCACATTGGGAGCAGCAATATAAATTTGTGCTTCGACTCTATATTCCACCAAGACGGGCCTTTCATATGGGACTCTCCCCTTGGGGAGCATGTTTGAAATGTGGATTTGGTGGGGCAACACTAGGCCACATGTTTTGGTCGTGTGAAGGCATACGCAAGTTTTGGAAAACCTTGGTGCAATACATTTCCAAATTATGGAAGAACAGATGGAAATGTGAACCGGCATTACTCTTTGGACAACCAAAGTTGGGACATCCGATCCCCAAAGGATACAAAATTTTTATCAACAAAGTAGTAATTGTGGCGCGGCAAGTTATCTTGCAGGAATGGTTGACATATAAATACCCCACATTGTCGCAGTGGCGGATACAAATGATGAGGTTGTTACGTTTGGAACGTATTGGAATAAAAGACATGGACACGAGCGCAGGAGAAGAATTGCAACTGGTGTGGTCACCTTTTTGGAACACCATGACTCCCGCAGCCAGAAGTCACTTATTGAACCTATAAAATCACCCGAACTGATGGACTACAAGGACATTGAGGGAGGGGATTAAGGGAGAAGGGGGGGGGGGGGGGGGAAGAGTAGGGGGAGGGGGGGAGGGTCGAGGGAGGGTAACGGGAAAGGACAGGTGACCTGTTGATGGAACAATTAGCAGTTGACATGTTGAGTTGTAGTATGTGTTTATTATTACAATTGAAGCATGTAGATGCCTGTCTTACAGCAATGCTCATTAATAAATAATTTGAACCATAAAGAAAGGAGGGTGGGGGGGAAGGGGGGTATTATTTGGGAGAAAAGAGAAAAGAATTTAGACAATCTGACAAAGAATTGACAATAATTTGTTGTATTGGTTGAAGTGCTATGAATGTACATTTTGTGTTAATAAAGAGATTTACACATACAAAATGCTATCTTATTTCAAATTATTGTCAATGTTAAAGGCAGGTATTAGTGATTCTAGAATAAGATGTGTATTAACTTCTCTTATTGTTAGAGTATAAATGAAGAATTGATACCACCCATGAAAAGAATCCGGCGAGAGAATATTGCAGAAAGTACAAATCTTGTATATGCTGTTGACAGTGGAGAGATGATGTCCTCGAGCATGCTACCTACCAAAGAAGGTAAGTTGATTAATAGTCTCCTTTACGCTCTTTGATTTACTGATGCCATGTTTTCAGTTAAAGCTGCAGCACTTGCTATAAATCTTAAGGTGGCAATTAAAAACAGGATCCGTAAGATCTCCTATTTTAAATATAATTTTTCATGTCTGCAGAGTAAATATTTAACATGAAGTGTATACTTGAAGTGCAACACAAGTAGGTTCTGAGTGTGTCTCTTGTACTGTACCGATTTTGCTTGTTTTGCTTCAGATGTTAGTGCACCAGGTCTGCATTATGTTCCGAAGGCTGGTGCTCAACAGAACCAAAGCCAATTCCCTAGCTTCTGGCGCTCATGCTACCACTTTTTTTATTTGGGCAGCTCCAATGTTTCCTTTTAAGTAGTTCTAAAAAATGTAGCTTCCTTGTTATTCATACCAGTCCAGACAAGTGGGTGTTGTGACCATTGACCAGTGGATGGAGACTGAGAAATAAAGTAGTTCCATGTGCTTCACCCCTAAAGAGAATTGTACAGCCATAGAATACTCTGTATTTGGTATCTCCAGGCAGATGGTGGATGAACTGTGCATCTCCTGGGTCAGTTCTTCTTAGCCAGCTCCCGACCCATATATTTTTTTTCTGCTGGTTAGTAGTGCAGGGGATTTCTTTTGAAAGGATTATACTCCTTTTCTTCATAACGAGGATTTCCACTAGTTCTGTTGGAGCTTGGGCAACATGCAGTGGTGCTGTCCCCCCCCCCCCCCCCCCACTATTTCCCTCAGCAAGTTGAAAGAACCAAAGTTATGTGTGCATCAGCCTTCCTTTTATATGAGATGCAGTAAGCAGTTTTATTTTGGCTGCCGGTGAGTTCTCTCACTTCTTTTTCTGGGTTTAACCGGATTCTAGTGAGTTCTGTTTTCTTCTCGGCTGAATTTATTATAAAAGTTGTTCACTGGGCAGGAGCTTCTCACTCAGACCACGCTGCATTGCTCTATGCTCCTGCTGCTGACTTGTCAAGCTAACGGTTCTGATAGAGCCATATTATGAAATCTTAGGTTTACACTGTCTTTTGTAATTTTACAACAGCAGTTTAGCTATTCTACTATTACCCATGAAATCATCCTTATTTTCACAGGGTGTAGTATTCTTGGTAAACTGCAACTATCTGTAGGTTATATGTCTGCAGCATTTTTTTCTCGAGTCCTGTGCCAGTTATGGGGAATCGGCTGTGTGCTAACACTTAATAATTGGCGCTGTGACTGCCTTTTATACTAGCAGTTGGGCTAAGCAGTTTCTCCTATCTCAGAGAACTTCAGCCGCAACAACAAAAAAATATGAAAAACATAACTGGACAGAAGGGATCTGCCCTCTAGTTCTGATTTTGGATAAGCAATCCATCAGTGGAGCACCTTGAGGAACTCTGCTAACTATATGCTTGTATATTCTGGCTTTTTTTTTTTATGCCATAGCAAATTGCTAACTTTGTTGCTACAAAATACAGCTGTGTTGACAGCTGTGGCACTCAGCTGTATTTCGAATGGGATATATTTTACTTAATTCTGTTGCCTACCTGGATGTATAATGTGATATACCCTGACTTGTCAGTCTTGCATGGCTAAAGCAGCAGCTAGCTCTGTGTTGCAGTGCTAAAGGTTAGCTATGCTGGTTTTTCACAACAGCTGTGCTCTCTGGTATTGCACACTGACGCCAGGCAAAGCTATTGCATACCAGCTCCATCCACCACTGTATCTAAGCGGCACCAGCAACTGTGTGGTGTATTGTCTTTAAGCTTTTCTGTTATACTTTTGCACTTTTTTAATTGCATTGGGCAGCTGCATCTCAGCTTAGTAAGGCACATCGCACCAGACAACTGCTTCGGCCAACTGTTGCACTGTCACCGATGGTGCACAACGGCACCAACCAACTTGTACAGCGCTGCGTAACCCTGGCAGTGCTATAGAAATGCTAAGTAGTAGTATATTCTGCTATACCATCTAACTCTGGCTCTCAGTCACTCCAGCTAATTCTGCTACTCAATCACACCGCAAGATCTAGTGTATGGTCACACTAGCTAGCCCTGGTATGTAGCCAACACAGCAGTTGTACTGCATGGCTACGCCAACCGGCTCTGGTGCATGGTGGTCTTGCATGGTTGCCTTGCCCAGCTATTTCACTCAGCTGCTCCATCCAACAGTGTGGTACAGCTGGGTGAACCAAATGTTTGTGGCTGCAACATCCATGGCTACGATTCTTTCACTCTGGTTGTGTCAGCTGTTTTTTTTTTTTTTTTTTGTTTGTTTCCTCAGCTCTAAGGTCTCCACTATCAGGAGGATTGTTAGTATCTTGATCTTGGATAACTTGTTCTTTTGCATTCTATTCTGGACTCCTTTCTGTCCTGGTTGGTGAACAAGGTTCCCTTTTCTGGCTGACATGTCTAACTTCCTATTTCAGTTTCTGTTCTAGCTACACATTGCCTGCAGAGTTGCTCCTTCTGTATAGGGATGGATTGGCATCTGGCTTCCTTTCATCCATATTGCAGGATGTTGCTTGTATATTCTTTGTGCTCCATTTCCTTTGCCACGCTCCCTTTCTGTCATTTGGACATTTGTCTTCATGGAGCAGGTTATTAGACATATTTTCAAAGCACTTAGACTTACAAAGTAACCTATGGAACTTTTTAAGTCTATCAGAAATTCTTGTACTTAGTTCATAGTTTTTGGGCTTTCAGCCTCTTTTGGGAATCCTGTAAATGGTGCTGCTACTATGTCCTTCCACCCTTTCCTTATAACTACTAGAGTCTCCTTTAATGAGAATCTTCTGCGGCATTGCCTTCTCTACTATTGTATCCGCTCCTACTGAATCACTGAACTGGGGAGTAAAGGAATCCTCATTGTTTAGTGCCGCTTAGGTTCCTTGGCTTGCCCAGCTTAAAATACCCCCTTCTAGTTTCTTTTTTTTTTCTCCCCACAAAACTTTATTGTAAAACATGGCAGAAATACAAAACGAAAAAGATAACCCAACAACAATATGAAATCAAATTTTTTTTATCACACCCAAGCCCCTCACCCCCTCGTAACGGAGCACATGCACTTCACAAACCCTTCCTCCCTGACACCCTCCAGCAAAGTGTCAAATGAATAGCTATGCTAAGATCATTATGGTGGGCTGGATACTCCCTGTGAACATCATATCTGATAAATGTTCCATGTCCTGTGAAAGGATAGCAACTGGTTGGTTCACAAAGCAGTTTATTAATCTGATAGATGGTGGGAGGCGGGGATACTGCTGGGCAGACTTATACGGTCTGTGCCAGAGCCGGTGGTTGGGAGGTGGGGCTGGTGGTTGGGAGGCGGGGATAGTGCTGGGCAGACTTATACGGTCTGTGCCCTGAAGAGCATAGGTACAAATCAAAGTAAGGGTATACACAAAAAGTAGCACACATGAGTTGTCTTGTTGGGCAGACAGGATGGACCGTGCAGGTCTTTTTCTGCCGTCATCTACTATGTTACTATGATAGATATAGTCCATCTTCTGCAGAACCTGGGCAACTGAGGGCAGAAACAGTTTCTTCCAGGCTGCCACAAGAACCAACTTACTGCCGTGAAAAAACTGGTAGCCAATTTATGTAACTCCTCCTTAATGCCTACCGGCTTGAAATGAAACAAACAATATTCTGCCCTGACCAGGTAAGCCACTTGAAGCATTTGTTGTAAAGTCTGCAGTAGACAGGTCTAAAAGGCCTGTACCTGTGGGCAAGAGCACCATATATGATATAGTCCCCTGTTGTCCACAATGTCTCCAGCAAGTTCCAGAGCTGGCTTTAAAATTTCGAGCAAGGTGGGAGGGGGTGTAGTACCAGCGATACATTATTTTATAGCTATTTTCCATTAAGCTATTATCTAGCATCCCCCCCCTCCAGTATCATAGAGGGATTCTTTCCCATCCTTCCACTCCTATCCGTGTTACACTGCTACCAACAGGTATCAGTGTCTATATTTAATCCTTTCCTAGCTGGCAACTCTGGCCCTGCTTTCCTTCCTTTCTTTTATATTTTTGGTTTTTCAGTCAAGGATCATGTTCTGTAGCTGGATCAGATCATTATTGCATGGATGATTGTTTGCTCCTAATTTTTGCATGAATTCCAGCTTGTCTACCTGACTGTTTCAACCTTTCTTCCTAAGGGGTTAATATTTCCTTAGAGAGGCTCAGAAATCCTGCTCAAGTCTGTTTTGGACTTTGACATATTGGCTGCTGTATCGCCACTTTCGTTTGTTGCACTCCCCAACTGTTTGGGTCTTACTTTCTACTCCCACCTTATTGAGAAATGCTTTGCTACATCCCACTTGTCCGGACTGTTCTGGTATGGACGATAAGATATGATTTTGTTTTCCTTATCTGATAATTTTCTTTCCTTTAGTTCTACCAGGCCAGTCCAAAAACCCTCCCTTTTGGTAATTGATTTCTTTTTGTTTCCTTTTAGTTCATTCTGTGGATGTTGCTTCTTGTGGATCTTGACATGATGTATTATGTATCATGCACGTATTGGCTGAGGGTGGCATTTTGTCTCAACTATTCATTATAGACCAACACTATGGATTTGAGCACCATTGCTTGGCTATTCATAATTCTGAGTATTCTGTGGCTACATAATCCCCTTTAGGGGCGAAGGACATGGAACTACTTTCTTTCTGTGTCTCTGTCCGCTAGTCAACAGACACAACACCTATTTGTCTGGACAGGTCTGGCAGGACTAAAGGAAAGAAAATTATTAGTTAAGAGAATTTTTCCTTAAAACATGTCCGTAGCAGCATTCCAATTTATCCAACTATAATGTAAGGTTGAATTATTCCTCATGGGTGTATAGTATTGTACTTCTACACAGAGACTGTAGAAAAAGTTGAAGGATTTGATGTAATGCAGTTGAAAAAGACATGTCATGAAGAGGGTTTGGTAGCTGTTTTTACATAGGTTATTTGCTTTATAAATTTTTGGATTCTAAATCTGATCTTTGCAGTCCCAACTGTCTAACCCTCTCTCCCTTTCTTGGTACTGTCAAGGGTAGAGGTTCCCAAGCAGGGTGTCATTCACAAGTCCTCATTTGGCAGTCCTCCCAAAAAAGGATAAAAACAGGACAGCAACTTTATCAGCCTGCATAGGCCGATAAGATGCTATAACTCCCTGTGTGGGCCCAGTAGTGAGTATATCAGCAGCTGACTCTGCTTGGCCTAGTGAAGAGTAGGGGACTAGTCTAGAACAGAGACAGGGCAGAAAGGAAGCCTGGTGACAGAACAGAGGTAGGGGCTGTGATTGCTTGAATTTTTAGACTGCTAAAATGGAGCTTACTGCAGAAAAGTTTTGAGAAGCACTAGTCTAGGTATCTTGGTCCCTGGGATCATACTGTAATATCTGTGAGCTATTGCAATTGAAAAACCAAATGTGCAATACCAAATACATGCAACTTTTATATTTTATTAATGACAACAGAAAACACACATTCACAGTTTGTTTAAACAGAACCCAATTAGGAGAAAATATAGACTGTGATCATACCAATACATATCGTCGTCAGACTTTTATCCTTTTATCCCCACCCCCTACTCGTTTGCAAGCTCGACCAATAATGTCTAAACGTTTCATTGACCTGAGAGCAAATAACATCCTTTGTGCCTAACAATTTCAAAACCCCCTTGCCCCCTCCCCCCCCCATATCCCCCCCTCCCTCTCCCAAGGAATAAATCCAACCAATCGAAGAGATGCCCGTTAACTTAGGACCACCTTTTCCCTCACAGAACATTAAGTACCAGACTCCTCCTTCTGGGTGTAAGTGTATCAATATATGTTCCCCAAACTTTTATAAAGTGAGTTTTCCGTTTGGTGAACTCTTAGATTCTCTCGCCTCCCACATCATCAGCTGGTGCACAAGATTACGCCAATGCCAATACTCTGGCGCCAAGTTTGATGCCCAATAACTCAGGATACATTTCCTTGCTAATAAGCAAAGTTCCAAAACAGCAAAGTCTCTTCCCTCGCGGCCCCCTGAAAAGGAGCCAGGCACATCTAAAAGCAACTGAGCTACCGTGCCCGCTACGTCCCTGGATAACAACCACGCTAAATATCTAGTGACTGTACTCCAAAATCCACATATCCAGCTCCAGCTCCAGAAGGCATGGTAAAATGTATTATCGGCTTGCTTACACCTTTGGCACAAGGACGTATCTGACCCCCCAAAGTTTGCCAGCTGAGCTTGTTAGGTATGCCCACACTCCCTGTATTGGGCTTCGCTGATCAACTTCGGTATCCCCTTCAACTGCCGAAGAACATCCCACAATGCTAGGCTAGAACCCAAATCTCTCTCCCAACGACTTCTGAGATGCACTAGGTCTTTAGAAATCCAATAGGACCACAGTGCTTTATGCAAGCTCGAGATGGAGGGGTCCGCATCCGAGATCTCTTAAAAGAAATTTTTCATCTTAGCTCCCGGTTTCTGGCGTAATCTGTCGCCATCCAGTGACTGAATATGTTTTAATTGGCAGTGGGCGAACATATCCCCTTTAATATTACCTGCCCTAGCAGTTGCTCCAAGGATTTAATTCTTACCATCTTCTCCAAGAACTGTCCCCAAACATTCCATTCCTTTCTCCTCCCAACTCCCAAAGGTGGAGTTTTCCGCACCAGGTGGGAATAGAGGGTTCCCTCGTATAGGCATTACTTCTGTGATACCCAAACCCACTCGTAAGCTTGCCCCCAAGAATCGCCACGCTTCCCTCAAAGGCCGCAACAGCAAGCTGTTCCTGCAGCTGGTTGGAACTTGATCTCCTCCCACCTCCAGGAAGGACCGCAGTCGAAAGGGAGCAAACAGCGCCATTTTCTACTCTAGTGGCGTGTAAAAATTTGAACCGAATAGCCAGTCCCTAACATGCCTCAAAAGACACGCCATGTTATAAAGCTTCAGATTGGGCAGACCGAGTCCTCCTTGCGGCCAACCCCCCAACATCAGCTGATATTTCATTTTCGCTTTCTTGTTTGCCCAGCAAAATCGCATCACCAGCTTATACCAGCTTATAAAATAAATCTAAATCTTTAAGCAAAAAATATAAGGGGATGGTTTGCAGAACATATAGGAATCGAAGGAGTATCATAGCCATCGAGGGGGAGTATCACCATGCGAATGAGACACACTCGCCCCATCAAAGATAACTGCAATACACGCCAGCTCTCCATTTGTTGCTTGGTCTGCGACAGCAGAAGACCAACATTGAGTTTATAGAGGTCTGCCACCACCGGTGTCTATTGGACACCCAAGTATCGAAAGGAGCCTGCCGCCCATCGCAACGGGAAATGCCACGGCCAAGCCAAACAGGTGTGAGAGTTGGTTGCCAGAGCCTGAGACTTCTCCAGATTCAGTTTAAAACCCTAGTCTCTGTATTCTTTAAATACTTCCAACAAGGCTAACAGTGACTCTGTCGGCTTCGTAAGCAGGACCAGTGTCATCCGCGAAGGCCGCAATTTTAAATTCATGCCTCCCCAATTTAATCCCCTGTATGTCTCTAGTAGATTGAATGTCACGAATCAACGGATCCAGATACGGTGCGAACAATAACGGTGATAGAGGGCGTCCTTGCCGAGTACCCCGGCCAATCTCAAAGTCCAAACAACAATCATTAACCAAAATTCTTGCTCGTGGCGCAGGGTTAAAGTGTCTGAACCGCCTCAAAAAAAACCAACCGTGAAATCCATATGCTTTCAATGCTGAAAATAAAAAGTCTCACTCAACCCGATCAAAAGCCTTTTCGGCATCAAAGCTGACCATCAAAGCCGGGACACCCCCCTTCCCAAGCCCCTCCAATGATGTCAGGATACTCCTTAGGTTTTTCGAAATCGACCGACCTTTGACAAATCCGACCTGCAGTTCTTGTATAATTTTTGGGAGCACGCGACTCATTCGGTTGGCTAGAATTTTTGCAAATAGTTTCACCTCACAATTCAATAATGAAATCGGCTGGTACGATTCTGGCAAGGTAGGATCACGCTTTCCTTTAGGAATCAGTATAATTTGAGCCATATTCAGCTGTCTAGGCAGTTCTACCTCTTCCACCCAACCGTTGAATGTTCCAACAAGTGACGGCACAATAGCCTCACCCAACATTTTATAAAACTGCACGCGAAAGCCGTCAGGCCCGGGGGCCTGCCCCAGTTGACCGTTGCCTATTGCCCACCGAACGTCTTCTGGATGAATGGGGGCTCCCAACCATTTCCGCTCGTTATCTGTCGTCGTCGGGAGTTCCATTCCATCCAAATAGAGATTACTCTGAAGACCTAATCCCCCCCCCCTTCCTACAGCTTTTCATAAAAATCCTTAAAAATGTCTCGGATTCCTGAATCAGAATGACATATCTGCCCATTTCGATCTTTCAACGATGCCACCACTCGGGAGGCGAGCTATTAATCTAGCCAACATTTTCCCCCCCTTGTTCCCATGTTTATACAATTGAAACTTATAGTACGTCTGGGATTTCAACTCTCTTTCATGGATAAGTGAGTTTAGAGCCACTTGAGCAGCTAAGAGCTCCTTCCGCAAGGAAATGCTCGGCCTCTCTCTGAATTTCCTCCGTAGAGTTCTAGTGTGATTCTCTAAGCGCAATATTTGTCTCTTGACATTTTAAAATAACTGACTGATTATTTCACCTCGCATCACCGCCTTCCCTGCCTCACAGAACAACACCGCGTTGGGAGTTGATTGCTCATGAAATGATTTATACTCTGCCCAGCAGGCCAACAGGCGTTCCCGAAAACCAGCATTCCCAGCTAAGTAGCTTGGGAAGGACCATGACTGCGCCTGAGCCCCCATACCAACTGGTTGCCATATTGCAGCATGATCAGAAAGGACATAGGGACGTATCTGAGCCTCTCTAATATCCCCAAAAGGGACCTATCCCTTCTTACCTCTTTTCTCCCAAATTATACTATCCTATCCTGTCTACCCTCTCTTATACTAATCATACATTATCAAGATCAACTTATCATACACTATCAAGTTCAACTTATAATGTTTTGAGATTTCTATTATATGACTTTGTATTTCAAATTACTATGTTAGCCGCATTGAGCCTGCATTGTGTGGGAAAGCGCGGGGTACATATGTAATAAATAAAATAAATAAAAGCAGGTAATCTATTCTCAACTGTGTATTATGGGCCCTTGGCAAATGTGTATAATCTTTGTCTTGAGGATGCCATACCCTCCAGACATCCAAAAGACCCAACATTGAACAAAGGTTTGGGAGACCTCTATTGGACTAGAGAGCTGATGTGTAAGCTCTTTGAGCAGGGACTGTCCTTCTATGTTTAAATTGTACAGCGCTGCGTAACCCTAGTAGCGCTTTAGAAATGTTAGTTAGTAATGTGAGACCTATCCAGCTGTGGATCCCATACCATGTTGAAATCCCCTCCCACGATCAAAGGATCTGAGTCTATTTTCATTAGATGACTTAGAAGTTGTTTGTAGAATTTGGCATCTATGTGATTGGGAGCATAGATACTACTTATGTTTAGCCAGTAAAGCTTTACAAACAATATATCTGCCCTCTTGATCTTTCACAACATTACTGATCTCCGTCGCAATGCCTTTCCTAATCAAAATAGCCACTACACCTTTTTTCCCCTTTGCAGGTGACGCAACGCACTCTCCTACCCACCACTTAACCAGCTTAGCGTGTTCGATGTCTGATGTGTTTCTTGCAGGAAAGCTACGTCCGCCTTAATCCGTTGCAAGTATTTCAAAATTTGTGAGCGCTTTATAGGAGAGTTAATACCCCCCACATTCCAGGTGACTATTTTTATCATCTCACGGCACATGGAAGCGCCCGAGCGGCCACACGTATCTCCCATCCTCCTGAGGAAGCCATCTCAGCCTCTGACCTCCCCATTTTTCCCCTTTCTCAATTGAAAATGCATCCCTAGTACTCCTCTGATTCCTAATCCCTTCCTGCCTTCCACTAAGCCGGGCATCCCTAGTTTGCCTGTTACTCCTTGTCAGGTCCCCTATCCCCTCCCTCCACCCTCCCCCCGCCCCCCCTGAATCCCTCTCTGTTCCTAAATAACAAGCCACGTTTAACGCCCCTCCTTACAAATCCCCACAAAAATGCATATTAATCACTTACTACCCCCTATGTAAAGTAACCCTACCTCCCCCTCCCCTCCTATACATCCTACTGCTGCTTATCGTTCCGATCAACTCTCCGACAGATAATGTACCAAACAGAACATATTCAAATGCCCAAACATAATTTTTAATCAGAGTTATCAATAGAAATCAAACAAAATAAAACATGGAAAAGAAAATAAGATACCTTTTTTATTGGACATAACTTAATACATTTCTTGATTAGCTTTCGAAGGTTGCCCTTCTTCGTCAGATCGGAAATAAGCAAATGTGCTAGCTGACAGTGTATATAAGTGAAAACCTTCAAGCATTACTATGACAGTCTGACAGGGTGGGAGGATGGTGGTGGGTCGGAGGTATGCATGGGGACATCAAAGCATATCATTGATATTCTAACAGGATGGGTGTGGATAGGTGAGGGGTGGGGTGATCAACAGAGACATACAGCTTTATGGTTTATAATGGGCTAGGAACCCCCAGGTCCTTGTTAAGTCCTTTCTGTTGAATGTTAAAATATTCAATCATTCTGACTTCAAAGGTCTTACGTTCTTGTATGATTTTAAAATTAACTTTCAGTATTCTCACTGTGAAATCACTGGTACAGTGTCCTGGTTCTGTGAAGTGCTGTCCCACCGGGGTGGGGGCCCTACTGGCTGTATTGTTCATATGATGTCTATGTAAATTGAATCTTGTCTTAAGCATCTGGCCTGTTTCTCCAATATAGCATCCTTCGTTACATTTTTTACACTGAATGATATATACCACATTGGAAGATGAGCAAGTGAAAGATCCCATTATAAACCATAAAGCTGTATGTCTCTGTTGATCACCCCACCCCTCACCTATCCACACCCATCCTGTTAGAATATCAATGATATGCTTTGATGTCTCCATGCATACCTCCGACCCACCCCCATCCTCCCACCCTGTCAGACTGTCATAGTAATGCTTGAAGGTTTTCACTTATATACACTGTCAGCTAGCACATTTGCTTATTTCCGATCTGACGAAGAAGGGCAACCTTCGAAAGCTAATCAAGAAATGTATTAAGTTATGTCCAATAAAAAAGGTATCATCTTATTTTCTTTTCCATGTTTTATTTTGTTTGATTTCTATTGATAACCTTAAGAGTGGACTAACATGGCTACCACACTCCTCTAATCAGAGTTACAACTTACAGCGAGTCTACCAGCTGCTTCAAAGAGGCAACAAGCACTCAACCTGTGAACTTTAAATTCTTTTACATCAGAATCACCCACTGACCCCATATACCATTCAGCCCAACAGATGCTACTTACATTTGTTTAGAGATGGACTTTTCCACTTCCCCATTTTCAGTGAGTTATGTCCCGCCATGCATACTCCACCCTGAACCCATACGCTCATCCTTTCACACTGTACACCCGCTCACCATTCCCGCTCCCATTCGCCCTTAATATTTATTAGAGGAAATCATGTTGACTCTCAGCAGGGACGTAGCAGGGCTGGACACAATACCCACACAGCTCCAGCTACCTCTAAATCACTACCACCAGCTGAGCGCCAAACGTCTTATGATGATTTCCATAACACATTGTCCAGAGCTGCACAACATAAACCTCACCAGATGATCGACCGTGAACAACTTAACCCCCTCAGTGTCAGTGCCTCAGCAGCCGAGGGAGCTCCGCTCGTCCCTCCGGCAGATTGTTTCTATTTAGTGCGTGGTCTTGTTGCGATGGACTTGCATAATGTCAACATCCTGACCACCTGATTCGTCACCTTAGTCGTTCAAATTGCCTCTGGTTCTCAGATCAGCATGGACCTTCCAGGGTCGGCTCATTCAAACGGTGCCCTTGCATCCTCACAGCGATCTTTTGCAGCCCTACTGCTATGATCCACAACGAAAGCTTTTAATTCGCCCTCCACACAGTTTAATATAGTCCACATGTCTTTAACTTGCATTCTCTTGTATTAATTAAATATCAACCGACGATTGTAATCCGCAGACTTAGGTTCCAGCTGTTGTGATTTTACCCGACTGCCACAAATCACTCATCTCCACTCCTTAAGATTCGCTTCACAAACTCCTGTGCTTCTTGGACGGTGTTATAGGTTTGGTAGTTGCCTGATAGGTGATCCTCAATTTCGCCAGGTATAGTAAAGCGAACTTCATCATCTTCTGCTGCACCAACTGTGAACAGATTGCGAAAAGCTTCGTCTCTGCGCTGCAACTGCCGACGAGTAGTCCTGGAAACAGAGTATTTTGTGGTTATTATAGATTAGCCCCTTTCCTTCTCTCAGGGCCTGCATGATTTTTACTTTCTGGGCAAAGTTTAACATCCGACAGATCACCACCCTTGGTCTTGTAAAGTTGGGTCTCGTCGGGCCTACGCGGTGTGCCCGCTCGATGATCAGGGGTCCTATTTCTGGTGGCAACTTAAGTTCCTTGACCAGCCATGCCTCTAAAAATGGACCAAGCTCTCTCTCCCCCAGATCCCCCGGGAGGCCGATGAACTGCAAATTGTTGCGTCAAGACCTATTTTCAAGGTCTTCTATTTTTTCTGCTTGTTTCCAACTTTTGCAGCATAGAATAGCTTTTCTCAACTGCCACCACCTGGTCCTCCAGGGCCCCAGTGCGTTGCTGAAAATCCACAAGGTCTTGGCTCAGCTGCACCATATTACTGCAATCCCTCCAGCTTAGTGTCCAAACCCTGCAATTTCCTATCCAGGATTGTGTCCATTGCAGTTGTTACCTCACCCACAATCTCTGCTGCCCACGCTGACCCGACCGCAGAGCTCGGCGGGCTGGCTGGCAGTGCCATTTTACCTTCCAGAGCCTTGCTTTTCTCTTTATCCTTTCACAGCGTGTTAGCTGCCATCGCTGCCCCCCCAGCTCAATTTCTATCACAGCTAGATTGGGGGGGGGGGGGGGAAGACGTCGCTGTTCGGTCCAATCCAAAAAGCTGCTCAATTCAGGGCTTAAAAAGAATTGGATTTGCAGGAGGTACACGGAGCGGAGCTATCGGCGACCGCTCCCGTCCATAGCGTCACGTGACTCCTCTATATGCACCTTTTTTTATTTTGCGTATCATGAACACTAAAATGAATATAGCTTCCATATCCCAAAAAAGAGAGCTTATTTTTTTTACCAACTCCTATTTATATATAACACTGGATACACTGTAGATAGCCAGTTTGATACTGTTTTTTCAATCCCGATTCCTGGATTTTGACAGTAATGCCTTCTCTTTTTGTTTATAATTGGCAGTATTCTAAGTACTGATTACTTCTATACTTCCTATTGGTGTATATGATACATAAAGTTTACTTGGCTTTATTCTACAAAAAAAATTCCCCACCAAACCAAAACTACAACACATTTGGCTTAGCTACATACTTTGTGTTGCATTTATACTTTGATATGTTCTTCATTATTTTTAACCTACACAAGCTACTTCTAAAAGAATGAGAGATTACAATTACATCCTTCTGATAAAAATGCATGGTAGGTAGGTCCCATCGGCCAGTAGCCTTCATGATCTCATTTTATTTTTGTTCAAGTTTTATGGGGTTTTCATCTGTTTTCTTTCTACTGTGTACTAAATTTCTTGCAGCCATGCAGAAATCTTTTTTTTTTTTTTTTTTTTTTTTGAAGATTCTGAGTTCCAGAAGCATGTCAGGCTACCCTTTTGTTGGTTCCCATTAGGAAAGTGCTCAGAAAATGTTCACTGTAAGAGCCCAGTAGGGTATTAAAACATCTCTGAAGAAGGAGGGGGAAGGGGGGAACTGTTCCCAAATGTAATATTTTTTAGTGCCAGAAGCCCTGTTAAATTCATTTGTATGTATCTCTTATGATGGAATGTTGCTATTTCAAATTGCAGAAGTGAGTTTGAAAACCTAAGTACTGACACTTCCCCCCCCCCCCCCCCCCCAAAAAAAAAAAAAAAATTAGTTCCTACTGAAAACAGACTACCATTATAGATTAGTCATAGGATGTGTGAAATTTTGCACTAAAAGGCGTTTATTTGTAAGATATGAGATTCAGTGAAAAAAATCTTTAAATTGGATAGAATTCTTGAAAATAAAAAATTTAATTTATTCAGAAAACATCTTTTTATACTTAACAGGTTTTTGAACTCGCCTCTTTTAATTAGACTTGTTTTGTTTCCTGAAACATTTAGGTTTCAGTCGTCAACCTAATGGGTCTGCTGCGGTATTATCTGGAGAAACTTGCATGCTGAGCATGGCCTCAGATGTTGGGCTGGAATGCATTGATAGTACACTACCACAAGCATACGAAGAGTTTACTAAGCCAGAAGGTAGAACTGATTCCTCGGAGTCGGCCATCCTTATCCATGAGCCAGCAGGAGAGACGATGGACTGTGCTCAAGTTGCTTCAGTAAGCATACAAAGTCAAGATAAAGTATTCAGTAAATCCCACCAAGAAGCAGGTGCAGATAATTCTTCAGAAAAATATGTTGAGCATTTTACAAATGAGAATTCAGAAAGTAAACTGAAAAAATGGGAATTTCCTAACCCCATATTCATAGAGGGTGAAAGTCAAAACACTTGTTTAATAAATGGGGAGAGAGATCATATTACTGCCAGCACTCAGGTACCCCAACATGATGTAGATCTTCAGGATTCTCTTATTAATCATGACCATGCTGAACTTAATGACTCTGACATTGCTGACCAAATGCAAGAGCTTGAAAGAGTGTTTTCAGCAGATGTGTCAACAGACCATCTGTGCAGGACTAAAGGTGGGCCACAGCTCCCTCCAATACATGATCCCTCACTATCTACTCAGGTGAGCCTTGCAACAGAAATGGATAACCTGACTGAATTAACTTATGGGATTGTGGACCAGCCACATGGGCATAATGAACTGGAAAGCACTGTTACTGTGGATGGAACTGTTGCATTTGAGATTACTGCTGAAAGCCATCAATTGTTGACTCAGGGACATGAACAAATCTTTATTCACACTTCAGATGGGCTAATTTTGTCCCATCCCAGTACTGCTGTTTCTCAGGCGGAAGGCATTATCATAATGACAAACTCTGATGGGACAAAGATGCATGTTCGCACACATGAGGATGTTCCTTTAGAAACTGTAGAGGCACTTCTGACAATGGAGGCAGAGGTTCAAAGTGAAAGCATACCAGTCTCTCAAAGCGCTATGGAGCGGTAAATATAGGAACATCTCATTTATATACAAATTGCTTTTTTGAGTAATGTATATTTTTCTAATGAAAATTTAAATAGACTTTTTAACTTATTTGTAAAGAAGAGTTCCTTTCTATGATTATATATCGACCTTTTTTTTAAAAATCTTATGTTTAAACATCAGCGTTAAAACCAAAAACTCGCAAGAACTGTGACTGCAACATTGTAAGCACCTAAATGAGTGGTTCTGTTCAAAAATAAAATCAACTTGTATTTCTATTGCACTATTTCTAACAAAATCTATATATGCTGCATTGACTTTGACAGTGTGGTTTGCTATATGTTGACCCATTGCAAATGGATAAATAAAGATCAAAGAAATTTAAAATTTGTTACTGTAGTAATTTAATGTTTACTGCTCCCTGAAGAAAAGAGGGACCAGATCTTTTCTCAGTTTGATTAAACATATTCAGTTCTTGTGTCTTGATTTATCTATGGCAATTTAGGTATAAGGAAAGGGTGGAAGGACACAGTTGTAAACAACACAATTTAATGTCTTTTAGTGGGTCACCAACATTGGTTTTCTGTTCTACTGTAATGTTAGCATTTCTGCCTTCTGCATTTCTAGCATGTGAGAGATTCTCCAGAGGTGGGGCTATTAAGTGAGAAAAAGTAGAGGTCTAAAAAAGGAAAAGGCTTTTTCTGGAATCATTGCTGTTTTTTTGCTCAGCTATGAAAGTTCTGTAATACTGATTTGGCCTGAGAGATCCTGGTCTCTTGCAACCTTTTTTTTTTTTTTTTTTTGTAACTTGTTACGATGTTGTAAAAGTAACATTGGTCCATAAATCTCAGGGCCTTTAGCTTCATTACAGCATGCATGCATTTTAAGGACACAAAAGCCTTTTAAAAACAATTTGTTACCATTTTACCATATGATCACAACCTATTTGTTTAGAAATTTTTTTTTTTTGGTGGGGAGGGGGGGAGGGGTCATGGGGGGAGGGTGAGCTCCTTTTCCTGCTGCTCAATCAGAACATTTTGTAGGCTGGATCTGGATTCAGTTCTTGTACTTGGTGAGAATAAAATACTGGATGGTTTTATGAAGCAGTTCATTCAGCTTATAGAATAAGCTGCTTGTTTTTGGTATAGGGGTGGCAGCATTCCAAGGACTTAAAGCAGTAGTGCTTCTGTGCCAAATGTAGTGCCTTACACATTGTTGAATTCATCTCTGCTCTGTGCCCAGATCTCGCAGCACTCCTTGTCCCTGCTCTACCTTCCTCCCACAATATCTAGTTTGCAGCTTATTTACTTGTTCTTGTCTCTTGATTTATCTATGGCAATTTAGGTATAAGGAAAGGGTGGAAGGACACAGTTGTAAACAACACAATTTAATGTCTTTTAGTGGGTCACCAACATTGGTTTTCTGTTCTACTGTAATGTTGACAAAAACAAAAAAACCTAAATGGCTTAGATAACTCCTAATGAAGTTAGGCTACTAAAATATACTGGTAGGAGAAAATCAATCCGAGTATTCGCAATCAGCAACCAGGTGGAGTCTCATCTCTTTTGCACGAATATTCACATCACTCCCTTGGTGACTCTTTTACCGTGCATAGGTTTTAATCATCGACTTAAACCACCTCCACCCTGATATTGTGAAATCTTAAACTTAACGTACCCACAATTACAAACTTATGTGAATATATATCAAATGTATCAAATATACTAAAGACACTTAGCTTCCTAATTCAGACTCAGTGTGTAGAGGCCCCGACAGTGCCTGTTTCGCTGTGCTTCTTCTGGGGGAACCCACACAATATTAGCTGAATCGTGTCTTGACACAGTCCTTAAGTTGTTCACTTAAGGACTGTGTCAAGACACGATTCAGCTAATATTGTGTGGGTTCCCCCAGAAGAAGCACAGCGAAACAGGCACTGTCGGGGCCTCTACACACTGAGTCTGAATTAGGAAGCTAAGTGTCTTTAGTATATTTGATACATTTGATATATATTCACATAAGTTTGTAATTGTGGGTACGTTAAGTTTAAGATTTCACAATATCAGGGTGGAGGTGGTTTAAGTCGATGATTAAAACCTATGCACGGTAAAAGAGTCACCAAGGGAGTGATGTGAATATTCGTGCAAAAGAGATGAGACTCCACCTGGTTGCTGATTGCGAATACTCTGATTTTCTCCTACCAGTATATTTTACTACTGTAATGTTAGCATTTCTGCCTTCTGCATTTCTAGCATGTGAGAGATTCTCCAGAGGTGGGGCTATTAAGTGAGAAAAAGTAGAGGTCTAAAAAAGGAAAAGGCTTTTTCTGGAATCATTGCTGTTTATTTTATATTTGGAAATAAGTTCTCACCCTTTTACATCTGCTTGCTTGATTGCCTGAATAGTTGTTTATCTTTTTACATCACAGTTACCTGTTTCTGCTGAAATCTATAGGCAAGATTTCTTGAAATACATGCCAATAGTAGCGATCTTTCTGCCTCCTTGTAGGGCCTATGTGGCATGCCTGAACCCTGACTCAAACAAATGGGAATGCCACAAAATACAACCATCCAATGGGATTAAGTCTGTCTCCTTTATTCAAAGCACCTCTACTCTTGCTTTGGACTACATCTACTTGTTTGTGTTTTTGGCTTTCCAAACAAATGGGGAACACATGCAAAGCGTAGATAATAGAACTCTTTCCATCTCCTATGTACATGCTGTGACTGTGTGTGCCTTTGGATAGGCGAGGGTGTAGTTACAGGGAGTGGGGTTTAGTTTTCGGGGAGTAGTTAGAGGGGTGGGACATTTGTAAGTAGTACTTCCATAACATAACTTTTCACTGTTCCAGAGCCTGTGGGATAGTTGTGTCCCATCAACCAGCAGCTCCTCGGTATTTTCTATTTCCAGCAGGTGGATGGATGCACTTTTCAGCTTCTGGTTCTGAGTGATTTTTTCCTGGTCCAGCTATTACTCAAGTGAGCTTTGCAGGTGGCTTGTCTGCAGAGTCATATATGGTGGTCTCTTTAGATCCATCTCTGGTGCCCCGCAAACATACTTGTTCTCTGTTTCCTATGGAGTTCTCCTTTCTTTCCAGCACAACCTTTAACATTAAAAAAAAATTTGTTTTAAACAGGTTTACTGGAGAGCGTAAACCGAGTGTCATGATCTTTTCTCATCTGGGGTAAGACTTGTGGAGAATGTGAGCTTGGGGGGAGCATTTGGCAGAAGTTTGATTTGGTGTTGGATTGGGGGAGGATGGGGGCTGGAGGGAAGGGATAGTGCTGCTGGACTTGTGGGAGGAAGGGGATTGGAGGGAAGGGAGAGAGCTGCTGTATGTGGGAGGAAGAGGGAATGTGGATGGAAGGGAGAGCTGCTGGACGTGGGAGGAAGAGGGGGAGGAGAACTGGAGGGAAGGGAGAGAACTGCTGGTACAGCACAATGAGGGAGTGAAGGGAAACGGAAACAGAGATACCAGACCAAGGAGATGAAGGAAAAGGGAACAAATACTAAACCTACGTTTGGGAAGCTTGCCAGGTGCCCTTGGCCTGGATTGGCCGCTGTCGTGGACAGGATGCTGGGCTCGATGGACCCTTGGTCTTTTCCCAGTATGGCATTAGTTATGTGAAGAAGGGAGGGCAGGGTGTGTAGGCAGGCAGGGAATCAAGCAACCAAACCAGATGCTGGAAAGGGGAGGGAGTGAGAGAGAATCTGGATGGGGTAGGGTCAGAGAGGGTAGAGATATATTGGCACTGGGGATGAAGAGAGGGGAGAAGCTGAATAGAGAAATATAGGGACACAAAGAAAGGGAGATACTAAACATGGAGGAAGATAGAGGTACAGAGATGGAAGAAGATGGATAATGGAGAGAGAGAAATATCAAATAGACATGAGACCTTGGTGAGTGAGTTAAGAGAAGACATCAACATGACTTGAAAAATAAAATGAGCAGACAACAAAAGGTAGAAAAAAAGAATTTTATTTTTCTGTTTTGTGACTAGAATGTCAGATTTGAAATGTACACCCTGCTAGATATGGCTGGGGCCCAAGGCAGAAATTTGGGAGGAGACACAAAAGCTTACTAACAGGCTGCACCTTCTTCAGCTTCCAGCTGGCCTGGGGTTCTGTCTGGCTAGGGGACCAAACGCAGTTGCCCTAGTTGTACCTCCCCTAACACTGTCTGTTGCTTGTGTGCCATCATATTTTGCACAGTGTAGGAGAAAATGCATCTCTTTGTATTTCTCTGTGCTGTGCTAAATGCAAGGTCTGGCCTCTTGGGGATTTTGATTTAATTTGTTTATGGTTTGTGGTCACTTATTCTGTATTTGGCATTTGTGTTCTGTGTGACCAAAGTATTCTGTTAGCATAAAATTCTCTGTGTAGTATTCTATAGTACTTTGGCTTCTTCAGTTTTCTTGATAGATGTATTGATATTTTAGGGCTCCACTATAATATTTAGGGCATATTTGGGGGAATCATATGTGTGTTGGAGGACCGTGGTGTAGTGGAGGATGAAGAGTGCACCCTCTTATATTTCCCGTAGCTCTCAATGTGGTCTGCAGCAACTGAGGCCAGCACTGCTACTCCCATTGAAGTTATTGGGAGTGGGGTAGGTGTGCGGTAGGAGTAGGGGCGTGGGCAGGGCATATCAGGTGGCAGGTGTTTCTCTAGTGCCCATCCATCCAACCTGTTGGCCCACCCAAAAATTGCCTTCTGGCTATGCCACTGATCTTAACTACTGGTTCATTCATACGCCATCCTATTCAGATAGCATGGCAGTGATGGACAAAGTTATCTGTTCTGTAGTCATTGGGTTGGGTGATCAATTTTCAGAAGAGCAGACTCTTGCAGATGCTGGATTATCTGGGCATTATATTCAACATAGCAAGGGAGAGGATCTTTCTCGTGGAAAGCTGGACAAAACCTGGTTTAACAGATTCGTCGTCTCAGTAAAGGCATGCCTAGAGTCTGGGACTACATCCAGGTTCCTAGGGTAAAGGATAGCGGTGATGAAAGTGGTGCCATGGGCAAGGGCTTATATGTGGCCATTATAGGAATCTCTTCTCAGCCAGACAGAGTATGCACTGGTGGTTGTCGCCCAGGAATTTGACTATTGGAACTCCCTTTCCAATAACACAATGGGAGGTGGTGACAATGGATGCAAGTCAGGATTGGGCGCTCATTACAATCTCCCAGGGTTTTCAACTGATAGTGGACCAATGGGGTTCTCCACCTGTCTGAAAGAACTGGGATCTACTGTATGCCTTGGCTCCTTTGCATATGGTAGACCGCATGCTGAAAAGGACAATTGCACAGATGTTGAATAATTCTCATAGCCCTGGATTGGCTGCGGAAGCCGTGGTATGCAGATTTGATTTGACTGTTGGATGGGGGTGGGGTGGTCCTTTCCATTTTCTGCAGATACCCTGCCTACTGAAGCAAGGTCCAGTGTTCTTGGAGGATCTGTGCCCCTTTGGTTGTACAGCTTGGCCATTGAAAGGGCTCAGTTGAGATAAAAAGGTTATTCTGATTCAGTCATTGCTTCCTGTGCTTCAGGCTTGGATACGCTGTACATCCATGGCATATGCGAGGGTATGGAGGACGTTTGAGTGCAGACTTTCTGCCTTCTCTGCTCAGATCATGCACATACTTGCATTTCTCCACGCAGGCCTTCAGATTGGTGTTGGGTTATCTAAAAGTTCAGGTTGCAGCTTTGGCCTGTTTGAGGGGCTGATTACAGATGTCGTCTCTTGCGGCTCATCCAGATATTGTTTGATTCTTGTGGGGAATGGACTGCTTGTGGCCTCCATTTCATATGTTGTGTCCAAAGTGGAACCTTAATTTAGTCATTCAGGTTCTTCAGAAGCTGCCTTTTCAGCCACTCCAGAAGGCCTCCTTTAAAGATCTTGGGTTAAAAACAGCGTTGTTGGTAGTTGTTTCAGGGCTTCAGGGTCTTGGGATCCCTTTCTCCACTTTTCAGAAGTGGGTTCTCTTTGCATGGTTCCTTCCTGTCTTTGGAAAGTAGTATCAGCATTTCATCTCATGTCAACCAATCTGTGGAGCTTCTGTCCTTTCGCAGAGCAGACGAGGAGGCTTGGTATTCTTCCTTGAAGCTTTTTGAGTGCATAGAGTCCTCATTTGACAGCTAGAAGTCACGAATGAGTTTCACAAATTGGGCAGACTCTGCTTTTTGGTAAACAGAGGCTTGGCCTCATGGCTTCCAAGCCACAATTGCTAGATGATTGAAGGAGACTATTGTGTCAGCTTAGTTGCTTGTAGGGAAGCAGGCTTCTCAAGCCTTGTGGGCTCATTCTGTTAAGCTTACAGTGACATCCTGGGGGAAGGACTACCTTACTGTGTCTGGATGTTTGTAAGGTGATGATGTGGACACTGGCAACCTTGGTGCCTCAGTGCTATACTCAGATGAGTGTGATGGGCAGGAGCTGTAGAGCAAGAGCCCTCACCATCAAAGTTGAGGCTGCATCCTTCCTCTTGTTCAGACAAGACTTAGAAGCCATTGGAACTAGTCATCAATCAATGCTCAATGACAAGGGTGAACCATGCATGCACTCTTGATGCTAATGCACCTCTAAGATCTATGAAAAGTAGAAGTGTGCATGGGGACATAATCGGGTCCCTATCCCAACTGTATTCTTTTCTGTCCTCTCACTAACTGCCCAGTTTTCTTTCCACTCCCTGTACCCAACCCACATTTAAAGATCTTATAAATCCAAACGCATCGCCGAGACAAAGTGAGCCTTGCGTGCTCCTTTTACTAAATGTGCCATCAACCCTCCCGCTTTAGCTCCGTGTTTATAAACTCTATACTTCCTGTAGACAAGAGACTGCCACTTGTTCATGTAGTAGGCTGTTCAGGGCTACTCTCATCGCCACTAAAGACTCATACGACACCAGATTGGGAAATCTAGTGTATCTCTGCTTTGCCACTTTAAGTTGACGCTCTGTCTATGATTCCCTGCGCAATACGACGGTAATGCCTGCTCACAAACGCTATGATCTCCCCCCTCAGAACCACTTTGGCTGAGGACCAGAAGAGACACGGATCATCTAAATAACAATTATTAAAAGTAAGGAACTCCTCCCATTTTGTCTGCAGATATTTGACAAATTCAGGTGATGAGAACAGGTATGCTAGGAAACGCCAGCCCGAAGACTGTTTAAAGTAGGCAGTCGCCTCTAGATCTATCCATATTAACGTATGGTCTGAGATCTCCTTGGGCCTGATTACTGCATCTAAGACTTGGGAAAACAGACTGCGATAATAAGATGTAGTCCAATCGCGCCTGCGTGCCCTAGATGTGTACGTAGAGTCTCTCTCACCTATGTGTAGAAGCCTCCACGGTTCTACCATACCTAACTTCTGTCGGAGGGACTCTAGGATAGATGTGCTAGAGAAGGGTTGTGATTGTGTAGCCCCTGACCTATCCAATTCTGGGTCAAGCACCTGATTCATATCTCCCGCCAGAATGATCGGAATGTCAGTATATTGTTGACAGCTAGCAAAGAGGTGATGATAAAATCTTTTGTCAGGGGTGGCTGGTACATAAACCTCTACTATCAACATCTCCCTACCTTCCAAGTTAACTTTTATTCCCACATATCTCCCATCCCCATCTTTAAACAGCTTTGCGTGACACATTAAAGACTTGTGAATCAAAATTGCCACTCCACTCCTTCTACTTGTTGCCTGAGAACAGAACACCTCCCCCACCCACTGACACTTTAATTTTTCATATTCCTCCATAGAGAGCCGAGTCTACTAGAGGCATACAATATGCGACCCATGTCACTTAAGAGCTGACACAATTTTTGCCCTCTTGACCGGTGAGGTTATCCCACATACGTTCCATGAGACCAGACGCATGCCCTAAGTGCCTAGCCACGACCCCCAACAATTGGTCCATAGCAGCATTATTTGCTCATTCTCCCCCTGGGTGCCCAGCCTCACCCTGAAGGAGTTGCCAACACAGCACATCGCAACATTCCATTCCCAAGCCCAGCACATGTACAAAACCAAACCCTTTACCCCTCCCTCGCCTACCTGTTCCCAACCAGAACCCCCCCTTCCCTTCTGCTCACCACCCCAAACAACCCACCCCAGCACCCCACCCATCTAAACAACCACCCCAACTTTCAAAAAAATCCAAGTCAATGCTTGAGGCCCCCATGCCCCTCTATGCATTGACAGATTCATTTATAACCATAAGTATGCATGCAACATTACACAATCAGCAAACCCCTCTGCCTGTAAAGTCCAAAGAATCCATATGAAGACACTCCTCAATCGCCCGATTTCTCTGTGCCATTGGTTCCTGGAGCTTTCTCAAGTCCCGATACAAATTCTTTGGCCGCTACCACTGAATCAAATGAATTCCGATGGCTGTCATGTCTAACCTTTAGCACCGCCGGGTAAAGCAACATAAATTTTGCTTGGAGGTCCATCAGGAGATGGCATAACGGAGTGAACTGATGCCTGTGATCCTCTGCTTGCGCCGAGTAGTCCTGCAAGATTCGTATGAGGTGCCTCAGCGTGAAGACACGTCTCACCCTCTCATTGCATCATGTGATCTCCCTTGAGGGATCTTTAAATACTGCTGAATTGTTGCCATAGGTGTGTTGGCTGAGGGCAAGTGGGAGGTGTAAGAGAGATGAGAGGCAGACTGGCTGCAGGCCTCAATGGAGGCGTAGCCATCATTTACAAACACCTTTTCAATCGCTTAAGAAACCTATATCCATTGAAGTTTTCACTGTTTAATTTTTTGCCACTTTAGCCTCCCTGAACAGCTGAGCTGCCAACCGCCTATGTCTCAGGTATGGCATTAGTGTAAAGGCAATTTACTGTGAAATCTAAAGATCACGCCCAACCTTGACAGGTTTCTGGAGGAAAGGTCCATTGTCTGCTATTGAGATAAACATAAAGCCACTGCTTACCCCAGGATTGATAGCATTGGATTCTGCCAGGTACGCCCCTGTTGGAAACAGGATTCTGGGCTAGATGGACTATTGGTCTGACAATATGGCTATTCTTATGTGCTAGTCCCCAAAAACATGGTGACAATACAACATTACATGGTCATATTACAAAGGCTAACAAAGATAAGAGCTGGCAAAAAATTTTTAAGATTACCTTAAAATGAAATAGGGGTAGAAAGTACCTTATCAAGAAAAAGAGATGAAGCCATTGTATTTACATATCCTTTCATAAGTCAATACTGCATTTTAAACAATCATTTTTGAACTCTGTATATGATACACAAATATTATATTCAGAAGCCAGTCAAAGTGTTCTGTGTCCAGTTTCCAGTAGCATGCTCTCCAGTAGAACTCTGATATTATTCTCCAGATATGGCTGATGCAGCCATGCAGACAGATAAACCATCATCAGATCCTGGTCTGTGTTGTGTGCTAGTTCTTGCATTATGATCTCTTTCAGAAGCCATTCCTGTTTGTACATTTCAGACATCTTCAGAGAAATTTCATCTAAGGTTAAAAAAAGAAAGCTGTATTATGTATGGGGCAGCCGAATGATTCCCTGCTCCCTTCTAGCACATAAGGTATGAACCATTTGTCCCAGCTGTTTGCCTGAGCCACCAAGCTGTCTTCTGCTGGGCATGGCTCGTCATCTCATATGCTAGAGAAGCAGGACAAGCATGCATGCTGGGTATATGAGTACCATCAATGTCTACCCCCAGTGTAAGGTTGACAAAAATAAAATACAGCCTGCTGAAAATATAATCCCCTCTATAGCTCAGAAGGAAGTTGTTGGGAGGTTTTTTAATTAAAGGATTTTTTTTTCAGAGCCTGTTTCTGTTCATACCTGTGGCATCCTAGCACCAACTAGAAGCCCCTGTTAACAACTCTAGGGCGAAACAAAAAACAGATGGAGAAAAAAAGACCTTTGATTTTTTTTTTTTTTGATTAGGGTCCACAAGATCCTTTGTCCAGCCTTCATTTTAACCTGGCTGAAGTTTCTGTAAGCAAACTTGTGAGGATAAATTAGGAGGATGATAAAGAAAATCCTTTACCTTTGCTTTGAACACTTTTGGATGCAAGTTTCCAGCTAAAGTATGCCCATAGGCATTTTACTAGTTATATGATTTTTGTGCAATGGAAACAGTATATGCTGAGCAGGTATACTGAAATTAACCCTTTCACGTATGTAACTGTGCTGGCTACGTGAGTGTACAGCACTATAACAATCCATACATATCAAAGCAACACTATTTCAAGTAAAAGACATGCCATCCTGTGTTCCTTCCAGCTGCATACCAGGTCACATGTACCTGGTAGGATCCCAAAACATAGCAAAAGTCCATGCTAATTCCCCCACACAATTGGGCCACCGACCGCCTATGCTCAGGGCAGAAATGGCTACTATCCAAGAGTAACATCAAAGCTTGTCTCACATTTGCAATACACATCTGAATGATCCCCAGGCCTTGTGGGATAATGCTCTATGGACAGGAGTCAAAAGTGGAACTCTGTAGACAACACAGGTTCCATTACTGTATCAGTATTGGGGCAGCCAGAAGTAGCTAGACTGAATACAGTCCTAAAAATAAAGTAAATGAGTACAAATACTTTGTTTCTACCTTGAAAAGGCATACAGTACTACAGTTTTAATTTCTGCTACTGGCTGTGGAGTGCAGGAATACCTTAGCAGTTAGAGAAACGGGCTGAGAATCAAGAAAGCTTGGGTTTAAGTTCCACTTAGGCTCCAAATGACCTTGCAAGTCACTTTGAACTTCCTCAGGTACAACCAGATTATAAGCCCTTTGGAGACAGGGCAAACTCTACTATACCTAACGGACTTTGAGCTACTACTGAGCTAAATCTAAACAAGTAAATAAAAGGTAAAATAAGTGGCCCTGGTCTCATGCGTGTCCACAAAATCTAACCTTCAACTTTAAATTCCGCAAGCCCTAGGTAACCAAGATGGTGGCTGTATTGGTGAGCCCAGCAAGATGGCAGCAGGATAAAGACAGAACTTCTTCAGGCTACATTTGTCTATTTCTTCTTCCCAGGCTCAACTAGTGCTTTGAACCGCATGGCCCTAATTTTTATTTTATTTATATTTGTACTCCGCGCTTTCCCACTCATGGCAGGCTCAATGCGGCTTACATGGGGCAATGGAGGGTTAAGTGACTTGCCCAGAGTCACAAGGAGCTGCCTGTGCCTGAAGTGGGAATCGAACTCAGTTCCTCAGGACCAAAGTCCACCACCCTAACCACTAGGCCACTCCTCCACTTTTCCTACTATTTGAGATTCTACATGGAATGTTGCTATTCCACTAGCAACATTCCATGTAGAAGTCAGCCCTTGCAGATCACCAATGTGGCCGCGCAGGCTTCTGCTTCTGTGAGTCTGACGTCCTGCACATACGTGCAGGACGTCAGACTCACAGAAACAGAAGCCTGCGCAGCCTTCTACATGGAATGTTGCTAGTGGAATATGTAGAATCTCCAATAGTAGCAACATTCCATGTAGAATCTCCAATAGTATCTATTTTATTTTGGTTACATTTGTACCCTGCGCTTTCCCACTCATGGCAGGCTCAATGCGGCTTACATGGGACAATGGAGGGTTAAGTGACTTACAAGCAGCTGCCTGTGCCTGAAGTGGGAATTGAACTCAGTTCCCCAGGACCAAAGTCCACCACCCTAACCACTAGGCCACTCCTCCACTCATGAGTCCTGCGTTATCAAAGGGCAAATCTGGAGGAGGTGGCTGACAACATTTGAAGCATTCCTGTTGACCTGGGAAGAAAGGAAGAGGGAGAGGATTGAGAGTGGAGGAAGGCTACATGAGAGGAAAAATAGGAGTGGAACTGGGAGGCAGGACAGAGACTGGGTGGAGGAAGAACAGCAGTTGTGGTCAAATAGGATGACAAGGGAAAAAAGTGAGAAGAGTGTAGTAGAGGCACATGAATCATAAAAAAGAGACATCTTTAGGAAGGGAAAAAAGCTGTACTGTGAGGAGGGCAGAGCATAGTACTACTACTACTTAGCATAGTACAACAGTACTAAAGCAGCTTTTACACATAAAATATAAAACATTAGTTAAAAAAAAAGTATATGCCTCAGATCTGCTCAGTATAGATGAGTAGATGTGGAGTGGAGTGGGGTGGGGTGGGAGTCTGGAAATTGCCATGCAGGTATCGCTATTTTGTGCAGGTAGATGCTACCAAAAAAAGAAGTGATGGAAACAAAGATATCAATCTTGGTGACAACCACTTACAGATAAGGCCCATTGCACAAAAAAGTGATATCTTGTTATTTATGTGTCCCAGAACTGAGCAACATCCTACTTCCTTCTCTTCTAGATGTTTTATTCCCTCTACTATCCTTGCCCTTCAACTCACCCTCCCCTCGTTCCTTTTCTTCTGTAGTGCAATGCTCATATCCTCCCCCTCCCTTCTTCTTTCCTTCCCCAATCCAAATTTGTTCTCTTTCCCTTCCCTTACACTGTACCACTGGTGCTGCAAAATTTTAACAACACTAAGCATCCATGAATGAAGTGCTTCCTGCAAGCTTAACTAGAAATTTCACATCCTGGAACAGTGGCTGGTTTGCTACCCATGCTCTGTTTCATAGTGATATCTTAGGGTTCTGCCATCACCGGTAGACTGCCTCAGTTATATGGATTTCAGCAGAATGCTGGCTGCTAATACAGGACTCTTGTAACAGATGGTGCCCTATTATCTTGCATATCTTAGTTTTTATTGCTATAATTTGAGGGATTTTATCTCAGAGCTGCTGACATTTGATTAATATTTACATTTATTTTAATGGTGTAGAACTCTTCAGTTCAATTCCCTTTTACACAGATCATAAAATAATGCAATTAATATTTCACTGTTAAGGTGAAACAAATGCAAGCATTATCACAGACCTCGCTTGGTACCAAGTCTACTGATAAAGAGAGAAGTAGGTTACAAGCTAGGGTTCAAATTCTGCTTCTCCCACTTACAAAAACTGGGAAATGAAGTTTAGTGTGGACATGTACCAAGTCATGCATGTAAGAAAGACCAACCCAAACTGCAGCTACACAATGCAAACTTCCATATTAGGAATCACCACCTGGGAAAAAGATCGTAACATGGTACTAAGCCACGCAGATTACTGCAATGGAATTATTTTATTTATTTCTGTTACATTTGTACCCCGCGCTTTCCCACTCATGGCAGGCTCAATGCGGCAATCTATGCGGGATGCTAGGATCAAATCATAAAGAAACTCCAGACTGCCCAAAACACAGCAGCCAGGCTTATATTTGGAAAAACATGTTTTGATAGCGCCAAACCACTCAGAGAAAAATTTCACTGGCTACCAATCAAAAAACGCATCACTTTCAAAATCTACACGACTGTTCATAAAATTATTTACGGCGAGGCACCGGGATACATGACAGAACTCATCGACCTGCCAACAAAGAACCACCACAAAATCTGCACGATCATACCTAAACCTCCACTACCCAAGCAGCAAAGGACTCAAATACAAATCCACCTATGCAACCAGCTTTTCCTACCTAAGCGCACAACTATGGAATGCATTGCCAAAAGCAGTAAAAACTACGCTCGACCACCTAGATTTTTGGAAAGCACTAAAGACAGACCTGTTCAGAAGAGCATACCCCACCGACCCAACATAAAAATACATGGTCACTTGCGACACAATATAACCAAAGACCGTAATGGACATTACCTGACTCTTCTTCCCCATCTCCCCCTCTAAGTTCCCCCCAACTGTTCCTACCATACATGTACCTCATTATACTACAATATCACTTTGTATTCATTCATATCATGTTTGTTCATGCCGCTAACAGTTATATGTAAGCCACATTGAACCTGCAAAAGGTGGGAAAATGTGGGATACAAATGTAACAAATAATAATAATCTACGCATCATCGTGGACAATATGTCAAAATCCTCTGTTCCCTGTATGGCAGTAGCCAAGAAACTAACTACAATGTTAAAAACTATTAGGAAAGGAATTGAGAATAAAAACAGAGAATATCATAATTGGAGCCCAACCAAAACCAGGATCTGTGACTGAAATTGACTGCTTGGTTTCAGGTGAAGACTAAACTGGCCCCGCCCTCCACACAATCATAAAGTGCCCCAATCCTGAACCCAACCCTTGATAGCAACCCCCATTGGCAGCAGTCCCCTCTTGGGTTTACCATGTCATTAGTAGGTAAGGGGTATAGGAGCAATCTCCACTAACTCCTGCGCATGGCCAGCTCCTCCTTCAAAATGGCTTCCAAGACCTCTGCAGCCAATTTGAAGCAGGAGCTGACCGTGCACAGGAGCAAGTTAGAATCATTCATGTGCCCACTACCCACTAATAACATGGTAGGCGCATGAGGGAGGCTGCTGCGATGGGGACTGGTGGTTGGGTGGGTGCGTCAGAGAGGTGGACTGCTGCTGGCGGATGGGTATGGGAGGGGAGCTTCACACAGCTTTGATTCCAGCTGAAAATGCACAGGCTGGATTTTGGGCTGGGTTTGGTGCTGAAACCAAAATGTGGACAGCCTCTAATCTCAATGTTTCTGGTATTGTTCCATGGTGGACTGCACCATGAGTATTATGTGCAATTCTAGTTACTGCATCTCAAAAAAGATATAGCTGAATTAAAAAACGTTAGAGAGAAGGGCAATCAAAATAATAAAGGTGTGAGGAAAGGCTAAAGAGGTTAGAGCACTTTAGTTTGGAGAAGAGGCAGCTAAGGGAAAATATGATAGGTTTATAAAATTATGAGATAGTGGAATAGGTAAGTGTGAATCGGTAATTTACTGTTTTAAAAAGTACACGGTATGCAATGGAGTTACTACGTACTACATTTAAAACAAAATCAGAAAAAAATACTTTTTTACTTCTAAGCTCTGGAAATTCACCAATGGAGAATGTTTTTTTTCCATATCATTTTATTGATAACACTGAACATATCATATCAAATAATGCGAACAATACATATAAAAATGTCATCAAGGTTATACATTTTCTCCCTCCTCCCCCCCCTCCCCACCCTCATTCCTCTACAAGTTCTATTAACAATTCAATATCCTGCTTCTCACAACGGGTGTCAGGGTATCCCAGAACGGGAGCCAGGTTTTACAGAACTGGTCTCCCTTCTTTGAAGCTAAGTCTCCCACTTTTTTTTTTTCCAGCATACAGCATTGCATCATAGCACCACGCCATTGCGGTGTTTCGGGTGGGTCTGGTTGTAACCATAGTTGTAATATGGTGCGTTTGCCCATCAAGATTACTCTTTTCAAGAATTCTTTAAGTCTCTCTGGTGACTTGCCGCAAATTTTATAGACATCAAATAATTGTCCCGGTGTTGGCTGCCAATGTATGTTCCACATTTGCAATACTTGATGTCCAAGTTTTATCCAGAAGGGCTTTACCCTTGGGCAGTACCAGAACATATGTCCCAAAGATGCCCCCACTGTTCCACATTTTGGGCAGTCATCTGTTGCTCTCAAAGTCGCCTTGTAGGCCCTGTGTGGTGATATATACAATCTCATGAGAAATTTGTAATGCATTTCCTGCCAGGTTACATTCTCCGTCACACTGTATACACCCTTTAAGCTCAGTTTTATCTGTTCTGGATCCGGTTTCCATCGGAGCTCCTGATGCCATTGTTGTGACACCTGCGCGTAGTCAAGTGTTTCCTGTAACTCTCTTAAATGGCGGTGAAAGTATTTGAGTGGCACTTTTAATTGTGCTTCTAGGCCCAGCATCTCACTCATTGATTCCCATGTTTGTTGGGTAAGAGCCATAGCCGGCAACGTTCGTATATAATGTTTAAGTTGCAAATATTGAAAATAGTCTTTTTGTTTAAGTCCAAATTCTGTACACAGGGCCTGAAATGTTTTAATAACCCCTGTCTCCGACACTACTTGGAATAGATATTTAATACCACACATCTCCCATTTCCTAAACAACGCAGAGTTTCCTCCCTCCGGGAATGCTGAGTTACCTTTAATGGGTAGTAATGGGGACACCGTACTATTCCATTTGTTTCTTTTACTCAACCATTTCCATGTTTTCCGCAAGGGGTTCAATAGAAATCTATATGGGCCCAGGTTTGGGAGTTCCCCTGGAGGGGCATGTAGCCAATAAGCAAATCCCATTGGGGCCATCAGCAAGGTTTCCACTTTCGTACAGGAGAAAAACTCTCTGGAACGAAACCAATCTGATAAATGTCTCAGGTTACAAGCAATTGAAATAAGTTTTAAATTAAGCAGCCCTAGCCCTCCTTTTAGGCAAGGTCTCATAAGTTTATGTAACCCAATACGTGCGCGTTTTCCTTGCCACAGAAATGTTGTAAGGGTTTTTTTAAGCCACCTCTCCTCTTTATATCCCAATATAGCAGGGATCATCTGGAAAGTATATGTCCATTTGGGAAAAACAAACATGTTGTACATGGTGATTCTTCCCCTGAAAGACAAAGGTAGGCCCTGCCACCCCTGTAGAGCCCCCCTTGTATGCCTCATTAAGGGGTCTATATTTTCCTTATACAACTTTGTCAGATCCCTTGGTACCTTGACCCCTAGGTACTTAAGGGAGCCCCGGGCCCACTGAAAGGGAAAGGGACCTTCCCACTCCTCTTGCACTGTTTCTTGTACTGAAAGGGCCAGTGATTTTTGCAAGTTTAATTGCAATCCTGAGTAAAACCCAAATTCGTCTATGACTTCTAGTAGGCGTTGGATTGAAGTTTTTGGTTGAGTAAGTGTGAGAAGCATATCATCAGCAAAAGCCAGGGTTTTAATTAGTGTCCCGTGAAGCGTAACTCCCTGTATGTCTGGGTCCAAAAGCATAGTACGCAATAACGGTTCTAAATATATGAGGAACAGCAAAGGGGATAGTGGACATCCTTGTCTGGTAACCCGCTCCACTCCAAATGGCTTAGACCTGGTACCATTTATTAATAGTTGTGCTGTGGTGTTTTTGTACAGTGTTTTTGTGGCCTTTAAAAACCAGCCATCTAAGCCCGTATATTCAAGTACTTGGAACATATAGTCCCAGTTAACTTTGTCAAATGCTTTGGCTGCATCTAGGCTAACCAATATGAGGGGATCCCCTGTAGCTTGCCCATATGCCACTGCCAATAGGGCTTTCCGTACCTGCTGAACTGCTTGACGGCCCTTAACAAACCCCACCTGGTGTTCTCCAATTAATACTGGCAAGTGGTGCATCAGTCTATTTGCTAAAATTCGGGATAGAATCTTTACATCAACATTAATGAGGGAGATGGGCCTATAGGATTCTACTTGCTCTTTGGGTTTGCCTGGTTTAGGAATTAGGGTGATCAACGCCTCATTCTCTCTGGGTGAAAAGGCTCCCCTGGCAACCACTGCTTCTAAATAGTCAGTTAACGCTCCACATAGTTGTGGTGTTAGCATTTTGTAATACTCATTGGAGAAGCCGTCCAATCCTGGCGCCGACCCTATTTGTAAGTTTTTTATTACTTTGAGTACTTCTTGTGTTTGTAGGGGTTTAGATAGTATTTGACTGGCTTCCTCTGGCAATCGTGGCATTTTTGCATCCTCTAAGTAATCTTTAGTCAGGGGGCCTTGGACCCTATTTTGGGAAGTATACATCTGTGTAAAATGCTCATGGAATGCGTTTACTATGTCCTGTAATTGATTAAACTTATCTCCCTTGGCATTTTCAATCAAAGGGATAAATCGCTGTGTAGTAGTTGCTTTTGCCGCCCTTGTCAATAATTTCCCAGACTTGTTCCCAAATCTTTGAAAATTCAGACGTCGCGCTATTAACTGTTTCTTTGTTTGTTCGTGTATCAGGGAGTTCAATGCTACTAAGGCTGCAGACATTGAGTCTCTATTAATTGTTGTTGGGTTACCCAAGTATTTCCTCTTGGCCTTTATATATGTTGTTTCTAGTTGTAATATTCCGGCTGCCAGGCGTTTTTTTCTAGCACACTGAAATGCTATTATTTCTCCCCTCATAACCGCCTTAGAGGCTTCCCAATATATTGTAGGGGAATCACATGAAATCAAGTTTGTATCTTCATATAATTGCCATTTTTCTTGCATGTGTTCTAACAATTGTTTATCTTGGTATAAATATGCAGGAAATCTCCATTTATTGCTTCCTCCACTACCCCCACCTATATTAATTTCCACCCATATCATGCTATGGTCCGATATTTCCATCGGGCCAATAGTGGCTTTCTGGACTTTAAAGAACCAGGGTTGTGAGATTAGTATGTAGTCAATTCTGGACCAGGAGGAATGTACTTTAGACTGATGTGTATAGTCTTTTGTTGTGGGGTGGAGGGTGCGCCACGGATCAATCAATTGGAGGTGTTTACAGAGCATTGGTATCCCCTTCCCCTTACCGGACCCGGGAATAGTTGTAGGTGAGGATCTATCTAGACTCGGGTCTAGTACTTGATTAAAATCTCCCGCCCATATCCAGGGGGCATCGCTGTACTGTAGTCCTAGTGTTATAAGGGACTGGAAGAAATTTGAGCTATAAGCATTTGGGGCATATATTGCACAGATGTAAAACTTTTGTCCTTGATAGTTTATTTGTAAGAGTACAAGTCGTCCCTCCGTGTCTCTATGGATTAGTTTTGTTGTGCAAGGTAATCCCTTACGAATAAGTATTGCTACCCCGCTCCTCCTATTTCCCGAAGAGGAGAAGTGGCTTTCACCCACCCATCGCTGACATAATTTTTTGTGTTCTGAGTCGGATAACTTTGTTTCCTGTAAGCATGCAATATCTATACCGTGTCTCTTTATCTGTGTCAGAATTTTATATCGTTTTACAGGTGATGTGACTCCTGAAACATTCCATGATAGTATCTTAAGACCAGTTCGACTAATCTTTCCTGTATTTCATTGAAACTATCATGGTTAGCATCAAAATATTCCTCCGGGAGCCCAGCCTCCCCCAGGGGATATGTGGTTCAACCTGTGGGAGATTTTTCATTATCCCAAACACTCCATTTGTGAGAACAAACATTGTTAAGAACTTCTTCGCTATTTTATAACATGACTCCACTCCTATCTCTTCCCTCCCATCCTTACCCACCCCCCTCCCTCCCTCCCTCCCTGTATCTAACCCCCTTATCCCCCCCTTTGCTCCCAGATTAACCCCGAGATGGAAAACCCCATCTAGGCAGAGTCACAACGTGCCGGTTCCCCACTCACCCCCAGGCCCAACAATGCAATAATAAACATATAAACTATGACCTCTATATAGAAAGTCTTTACAGTGCTGTTTGTCCCATCAAGACATTTCAATCAATTGCATAATGTGCTCACCACCATGTGCTCAGAACTGGTTCAAGCCGGTGCTTCCTGGCTTTTCAGCTCTTTGTTAATGTATTGCCGTGCTAAGTGTTCTGATGTAAATGATATCCACTTCCCGTTTTCCATAATTTTTAGAGTGGCAGGGTAAAGCAGCATGAACCTGGTATTTTGTTCAATCAAAGTGGTACACACCGGGTGAAATTTCCTTCTCCTTTCTTGTATGCTGGCTGAGTAGTCTTGAAATATGCGGATCTGGGCACCTGCGTAATTAAGCGAATCTCTTTTCTGACGGAATCCCTGTAGGATTTCTTCTTTGTGAATATAATTGTGAATTTTTATAATTACCACTCTAGGTTTAGCTCCATTTAGGCGTGGTTTCCCCAGCCTATGTGCTCTTTCGATACATAGTGGACCTCTGCTGTCCGAGATAGCAAATTCTTTAGAAATCCAATTTTCAAGCAGCGTGCCCAGATTTTTATCAGGAATTGTTTCAGGCAGACCCACCAGCCTAAGATTACATCGTCTGGCTCTGTTTTCTAGTTCATCCAACTTCTCCTCTTGGGCGGCCAGGCGTTTTTTTAGGTTGGAAAGTTCTGGCTCATGTTGTTGCCAAGTGTCTTCGATTTCAGAGACTCTCCTTTCCACCTCCGCGGTTCTGCTATTGATTTCTCCCAATCGGCTGTCCAGTTTCTCCAGCTTCCCCTCTAGTGTGAGGAATCGGGGCTCAAGCGCTGTGCCCACCGCCGCTACTAGTTGTGAGAGCTGTCTGGCGGTAAACTCAGCCTCGCCTCGCGGCGACGCGGCCGCCATCTTGGATTCACCGCTCATTACCAAGGTCTTTTCTTTTTCGTTTTTTGAGCTCTTCCTCGTGCTTCCAAGCGGCATGGGTACAAGAAATGGGTCCATGCACCTTCCACCACACTTTAACGGGACGAAATTAGTATATTTTGAGGTCAGTCAGTTTGTAGATCGCCGGGAGCGAGCGGGGTCCGCGGAGCAGCACCAAAACGTTGCTATCGCTCCAACTGCATCACGTGACTCCCCCCCAATGGAGAATGTTATAAAAGCTGGTAGTGTAGCTGGGCTTTAAAAAAAGGTTTGGACCAGCTCCCGGAGGAAAAGTTCATAAATCATTATGAAGGAGAAATCTGCTGCTGACAGGTGGCATGGAATCTTGCAACTTTTTTGGGATCCTGTCAGGTACCTGTAACCTGGATTGACCATGGTTGGAAATAGGATACTGGGCTTGATGAACTTTTGGTCTGATCTAATATTGCAATATCTTATATGTTATTTGTGATCTTGCCAGTCATCTTGCCCTCCAAGGTCTAGGGAATAACTTATATAGCTGAATATAACTTGCTGTGAGCTGATTTGGGGAAGGAGAGTAGTAAATTCAGACATGCAGTAGCTCCCACGCCCCTTTAAGCCAACTGTTATTCTCCATCATTGTTAAGTCTGATAGAACCCTAACCTGAAAGAGATTAAATTTTAGTAAGGCCTATAAAGTCCTACTGTATGGAAAAAATGATATTCACAAAGGATGCATCTCTTTTTAGAAGCTATTAGTATTAGTCCTTAAAACTGTGTGTGTCTATAAGGGCTTGACAAATCCTGTGTTCCAGGTATCTAGAAAATGTACTTTAGTGCCCTGGATTTTGCAAGTCCAATGTTTTATCCTGATTTGGCTGCAACTGAAGAAACAGCTCTTTTACAGTCTGTAGTGGTAGGTTTGAGCCATATGGTGCAGGATTTCTCATGCCAGTGAGATTTGAAATCATGAGACTAGTATGAGAGTTCCTGCTGGCTGGGTTAACGGAGGAAAGGGAGGAGGAAGAGGAGAACCTGTTGGGGATAGAGGGATGAGAGACTTGAGATGGGGGACTGACATAGGCGGTCGGTGGCCCAACTGTTTGGGGAGGCTAAAGGGGGCGGGATTAGGGGTGGGGCCAGGGGTGGAGCTTACATCTATAATTGTCTGACAACACAGAAAAAAAAGTTAAAATAAAATAGTTACAATTAATACCTTTTATTAAATTTAGATATTAGATATGTATCATATGTCAAAGAGTAAAGTGATTGTTCAAAGCATATACTAACCACAATCACAACCCCTTTTTTTTTTTTACATCCACTACTCTAGGCTATTACGATAGTGTACAGCGTGGATTGGATGATATTTTAGATAAAATGAAGAAAATGTAGTGTAATGTAGGCATTGATTAGTAATACCGCACTCTTGCTACTCATTATAATTCTAAATGACATAAGAGGACAACTTGTTTATCTAAAACTCTATAAACTTATACAAAAGGTAATTTGTTTTGTAACAGGTTCTTGTTGTGTCTTGCAAGGTGCAACTGTTAAAAGATGCTTGCTCACTTTGCATATATAAATATTTAAATTTAATATGTAAAGCCATAAATCAAAACATTGTATAGTGCTAGTAGCTGAAAATTGTTACTATAATATTTCAAAAGCTACCACTGAACAAAGATTAATTTATTTTCTACACAGTAAAACTTGTAGGTGAACCCTTTCACATGCAGTATGATTCACTAAAACTCGTTTGTATACTGGGAGCAGAGAATGAAAATTCACCTCATCAGCTTTCCAGAACTCTTCTTGTTTGAACCTTTTTAACCGATTCCTAAATTGTGGAACAATAAAATCCTGCCAGAAAACATTTTCTTTTAAATACACAAGTAAATAAAAATGTAAAACAGTCATATTTACAGCAATTTGTTCAGCCATTGCATTTGTACGTCTGGATTTCTTGTCAGCATGGTTCCACTTTAGAGCTAGCGTCAGGGCTAAAGCAACTACGTTTTGTTTTGGCATGTGGAATACTTATGCAATTTGCAGCAGTTTAAGCATTGCCACTGCACATTAACAGCTCTGTGACTGCTTTGCAGAAGGTCTGCAGTTACCTCCAAGTCTGCTCAACTCTTTGGCTCTGATTTCTTGAATCCTGCTTCTGTAACCATAGCATAGCCTCGTGCAGGGTCTGAAAGTGCTGAAAAGAAAGCAGATCGCCAGCTACCACTTCTAGCTGACCCCGCCTCCTCTGCTATAACTTCCTCTTTGGAGGTCAGCCGGAAGATGAGGCAGCAGCTGCTGTGTGGAGAATCAGGGTCCCGCGCAGCTTTGATTTACAATTACTACTGTACGAAAGGCAGAGATCGAAACAGGACACAGGGAAGGAAAACGTCTACAGCCTAAGGCAGGAGGTGGGGCTTGGGGGAAAGAGGGGCAATACAATACTAGGAAGAAAGCAGCAGGCATGGAAGGTCGGGCTGGGGAGGCTTAGCCTCCCCAAGCCTCTTATACCGGGCGCCTATGGGGACTGAGAAAGAAGAGACTCCATGAAGACAGAGTATAGAGGAATATGAGAGAGAGAAATAAACTAGGTAGGGAACCTCAGGCACAGCTATCAGGAATCACTGGCATGTTGCTGATAGCACACTTGGGGACTAGGGGGAGGGACCACTTTCTCTGCAAGTACTGTGCAGTGGCGCATTAACAGTTTGATTTATGAAGCTCTCTCTCTCATTGACACAGAATGGGAAAATAGCTTGATTAAATCAGATCCTAAAAGGAGAAGAGATAGACCTTGAACTTTGATGGGGATATTGGTTTCTAAATTTTTGAGCTTCCTACTAAATTCAAAGAAAATTTGTCAAGACCTAGAGCATGTAAAACTCAGTTACTTCCACCCTGCTGTGAAATTAAAAATTATTAAATTAAAATAGCATTCAGTCCACTTACAAAAATACGGAATTGGCCATGTATGAAAAAGAGGTGTTCTCTGAATATCTCCATGCTGATATGTTTGAAGATCACAGATTCCTTTAAATGTTGACGACAACTTTGCCATTTTCATCTGTATTTTTCCCTTAAAATGAAGAATTGAGATATTCAGGTATATTGTGGCTAGTGAAAAAAATATCATTCAATTAGCAAGGTTACAAACAAAGCCATTTATGAGTTAACTGAAAGTTGGAATCTGAAGTATTTAAAAAAAAAAAAAAATAAAAAAAAAGGTTTACACAACCAGATCTGCTGAGGGTGGGGCTGAGAGAGGGGAGGTATAAGGGGGTAAAAATATATACTCCTATGCTGTCAGAGGAAGATTGCAAGTGAGTGTCACAGATGGTTGCACAATGTTTAAGGAGATCAATAGATTGTGGTGCTCATTTTCAAAGCACATAGAGACTTACAGTTATATAGGAACCTAATGTAACTTTTTAAGTCTATGAGCTTTGAAAATGAGCTTCTGTATGTAATGATGTTGAAAAACAAAACTTGAAGAAAAAAAAAAAGTGTTTCATTTTCGGGTTAGTCAGTGATTCTTTTCCCTGGGATATTCATCACAGTTCTTCAAAAGCCACAAGGACATTGTTTCGGAATAATCTGAATATGCAAATCAGCTCAATTCTTAGATTAAATGTGTACAAATGTTTATGCATGTAGCCTGAAAATTATACTGGGTTGCGGCCTTGAGGGCTGAAGGTAAAATACCCCTGTCCTAGGCAAGGTCAGGGAGCTAAATGATAAGTCTGGACTTTCTGCTAGCCTCTGTCATTGGTTCTATAGTCATTACAGTATAAACATGATTTAGTGAACTACTATCAGCATAATCAAATGAAATTGGTGCTTACATCTGTATAAAATTATCTCTGTTATTTTCCATGATATAGCAGATGCCAGGCAAACCTATGTTATCTGGTTTCCTCCTTTTCTCTTGAAAAGGAGAGGAAAAGGGAGGTAATGGAGCAAAATTAAAAATATATTTTTTTTTTGTAAATGTTCACCTTTGCACTTCCTCTTCTTTAAGGCTTGTTCTTTTGGGAGGAGTTCTATTTGGAGGGGGGGGTGGTTTACAGTGGAGTGAAAAGGAAAATGCTAGTGAAGGTGAGGCTCCCGCAACATGTAACCATCAATCCCAATGCCTGCTGGTGATGTGACCAATGCAGCCTACAGCCATCAGGTATATAAACCAATTGCTATGGCACATGGCTGCATACCTATGGGCGCATGCCCAAAGGGGTGTGACCAAGGGGCATAACCTTTTGAAGCGGAATTTATCAAGGCATCTTCTCTCCTGGTTTTGTTACTCAACAGAATCAAGGATAACTCCTTATGGTTCTATTGATGTCCCATCAGTGGTTATCTAGGGTGGGGTAACTAAACTGTCCTTAGCTGTGAAACCTGGTATCGATCTATCTTATAAACAGCCCTTTCTGGGTACTCGGGTACTACCCTTGAATCCTTGTGGTAAAGTGACCAAACTTGGCAGTTTGTAGCCAAGATGGAAGCTAATTTATCAGATTGTTAGCACAGCTATATATGGGGGGGGGGGGGGGGGGGGGAAGAAAATTACAATTTGCTGATTTATAAATAATTTTGGTCATCAAAATAAGTTAGTAGAGGTGGATGCGAAGATAATCAAGGACTTGGACGTTTTGAGTACATAAGTAATGCCATACTGGGAAAAGACCAAGGGTCCATCGAGCCCAGCATCCTGTCCACGACAGCGGCCAATCCAGGCCAAGGGCACCTGGCAAGCTTCCCAAACGTACAAACATTCTATACATGTTATTCCTGGAATTTTGGATTTTTCCAAGTCCGTTTAGTAGCGGTTTATGGACTTGTCCTTTAGGAAACCGTCCAACCCCTTTTTAAACTCTGCTAAGCTAACCGCCTTCACCACTTTCTCCGGCAACGAATTCTCCGGCAGACTCATAGAACAGAACGAAGCTCGTTCTGTTCTCCGAGTCTGACGTCCTGCACATACAACGTGCAGGACGTCAGCATGCAACAGAACGAAGACTTTTTTGACTGCAGGACGAAGAGGACGTCGGCTGCCGGGGATTGGGGTCCCCCGCCAGCAAAACAGAAGGTAGGCGACGGCGGGGGAGGGTTCGCGGGGGGGGGGGGGGGGGGGGGGGTCGAGATGGCATGAGATTGTGAAAAGTGGCGGCGGGTTGGCAATGGGGGGGGGGGGGTCGGCGGTGCCGTGGGGGCTAAAATGTGCCCCCTCACCTCAGGCTCTGGACCCCCCTCCCACCGAAGTCTGGCTACGCCCCTGGTGCACACATTTTCATGCTTAGCGTGCAAAATAGTGCATGCAGATTACAGATTAGTGCCAGTTACACACATAATTAATTGTATAATTAGGTGCGAACTGACAACCAATAATTGGTCCTAATTTGCAGTTACATGCATAAGTGCATTTAGGCGCTATTCTGTAATGATAGTGCCTGTGAAAAGGGCAGGGCCATGCCAAGCACTTACTAAGCTTTTAGAATACTGTCAATTAACTGCTACATTTTGGTGTATTTATGTTTCCTATAGAGTTAGAGTAAACGCTCACGCTTGAGGATTTACGCTAGTATTCTATAATGGCAATTACGCACTTAATTGTCATTATAGAATTTGCGCTGTGCTTAGTGCGCGCACACTTTAGGTGACCTAGACAGAACTACCCCCATAATGTTGTATTTCCAGATCTTTCTCCTAAGACTCAGGAGTTCGGGGTAAGTTCCTTCAGCTGCGGCTTAGCGCCTTAATCTTGCCTTTCTCCTGGAATAGCCTAGAAGATATTTGGTTAAATATCAGGATAAAGAATGTGTTTCTTGACTCTGTTCATTTGGAATCACTAATTCAAGATTAAGAATCATGTTTATATCTGAGTTGTGACCATGCGGCTTCTCAATCCTCTCATAGCTGATGGATTTTTAAGGTATGTTTCTATTATGTAGACTTATAAACCACAGGGGCTCCTGATAGTGCTTTTCTTTCAGTTGCTGTTTTTTTTAGTTGGAGATTCTCCTCCGACTTCTGTTTATTAGTAACTGAGCTATTGTGAAGTTATATGTTTGGATAGAAATGATTTTGTTTTCTATTTCCTGGGTATCAGCTTCTTTTTCTGCTGTTTAGGCTCAATTGAATCTAATACATATTTTTCTATTTTCTTTAAATTAATAAATACTAAATTACAAAAAAGTCTGTGCTTTTTTTTTTTTAAGTTTTTGATCACATATACTAAATAATATTCTTTACCATGAATAATGGTATTCAAGTGCCTTTTTTTTTTTTTAAGAACAAAAACCTCCATGAAGTCCCACTGAACCTCTTTCCGCTTGGTGATTTGCATGCCTCAGTCTCTGCTACCAAAATTAAGGAAAAATGTTCTTTGATCTTAAGTAGGGTATCATTATAATGGTTGCCGCAAGCCCATATTTGGAATGGTTGCCATATTGCATCTATTTGGTCTTAAGGTGCAATGCTGTAAGTGTACATTGAAAAAAAAAAATCTATATGTACTTAGGGCCCAATGCACAAAGCTTATCGTGCTGTTAATGTTTGCATATGTTGTAGCATATTGGCATTGAAAGAATCAGCTGCATCTCTTGGCCAGCTGGAAGGCCAGAGATGCTAGGGGCTCACTTAAATGCAAAAAAACCCACTTCTTGCTAGTATGGGATTCTTATGCGAACCCTTGGTTCACATGGATGCAGTTTGTTCCTTAATACCCTATAGACACCACAGTTATTATTTTACTTTTTCAACTTGACAGCAGTTTACCGTGATGTTTGTCTAGTTCTCTATCCGCTCCTCCTCTTGATTTTGGGAGCGGGAGGGGTGATACAGTTTGGGGTTTTCCCCTGTGTTGGTTGGTTGCTGCTCGGAGGACAATAAGAACGCAGGTCCTCTGTGGCTGTAACTGATGTCGTTTTTTTGAGTTTGGGGGAAAGGGGGGAGGGTCTGGAGGTTTTTATTTGTGCATGGTAATTTTGGTTAGTTGTGGAAGTCTCATGAGGCTGCCGCTTGAAGTCTCAGCAGATATTTTGATGACGAAGCGGTAGCGAGCGGATCAATGGCTGCGGGCAGGAAAGAGTGGGAATCTTTCCTGCCCTGAAGAGACCACCAAGGTGCACTGAGGTATGTTCAGGGAGGGCACCCTGAGGCTTGGTGGTGGGGAAGGGAGGGAAGGCTTGCCTGCACTTTCATGGGAATGTCGTAGGACCCGAGTCCATCCCCACGGGATCCCCACTAACCCCGTTGCAGTGCAGCTATCTACTCCAGAGAGTCTAGGTTTAGCAAGCTAATTTTGCAGCTGCTTTGGAGCTGTCGAAGAGGAGGGAACTCAGGCAGGCAAAGGCTGCCTCCTTGTGCTCTCTACTTCTCCCCTCCTGACCTCCCGGTGTCCACCCTGAATCAAAAATCCCTGGTGGTCTAGCATACTGCCTCCTTACCTGCCCCCCCCCCCCCCCCCACTGATATTTAAAAAATTCCCCGGTGGTCCAGTGGACCCTGGCCCTTCCCTGAGGCAAAAGAACCCTGCTGGTCTAGTGACTGCCTCCTGACCCCCCAAGATCGTTTTAAAATTCCATGGTGTTCCAGTGGACTCCGACCCTCCCCAAGCGATAGAATCTTGGTGGTCCTGTGGACCGCTTCCTGACTCCCCTCTCACTGTAACCATCACTCCCTGGTGGTCTAGTGACCCCCACCCCCCTTCTCACACATCTCAAATACGCAAGAGCAACCTCCTCCCTCCTGCCTCAGCCCTCTCAAAATGGCAGCACCCACCCCCTGCCTGGTGCATCCTGGGATGCAATGGGAGCAGCTAAACACCATATAAGGATTTTTTTCTCTTATATGGTATTTAGCCACTCCCAGTGTATCTGCCACTTTGAGAGGGCTGGGTCCAGAGGCAAGAGGCGTTGCTCCTGCCCATCTGAGGTGTGGGGGTGGCTGGGGGGGTCACTAGACCACAAGGGAGTGATGGCTACAGCGAGAGGGGACCAGGAGGCGATCCACTGGGCCACCAGGGTTCTTCGCTTGGGGGCATCTGGGTGTGGGGTTCCACTGGACCACTATAGAATTTTAAAAAGATCTTGGAAGGGTCGGGAAGCGGACACTAGACCATCATGGAATTTTTTGAGTTGCACCAGGGGGAGGGGGGTCTGTGGACTCAGGTGGACCCCCCCTCTCTAGCCCCACCCGAACTCAAAAGCTTGGTAGGCAAGCAGCTCTTGAATCCCAATGCACAAAGGAGATCCATGCATCTCATTTGCATGGAATCTCCTTTGTGCACTGGTCGCTGTTTACGACTCAGTACATTTTCTGGCGGCACCCATATTTAATGGGTGCCTTTGTGCATCGGGCACTCAGTCTGTTTTGAATTCTTGTTAAATCTTAATTCATTTTTATCCAGGTTTGTTCCTGGAAACCAAATCATGACGTTTTAAAAAGTTGACAAATGTGCTAACACCTTGCAGTGATGTGCAACTACCTTCTTGCATTTCAGCACTGGAGGAAAGAGAAACAGTGCAAAAAGCTGAAAGGTCAGGACTCCATAATTATTTTAAAATAGCATTTGTCAGCTTAAAAAGACTAACACTCTAATTTTTATTTACTTCAATTAACTGAAGACCTGTAAATATTGAAGAACACACAGCGCACAAGGTTAGGTGACTCACGTCTTTTCCATAATACATTTAAAATAGGTTCAAAGACGGCAGAAAACAGTTTAAATAGCTGTGAAGTAGTATCATAGCAGTTGATAAAGCTGAGAAATAGTATTTGGCCTTATTGAAACACTTTGTAAATGTATCTGAAACCAATCTGGCATATTTTGTTTGAGAAAATTAAATCAAGACTCTGCTGTAGTTCTTCAATGCATAATATATATCTAAGCAAATGATCTACTTTGTTTCTAGTATGGCTGGAATTTAGGTTTAGTTCAAACTAGTAGTCTAAGATGGCAGAGGGACCACAGAGGAGCTGGCAGTGTTTCACCTGATCCTTTTGGGTGAATTTTGCTAATAAAGGTGTTACCATCTTTTCTAAAGAATGGAGCAGCTCGGTGCAGCACTGTTGAAGCTCTTCATTGTTGGAACATATATTCCCAGACTGAGCAGAACTGTTGTCACAGTGTATCTCCAGCTTAGTATCTATAAAACTAAATAAAAGATACCAAAGTTAAAATCCAGAATTCTTTTTTTTTTTTTCTTTACCCGTTAGATTCATCATCTGTCTTTCTATGGCACTGTCCAGGTGTAGGGAATGTGAGACCCTGTTGGAAAAGTACAAAGGAGAATATACAGCTGTGGAGCTGTGTCCTTGTAACTCCAATGTTGCCAACTACTATTAAACTCGACTGTGGTAAATAGCTCACCACGCTAAAGCACAATCTCTCTCCCACTCACCCTTCAGGATAAGAGGTCACACAGAGATGGACACAATCTCCCCATAACTTTGTACCAGAATGCTTAAAGTGAAATGGTTCTCACTTTGTGCTTATTGGAAAGTAATTTGTGGCGAACGGGCTTCAATAACTCAAGGGCTTCCAGCCATTTATATTTTACTTATTATTCACTCCAAAACTGTTATTTACATTCTCAGCCTAAGTAAAACAGAACGTTATTCCCCGGATTCTATGGTCACCCAAATTTGGACAGGCTCCCCAAGAGGCATGTACACAACTTAATAGTTTAACAATAATTGGGTGCTAACAATTGTTAATTGGCACCAATTAGGATTTGCACACTTATCTGGCTGCACACTATTTTATAACACTGGGCATCCAAATCCTATAAGGGGGCATGGCTATGGGAGGGGCTTGTGTGGGCCAGGGATGTTCCGAAAATTTGCACGCAGTGTAATAGAATACCAGGGTGCCAGGAATTTATACCTGATTTCAGCCCAACCTGGAGCAATCTTTATAGAACAGAGCTGAACACTGATTTTTTCTGGTGCTGATTTTTCATTTATTGAATCCAGCCCAATGGCCAAATTAACTTAAATCCAGGCTGAATCATCTTTGAAACATATTCAAAAGGAGCAATGTGTGGAGTGATCAAATTTGTAGATTATATTAGATTACATAACAACATTTACATCCCCCACATGCCATTTCTGGTTCAGTGTGGCTTATAGAAGCAAGAAGCTGGGAATACCCAGGACAAAATTACAATATAATATTCTAAAATCCATTAAAATTACTACATTTCTAAGTACTTCTTAAATAAATAGGTCTTTAACATTTTGTGAAATTTTCCATAATCCGTGTCCTAATTTTATATGTAAGATCGTTCCAATGACTACTGCCTGATAAGTAAGTGTTGCAGAAAATAGCTTTTTAGAAACTATCCTCTTATGATTAAGATAATGCAAAATCAATAACTCTCTCAAAACAGGATTAGGGTTTCTAACTGATAAACACATCGGTAGCATATAGCTATGAGCAAGACCTCGTCATATCAAAAATACTAAGGAACATATTTTTAAAAGCATGTGTGAATGAATTGGCAGCTAATGCAAACATCTCACAAGAGGTGTTGCTTTTTCAAATTTTGGGACACTTAGAAATCAGACGAGCCACAGTATTTAATAACGTTTGGACTTCCTGCAAAACAGACTTCTTTCAACTGAACAGGATAGTAGTGCAGTAGTCAAAGAGGCATATTTTCAAAGCACTTAGCCTTCCAAAGTTCCATAGAAGCCTATGGAACTTTGGAAGGCTAAGTGCTTTGAAAATATGCCTCTAAATGAGCTAAGATCATAGTTTGTACCACTATTCTAAAAATATCCAGGGAAAAATGATGTCTAATTCTTCTTAGCCTGCATAAAAACTATTCAAAGTTGTTAAAACGGCAGAGGATTGTCAGAAATAGCAGAAGATCAGGCAGCAAAATGACAGATGAAATTCAATGTGAACCAGTTCAAAGCGAGGCATACAGGGAAAAAAAAATGCCTATTCTGGCTCAGTCTTTATAATACACAATTTGCACCATTATGCATTAGGGAGAAACTGTGGAATAAAGTATCATATAACACTGTTATATGCACCAAAGTAATCTCTAACAATGTAAGCCACATTGAAATGAAACTCATTTTTGGATAATTGTGGGATATAAATATGAACAAAATAAATAATTCTGATTTTTAATGTTCTATTTAGAATGGGGCTGTATTTTAAGGAAGTGTGAGAGACTCTTGAGGAAATTTTAAAAATCATGGGATAGGAGGCAATGTCTTAGCGTGAATTGAGAATGAGTTAAAAGATTTTTTAAAAACTATTTAATCCTACTCTTTCCTAACAGAGAAAGGTAAGTAGTGGAGTGCCCCAGGGCAGATTGCAAATCTTTAAAAAAGATATAGAGGTGTATATTCACAGCACAACGTTACACAGAGGCGTATTTTCAAAGCACAGACTTACAAAGTTCCACAGGTTATTATGTAACTTTGTAAGCCTAAGTGCTTGGAAAATGAGCCCCATAGTGGAATTAGAAAACATACAGACAAGGGTGACCAAATGAAAAAGGTAGGAGAGGCTAAAGAGGTTAGAAGTTCTCAGCTTGGAAAACATATACCTGAGGAGGATATGATCCTATATAATAATTTGCTCCTCGGTCTGGATGCTTGGGTTCTTAACACCTGGGTTCGTAACACAGTTCCCATTGGTACGCTCTGGGGATGACGTCACAGGGCGGAACAATGGGAAGTGAGAGAGAAGGGAACCCAGCCACAGCCATCGGAGGCCCCCCCTGACTTCCATGACCCCTTACCTACCTACCTCCCTCCCTCCACTCCCGTGGCCCACAGCAGTCCGACGGCCCCCCTCTGGTCCCAGTTCGACGCCCCCCCCCCCCCCCGATTTCCGCGCCCTCCCTCTCCTCTATTTCCGCCGCCCAGCGCCTCCCTCCCTCCCTATTTGTGGGCTCCGTTTTACCTCCTGCTCCGGCAGTGAAGTCCAGCACACACGGACGACGTTGCACAGTGCCTTTGCTTTTATTTGTGTTTCAGCTGTTCCTCTGGTCCCGCCCTCATTTCATGTTTCTGGAATGGCGGGACCAGAGAAACAGCTGAAACACAACTGAAAGTGACGGAACTCTCTCCCTTTCACCCTCCAACTCCAGTTCCTTCCCTCCTTCCCACACTGCCATATGCTTCATAGCAGCGTACCATTGGGCAATTGGTGGTGGCTTTTTATCTACCCAGTGATTTAGTATGACTCTCTTGGCAAGCACCAGGGATAATAACACAAACCTACCACACAAGGACGGAATCCCCTGCCCCGTCAACTCGGAGTCTAAACCCAGCAGTAATATTTTGTAGCTCCATTCCACTTGGAATCCAATTACCTCTATCAAATGCTGCAGAACTCCCCTCCAAAATGACTGCAACACCTTACACTCGAGAAAGTGATGTACCAGTGTACCCTCGTGATTTTCACATTTATCACAGTCCGCTGATTCCTAAAGGCCCATTGCCTTTCCTCTACTCCTGGTGACATACGCACAATGTAGAATTTTTAACTGAATTTCATGGCACCAGTTGGGTACTTGGTCATTCCATGTAATAAGTCTCCGGAGGGAAGGGGGGGAGGAGGGGGGATATTTCAGGGGAGGGGGAGGGTGGAAGGGGTGGGGATAAAATGAAAATTGGTGCAAGAGAATAAGGCAAGTCGTGTTGGCAGCTGAGGTCTCATAGCTAACATACTATGTTGTATAACCATTTATAGATGGGGGTTTGAGCCGGGAGACCTCTATGTTTGATGTTTGCTGATATATGTTTGTTGATGTAGTGTATCTTTATTGGTACAGTTTGTTCATGGTTACACTTGTGTATTTCTTTTGCCAATAAAGACTATTAACAAAAAAAAAAAAGTGACGGAACTCTGAAGCGCTGTCCATGCGTGCTCCCCTTCACTGTTGCCTGCACTGCAGCCGGCATTTATGAAGGGTACAGCCAGCAGCACACGTCCTCCTTGCACTCGGGGGCCACCAGAGAACAGAGAGGAGGGGGCAACCTCAGACGACACAGCGGGGGAGGGGGTCCAGACCAGAGAGGGAGGGGAAGGGGGTCCCGAGACCAGTAATATTGGGGGGGAAGGGGTCCCGACACCACAGACGGGGGGGGGGGGGGGGGCCCTGAGATGAGAGAGGAGGAGGGGGGAGGAGGAGGGGGGTGGAGGGGGCCCGGGAACCTTGCTAGCGCCCGTTTCGTTTCTTTCAGAAACGGGCCTTTTTTACTAGTAGTCAATAAGATCATGAATGGAGTAGAACAAGGAAATACACAACTATAGTTTACTCCTTCAAAGAGTAGGGGACATGCCACAAAGTTCCTAAGCACATTTAAAACCAATGGCAATTTCTTTTTTCACTTATTATACTACTAAATTCTGGAATTTGTTGCTGGAAGATGTGGTAAAAGCAGTTAGAAAAGCTGAGTTTAAAAAAGGGTTGAGCAAGCTACTAAAAGTCCCTAAACTTGGGAATAGCCACTGCTTCTCCCTGGGTGTAAGAAGAATGGAATCTACTTTTTGAGATCCATTCTTGTCAGGTACTTGTGACCTGGATTGGCCATTGTTGAAAACAGGATAATGGGCAGTTTTAAAAATTCTATCTAGTATGATAACCACCGTACTACTTGACTACGTATGCTGGTGCAGAAATATCTGTACTGATGACTAGACCAACAATGGGAACAATTGTATCATGGACATCTGCATATACTTACTGGGTGTTCATTTTCATATTTACAATTTTGTTTGCAATATTAAATCCACTATCATTCAAGCTATCCCATTTCTGAATCAGATTATGCCAATCTGCTGCATTGTCTTTAATTTTTCTTGCACTGACTGACAAGGCTGGTCTTTTGGGGGTAACAAATCCAGGGCTTTTAGCTATAGGAAAAAAAAAAAGGAAATATTATCCATTTTACCAAGCATGTATCTAAAAATAACAATCTTGCCTTACTGTATTAAGCATGATGCAAACATCCTATTCAATGATATAACAATAGAAAAACAACAGTCTGATTAAGGAATTAAAAGCTATGGAATAGAAAGCAAATGCTATGTTTACAAAATACATAGACTTACAAAGCTACATGGAGGCGTATTTTCAAAGCACTTAGACTTACAAAGTTTCATGGGTTACTATGGAGCTTATTTTCGAAAGAGAAAAACATCCAAAAAGTATCATCAAGCACCATTTGGACAGATTCTAATTCAAACATCCAAAGTGGTATTTTCGAAACCTGTTGTGCAGACATTTACCTATGCATTTTGTCTGCAGTGTGACCAAATCACAAGGGGGCATTTAGAAGGTGGGATTAAGGTGTGTCTAACACTTACTACTACTACACATTTCTATAGCGCTGCCAGGGTTACGCAGCGCTGTACAAGTTTAAACACGGGGAGGGACAGTCCCTAACACTTGGATGTTTTACAGCCATAATGGAACAAAACCAAAACGTCTAGGGTGAAAACTGCAATGTTTTGGTCTAGACCTATTTTTATAAGGAATAAGGCATAAAAAGGTGCCCTAAATGACCAGATGATCACTGGAGGGAATCAGGGATGACCCCCCCTTTCTCCCTCAGTGGTCACTGACCCCCTCCCACCCCCCTAAAATGTGAATAAAAATAATACTCAACAGCCTCAGGTGTTTTAGCCAGGTCTATTAGAGCAGCGTACAGGTCCCCAGAGTAGTGTAGTGGTGGGTGAAGTGTACTGTAAACAGCTGGACTCAGGCCCATACCTCCCTCTACCTGTTACACTTGTGGTGGAAACAGTGAGCCCTCCAAAACTCACCAGAAACCCACTGTACCCATATATAAGTGCCCTCTTCACCCATTAGGGCTATTATAGTGGCATACAGTTTGGGGTGGTTTTGGAGGGCTCAGCAATCAAGAGAAGGGAGCAACGGTGAGAATCAATCACCTTCCTTTCTAATTCTTCCTACTTTCTTACTCATCTATATGTTACAACTTTGCCTTACCCTTCACTACCAATTATAATGTTCTAGTACATATATTGTGTTGCCATTGCAAGTAGTATACCATCCATATGTAAATGCTGGGAAACTCCAAAACCTGTGTAATTCAAATTCTATAAACAAAAAATGGTTTGGAGAACTCAAAATCAAAATAGGTGTGTCGCCCCTCTCAACTTTTAAATCCCTAATCAGGATCTATAATTACATATAACAAAAGAACCTCAAACCACCTCATGGACACCCATCGCTAATTTAGCTAGGTTTGCCATTCAAAAGAGGAGTAAAGTACTATCACTGGTTCAAGTGGGGAGAAGTGGAGAAAAAAAGCCAACCGAAAAAACTCAAATTTGTTTGAGAAAACCGGATGGTCTAAAAACTCCCCACCCCTCCACTATCAAAAAAAGTTGAGATGGGTATACCTCCCCTATTAAATACACCCCCACTGATTATCCTTCACAGCCACCTGGACTTTGCAGCTACCTAGACTTTCACTCCCTGCCTACTATTGTATTTCAAACCTGCAACTGTTTCTCATAACTGAAAAATCCAGTCTCACAACATTGAACTCGTTCTCTTGTTCTCTAGTTGATTCAAACAGTTCAAAAGTCACTTATCTGATTGCTGATAGCGCAGGACTCCATGGGAACGTTAAATCCAAACTGATGATAATCCAAAGTGGAGCTGGTGCTCAACTGTTCAGTCAGATACAACACCTTCCGTGTCTCTCTCACAGTAACTTTTCCAGTTATTAGAAACACCCTCCGTGTCTCTCTTTAATTCACTCTTCCGACAAGTGCGCCTTGTTTCGCCAAAATCTGGCTGCTTCAGGAAAAAGTCATAACTGGGATCCTACTCAGGACCTCGAACAAACCGAACTTACTGACAATTTAAACTCTTTAAAATAGCGCAAAGGAACAGATCGCTAACCGGAAATATAAACCCTGCCACGTCATAACTACAGAATTAGAACGCCCCGCCTCCATCAAAGGCTGCTCCAATCAAATCATTCCACTCCTACGAGTAGCCAATGAGCTTTAATAATAGGCATTCCATTCAATATTGCGATTTAAACCTTTAGGTTCCACTGTTTGCAATAAACCGGTGCAGGTTCGAAATACAATAGTAGGCAGGGAGTGAAAGTCTAGGTAGCTGCAAAGTCCAGGTGGCTGTGAAGGATAATCAGTGGGGGTGTATTTAATAGGGGAGGTATACCCATCTCAACTTTTTTTGATAGTGGAGGGGTGAGGAGTTTTTAGACCATCCGGTTTTCTCAAACAAATTTGAGTTTTTTCGGTTGGCTTTTTTTCTCCACTTCTCCCCACTTGAACCAGTGATAGTACTTTACTCCTCTTTTGAATGGCAAACCTAGCTAAATTAGCGATGGGTGTCCATGAGGTGGTTTGAGGTTCTTTTGTTATATGTAATTATAGATCCTGATTAGGGATTTAAAAGTTGAGAGGGGCGACACACCTATTTTGATTTTGAGTTCTCCAAACCATTTTTTGTTTATAGAAGTAGTATACCATGCCATACTTTGTATTGTTGTTCGAATATTTTTACTGCTCTAATTGCCTCCTGCTCATGTTTGATCTATTCTTACTGTACACCGCCTTGAGTGAATTCCTTCTAAAAGGCAGTAAATAAATCCTAATAAATAAATAAATAAATAAAAAATAAGTGTGAACCTGGGAGCATTTATATGATGTCCACAGTATTGCCCCCTAGGGTGCTCCATTGCTCACCTGGGATGTCTGGAGGACCAGTCTGCTAAAAATGCTGGCCCTTCCTACATCCCAATGGCTTGATTTTCTAGATTTTTCACTTGTGCGTTTTTTTTTTAATGGCCTGAAAAGATAAACGCACAGAGCACAAAACCTTGTTACAAACGGTATTTTCTATAAAAAGATAGATATTTTGCTTTTTTTTGAAAATGGTAACATTTGTTATTCGGATTGGGACATTTAGTGCAAAACGTCCAAAGTCCAACTTAGACGTCACATTAAAAATGCCCCGCCACATAACTTTGTAAGTCTAAGTGCTTTGAAAATGAGCCCCATAGCAACCTATCCCCGTTTACTAAGCTGCAATGCCGATACAGCCCATTCAAAGTGAATGGGCTGTGTCAGCGCTAGTGCTGCTTAGTAAACAAGGGGATAACTTTGTAATTTTGTAAGTTTATGTGCTTTGAAAATGAGCCACTTCAAAATCACAAAAAATATTGTAGGTTATGACTTATTATGGAGACCTATAAACTGGGTTTAATTATATTTTATTCTGTAAACTCCCTTGAGCTGTATTAGATAGGCAGTCAATATATTTGGTAAACAAGTAAAAACAGATACAAAAACAATTTATTTAGGTTTCACAGCCTGATAAGAACCTGGCTTTAAAAATACTGCTGTAGTGAACTAAATAGATTTCTACCTTTTAAAAAAATGTAACAATCTCTGCTAAAATGCTTTTATAAACCTGCATCATTCAAAACTCTGACTGACTGCACAGAGAATCCCCAGTGCATTCACAAAGACTGTGATTTACTAAGGTTTTCTTCTCATTCTGTTTCTAGGGGAAAAACGCTTAGGGGCCCTTTTACTAAGCTGCAGTAGGCACTAATGCATGCCTACTGCACAGCAAAAAGCACTGCCGTGGGATGCAACAAGGTGTCCTGCAGTAGTGTGCCCATCAGCGTGCACTAATCCCGTGCTGAAATAATTAAAAAAAAAAAAATTCAGTGTGGGAGACGTGACTATAGGCAGAGAGTAGGTGTGCCCTATGCTAAGCAGGTAGTGAGGGCACATTGCTGCACGCTGCCCAATTATGAAAAGGTTAGCATGGCAGCTCTCAGAACCAACAAAATAGGTGTTGGTAAGGGCTTCTGTGGTAACGGCCACGCACTAATTGGGAAATTAGCGAGTGGTCATTACAGAAAAATATGGAAATGTGACCATTTTACCGCCATGCTAAAAGTGGCTGCAGTGTGCGGGGAAACCCACACGCTGACAACTGTGCCGATCACTTTTTAGCATGGCTTAGTAAAAGGGCCCCTTAGTAAATTAAGCCCAAAATGATCTTTATACCATACTAGTAAAAAAGCCCCGTTTCTGATGCAAATGAAACGGGGGCTAGCAATGTTTTCTTCTGTGTGCATGTGGGAGTGTGTGTGTCCCTGCCCTCTGCCCTCTCTCCCCTCCCTCCTCTGAGTCCTTCAGTAAAAAAGCCCTGTTTCTGATGCAAATGAAACGGGGGGGCTAGCAAGGTTTTCTTCTGTGTGCATGTGGGAGTGTGTGTGTGTCCCTGCCCTCTCTCCCCTCCCCCCTCTGAGTCCTTCACTGTTACAGAGCCAGCGATTTGATTTCATGCTCTGCTGTTTTCCTTCACTGACTGTTTGTGTTACAGAGAGGGCGGGGCAGACACTCATGGGGAAACCGGATATCTCTCCCTCTTCACACTTCCATCTGGAGGCTTCATAGAACCTTGGTGTTGCCTTTTATATAGAGAGATACTGGTAACATACAACACTTACCTTCCATTATGACATTTATAGAATTTTACAGGTTCTTTATGTCGTTTGAGTCTTCTAATTATATCCGGACTCACTTAGGGCATCTGCATGTATAAACAAAAAAAAATGGCTATAGCCACTTTTATGAAACATTGCACCTTCTCTCATTCAAAATAAAAGTATTCTACAGAATGAAGTCACAAAGTTTACTGGCAGTTACATTTGTTTAAAGATGTAGTGCAGCATCAAATATATACACAAGCAGTGGTACTCAGGCAGCTGGGTTTTCGGGATATTTACAATGAAGATGCATGAGATAGGTATGTATACCAAGGAGGCATTGTATGAAAATCTCTCTCATGCATTTTCACTGTACATACCCCAAAATCCCAACTGGCTGGGTGTGCCCAGCACTGTTCTACCAGAACTAGAGATCCCACTAGTCCTGAGCATGTTTACTTTCCAAACAGGACAATTTACTGGGATGAAGTAAAGATCATCTGAACGAAGTTCTCTAAAGTCCCAGTCTGGGACAGAATGACCTCTGGCCTCAAAGTCTAAAGCAAGGAGATCCCATTATTACTGAAACAAGAAAAGATACTGCTGGTTCAAATCAACACATATTAAGAAAAAAGGAGTAGAAACTCAGATCAATAAACTTGTTTACATAAAATCATCCCTCAAACAATAATAGGAAATTTGTATGCAATTTGTTTGATAGGCCTTTACTTAATAAATCAGACTTGAGTAAATGGGCCTCCATGCATCTTTAATCCTCCCTCAGAGCACCCTCTATGCATCCCTAAGGTACTTCCAAGGAGCATCCCTAACTATATCCACAACAAAGTAAACCATGCAATGTGACATCTCCCAGCGAGCTGTCTCAGAAGCAGCTCCCACACTCTGGAACTCACTCTCAGAAGAGTTTCCTCAAATCCCAAAGTACCTCAAGCTGGTGACAGCCTGGCTCTTCTCATAAGCTTTTAATAGGTGAGGTGACCAACCAGTCAATCTTACATACATTCTTGTTAAGATCAGCTGCACATACAACTAGCTTACCATACGCCCTCAAACTGAGGTCAGTTGCACACCTCTTAACCAACTGGAAATGCAAATACTCATTCATTTTTTAATATGTTGCATCTTATCAGTGGTACATGTTTCTCCTCTACACGTCTCCTTCATTGTCCATCAATGTGTTGGCATTGTGTAACAAGGCCTGAATTGGAAGGGGGGTGGGGTGGGTGGCTCAGGGTTAATCTGGGGGGGGGGGGGGGGGGGGAAGGGCACAAGGCATACAGGTCTCAACCATGCTACTTATACTCAATCACAAATAATGCACTCACAAGCACTTGACAGTAGATGTTGATAATAGATTTCTACATTGTCTGCAACCGCTGTCATGTATCATGGGTGACAATTTAAAACAGACTTGTCCAAATTCAACACTTGAGGGGAGCAATCAGGCCAGATACAGCAGTGATTCTTCATTCTGAACTTCATACATTGAAAGATAAGTGTGTTTTTTAATATTTTTGTAAGAAGATCATGGACTGTGGACATTGAGAACTCGCTATTAAATTATGAGGAAGTGTGATGGTAAATAACAGTGGCCTTAAAAGAGAAATAATTCACTTATTGGTCACGTTAGTTTTCTGAGCACCTTCACTACACTTTTTTGTGAAAATTATTTTATGATATTTGATTTGCTTGGGAAATTGTTTCAGTAATGAATTACATGAGATAAATCTTCATGCCCACTACATCCACTGTATATCTTTCATGTATAATAACTACGGAGAGCCTGAAAATCTGACTCATTTTTAGCCTTTGCGAATTAAATCTGGACAAGCCTGATTAAACTCAATTATTTCAAGCACTCACCAATACTTTTTGCAAGGACTATGCTATCTTTTGTGCTGTCCTATGTGAATAATTACTCTGCTACTCCCTGCCCTTGCTATGAATTCCAATTGAACTCTTTAGTACATAAGTATTGCCATACTGGGACAGACCAAAGGTCCATCAAGCCCAGCATCCTGTTTCCAACAGTGGCCAATCTAGGTCGCAAATACCTGGCAAGATCCCAAAAAAGTACGAAATAAGCAGTGGATTTTCCCCAAGTCCATTTTAATAATGGTCCATAAACTTTTCCTTTAGGTATAATCGAAAGCCGATTTTGGACGTTTTCAACTGCACTCCGTCGCGGATGCGGAAAAGTTGATGGGGCGTGTCAGAGGTGTGGCGAAGGTGAAACTGAGCCCATAGGCCAGGCCCCCTCCCTGCCCATCTTCAAATCCTTGCTCAAAGCCCACCTCTTCAATGTCACCTTCGGCACCTAACCACTACACCTCTATTCAGGAAATCTTGACTGCCCCAACTTGACATTTTGTCCTTTAGATTGTAAGCTCCTTCAAGCAGGGACTGTCCTTCTTTGTTAAAATGTACAGCGCTGCGTAACCCTAGTAGCGCTCTAGAAATGTTAAGTAGTAGTAGTTGTAAAGGCAGCAGCAGTGGTGGTGGTGGCAACTGGCCCCAGTCATTACAGAGCTTGTGAATCAATTGAACTACTTGGGTTTCCAGGTCAACAGAAAGCTTCCTCAAGGGGAGGGAAGCCAGGATCTGTGAACTGTCTGTGACTCGCAGGCCTTGTGCTAACTCCGCTACTGAGCGGGAGTCACAGTAGAAGTCCAGAGGAAGGGTAGGGGCCCTGCTTCTGAACACTGGTCTACAGCCTTTCACAGATAACAGCTTCCAGAACTGGAGAATATCTAAGAAAAGACATAAATAAATAAATACCAATGCTCCATACAGAGGCATTGCTACTTTTTTCTACTTTACAAGCTTCTCTTTTGCCCCCAAAATAATTCAGAGTCTAAACACCCTTTACACATGCAGTGGGGCTGCTTGACACATGACTTTGTAATGTAAAACTCTGCCTCATTCAAAGCTTTTAGCAAATCTGCCATACAATAACAGCACTATTAGGATTCACGCAGCACCAACCCTACCTAAAAAAAAGATGGCAGTACAGAATTATATTGGGCCCAAGAACAGCAATATACCTCCTGTTGTGAAAAACAGACCAAACAGGACTGCTTGATCCCTACACAGCAAGTAACACTAGCAGAACACCACACCTCAGTCACACAAGCAAAACATTAGGAGACCTTTACCAAGTACTGAACAAAGGACCACAAATTAAAAATAGACAAACATTTAACAAGAAAACAAGGTTCAGTGTGGCACCAGAGTGTGGCAGCTCCTTGTGACTCTGGGCAAGTCACTTAACCCTCCATTGCCCCATGTAAGCCGCATTGAGCCTGCCATGAGTGGGAAAGTGCAGGGTACAAATGTAACAAAAAAAAAATAGAAACAAAAATAAATTTCCTTTGTACTTTGCAAAATACAAAGCGATGCACATTCCCTAAAGCTAACATGTTCCAATGAATAAATTCAAAATGGTCATTTTATTTTTTCCAATCATGTAGATACCAGTCTCTCTCGTCTGTTTTCCTCTGTCTATTTTCTCCTTCCTCTGCTGCCCATATCTCCTGTGTACATCAATTCAGTAGCGAACATGGGGGGGGGGGAGGCGCAGGGGGAGCCGTCGCTCCCCCAAACAGGTTTGTAGATTGCCAATATCCGTTCTTCCTCCAACACCGGCGATTACCACAGCCAGCCTTCTGCCAGCGTGCGTCGTCGGGGCCTCTCCTCAGACGCGTGACGGTCCCGCCTACTCTGACTGCAACAGGAAGTAAATGCAGAGTAGGCGGGACCGTCACGCGCCTGAGGAGAGGCCCCGACGACGCACGCTCGTCGCTGGCAGAAGGCTGGCTATGGGAATCGCTGGCGCTGGAGGGAGAGCAGTGCTTCAGGGCAGTAAAAGCGAGCAGCCTGCGCGGACGCGGAGGGCGGGCAGGAGAAGATTGGAACCTCGCTTGGGAGAGGGCAGAAAAAAATATTGGCAAGGGCGCCATTTTTTCTGCAAACCTGTTTGGGGGAGCGACCGCTCCCCCCCCCCCCCCCCAGCTACGCCAGCTTATCTCAGGCCATTCTTTGCAGTGATGTAAATCAGTTGTAAACCCTGGCTTGGGCCACCAGTGTTTGTCATGGCATCTGTGTCTGGAGTTGGTACCTTTAAAGAGTTTTGCCCTATGTATTCCCTTCTTGATGCTATCCCTGCAAAGGTACAGAAGGGATTTCGTTCTGTACTGGTGTATCTCACGGCGCTTGATGTCAACGAGGACTACATAGCTGTGGGCAGCAGCATTGGGATGCTGTATCTCTATTGCAGACGTTCAAACCAGATGAAAAAGTACAACTTAGAGGTGAGCCTGGATGCTTCTGTCTTATTCTTTTTTAGCCAGGTTTTCAAAGGTTTTAGGTGCCAAACCTTAGGAATATAAATTGGCCCTTTTGAAATTTACTAGTATCCTAATTTTGCTAGATTCCTAAATTAATAAAGTCTAAAAAGTGGAAGGCTACAGGGATAGGATTAGGGTGAAGAAAAAAAGTTAGGAAATTAGAGGCGCCGTTTACTAAGTTGTGCTAATGTTTTTATCATGTGCTAAAGCTAGAGACATCCAGGGGGGACAAAATTCCCCGGGCCTCCAAGGGGGGCCCGGTGCCACAGTCCCCGACCTCACCTGCCCTCGGCTCCATCGACCATCCGCCACTGGGCCAGGCCCTCCCGCATTGAAATCATCACAGCGCCTCACCTGTCACCTCTGTAACTGAAAGCGCAGCAGATCGGATTTGCCTCCCTATGTCCTTCCCTCGTCTGATGTAACTTCCGCGAGGGCGGGACACAGGGAGGGAAGGCCCGAAGGGAGGCGAGTCTGATCTGCTGCTGCTGTGCTTTCAGTCACGGAGCGAGGTGATAGATGAGGCGCTGTGATGATTTCAATGCAGGAGGGGGGCAGGTGGGGACTGCGGCTCGGCCCAGGCCCAGTCTCTCAGCGGCCCTGGAGACATCCATAGGAATATATGGGTGTCTTTAGCGTTAGCACACACTAATTTTTAGAGTGCACTAAAAACACTAGTGTACCTATAGCACAGCTTAGTAAACAGGGCCCTAGGTGCTTAATAATGATTTTTCAGCACTAGGCACCTAATGTAGGAGCATAAATTTAGGCAAACTAATAGTGAGTTAATTAAGTTTAGGGCTAGGTGAATTTTAAGTTGAAAGCATAGATGGCAGTAATCAGTTGGGCAGTCTCTGATTAAAGGTATTTAGATAAGTTATTCATGTACTTTTAAGCAGATTTTCAGCCTATCTGTGAGACTGTTGAATATCACAAAAGAAGTTATGATATTTGCTTATACAGCATCATTTAAAGGATAAAGGTAAGTGAAAGCACTGAACATTGGCGCTGTCCACTTGTCTCTTATTCTTTCCTTTTTTGGGGGGGAGTTAGACTTTTTAAATATTACAAAGAATAGTAACATAGGAAAGAGAGAAAAATACAATCAAAAACAAAAACATCAAATCTAGTGCACATCAAGGAGAAAACATCTGGAGTTATCACTAATATATTCAAGGAAAAAAAGGAAAACCATTACAGAGATACTTGGGCTTAAAAATTGCATCTAAATTCATTTATAATAACCCATACACCCATCAGATAGCACCAGATATTGAAATCTTTGCAGAAAGAAAGCTTTCCAACGGCATCAGAGCCAAAAAAACAAGAACAGTTTTCATACATAACCAAGCACTTACAGGGAAACTTCAGGAAAAAAGTGTCTCCGACTGCCAAACTTTAGGCTTAAGCAGCAAGAAGAGTAGGCCTGGTTACATCAGGAAACATAAGAATAGTTTGCCCATAAAAAGGTACCTGTTGGTTTTAAAGGTATTCTTTTAAAAAGAAGCATCATCTTTTCAGTGGTGCTAAAAGAGACCAAAACAGTGGCCCTCTTAGCAATATTATTCTGAGTAGACTCCCAAGAATTTTGTAAGATCCAAACTATCGGAAGTTTATCAGGAGAGTTTAAGGGGTATGTTTACTAAGGCGCGTTAGCATTTTTTAATGCGTCTATAAAGTTAAGGTGCTTTAAGCGCTAATGTGCCAGTACATTCCTTTAGGCACGTTAGCGTTTGATGCGCATTAGCGTTTGACGCGCGTTAAAAATGCTAACTCGCCTGTAGCGCGCCTTTGTAAACACAGGCGCAAATGACCTATCTCCCCCTCCTGGTTAATCAACTTAACCTCTCTAGGAAGGTAGTACGCATTAGTAACATCAGAATCGTTAAAGGACAACAGTAACTGATTTTTAAAGCCTTAAAGGCTGACGCTCTTCTCTCATTGGTTCCTTCTTTTAGCTTTTATCAGCCCTCTCGAAATTTGCATTCTGTTGCTATGTGCTTATTAGATACCCCTTCATTTAGGTACGTCTGGCCTGAAGCTAATTGATCTGCAGTGCTTCAGATTGCTGGCACCTTGATTTGGAATACTTTGCCAGTGGAAATTCAGCTGAAACAGTTTATAAATATTTTAAACAAATGAATAACACCTCATTAACATATGTTCTGAAGAATTCAAGAGGAGATAAATAATAGTTGCTGGTACCTTACATTGAGAGGATCCTATGACTTCTTTATCCACAGATAAGAAAGAAGAATCACCACCTCAGGAAAATCCTGGGAAGTGAACATGGCCAGTTGCTCTGGGGCACGCGCTATCTCTCTAGTCATTACAAGTTGTGGACACTGGGTTTGATCTGCAGATGAAAGGGAAGTGTCCGAGGGCAAAAAAGTGCTTACATTAGAAGTATAAATTGACCCTGGCATCTTAGCTGCTTGTAGATATGTCCATTGGGTCTCTTAACAACAGTTAATGCCAGTGTCCTCTTCTTCCCTCCTTTCTGCTTCCCCATTAGAGTGGAGCAGAATCCCAGGCTCCTCAGTGGCTCTGAAGAGGTGGGACCTGTCCCTTTGGTCATGCACCCCTTGGACCTGTGGCTGCGTTCTGCTGTAGGGCCACCCAGAAATAGTTGGAACAAGGGCCTCCTTCTGATGTCACCAGCTGCCCAAGGGCAGCCAGCATGGTGCTTACACACACTTCTCAGTGTCTCATGATGGTCTCTCTCCCTCTTCTATCTGCATAAGTTACAGCCAGATTTTGACTGCTCCAGCCAAAAGTTATATCTGGGATTTTGAACAGAAATGAGTTAACCACATAAATTATTTTGAATATTGAATTTTTAGGTTCTCAAGTTTGTTGAAAATAGTGAGCCATGTGGCACTTAGCACACACTAATGTCCATTAGCGTGCGTTAAGCTTTAGTAAAAGGGCCCCTTAGGTACCTAATTTTGGGGCCCTTTTATTAAGCAGTATTAGGTGCTAACGTGCGACTAAGGCAGTGGATGTGCTAGAGTGTCACCTGATAGTTTTTGAATGTGCGTATTTATTTATTTAACACATTTATACCCCGCATTTTCCCACCAATAGTAGGTTCAATGTGGCTTACAAGACTGTAGGGCAAACTACAGTTCAATTAAATAACATAACAATGTAATATAGTTAAGTAAAATAACATAATAATGTAATAAAAAATAGTAAACGTATGGGTATCGTAAAGAACAACAGAGAATAAGAGTGAATAATAAAGGTAAGGGTCCATGGAATTTGCTGTAACAGGATATGCTAACAGCATGCTAAATTTCTATATTTTTTTGAGGAGGCATGTTGGGGGCAGAAAGTGGGCATTCTGCACAAACCAATTAGAGCATTACGTTACCGTCCACTAACTGATTAGTGCATGGATAACGCAGGAGCCCTTAACGTCTACAAAATAGGTGTTGACAAGTGCTCCCATGGTAATGTTTAAAAATAGCCACATGCTAAATGGCAACATTAGCATGTGGCCATTAATGCAAAAAATAGAAAATCAGGGTTTTTACAGCCACGGTGAACAAGGCCTTTGCATGCAAGCAAGACCCACATAAGAGCACATTAAGGCCTGTTTTTACTGCAGCTTTAGTAAAAGGACCCCTTTAGGAGCTCAGCATTTTTCAGATATTAGTCTCTGTATATATTGTGTGTACTGAATTCAGGAACTCAATCCTTTATGTAAATAATGTTTTCATACCCGTGCGGGGATGGAAATATATTTGGAAACCTTTATGTACTAGTCATAAATTTTTAGGTGTCAGGGGAAATTTCTTTCCTTTTTTTTCTCACTTTTATTTTTTTTTAATTTTGTCATAGTTGTTATTGTACTTCACTTTTTTATTTTATTTTATTGAAATACAGCCAAACGTAGTAAAAGCAACATTGCCACCATCAACAGGAGAATAGCAAATATTAAAATTGACACAAGAGAAATTGAAATTAAACAGATATCCTTCATAACCCCAGCCCTTCCAGCTCGTCCCTCCAAAACAACCCCACCCCCCTCCATCTATAAAGTGAACAAAGAGGAGTCAGGATGAGAAGTCCATTGCACATAAGGTTCCCAAATGCGGTGGTAGGACAACAGGTGGCCTATGCGCAGAGCTGTTAATTTAGACATCAAGTGGATATAGTCTAGCTTACGCAGGATCACACGAAGTCCAGGTAAAGTAGGCTGTTTCCAAGCTGCAGCAAGCACACGTTTGCTAGCTACAAATACATGGGTGACCAGGTGATGTGTTGACGACTTCACTCCCCGTGGCTTGAAATGTAAACGTGGTCCATTTTCATAGGGTATGCGATCTTAGTAAGGCTTAAAACAAATTTCAAAACAATAGTCCAAAAGTCTTGGGATTGTACTTCACTTTTTAAAGTTTTTTTAGTTGAGGGCTCTGCTTACTAAGCTGTGCTAGAGGCATGCTAGCGTTTTTAGTGCACAGTAGGGCGACTAAAATGTTAGCGGGGATGGGACGACTTCCCTATGAAGAAAGACTAAGGAGGCTAGGGCTTTTCAGCTTGGAGAAGAGATGGCTGAGGGGAGACATGATAGAGGTATATAAAATAATGAGTGGCGTGGAACAGGTGGATGTGAAGCGCTTTCCAAAAATACTAGGACTAGGGGGCATGCGATGAAACTACAGTGTAGTAAATTTAAAACAAATCGGAAAAAGTTTTCTTCACCCAACGTGTAATTAAACTCTGGAATTAGTTGCCGTAGAACGTGGTGAAGGCAGAGTTTAAAAGGGGGTTAGATGGTTTCCTAAAGGACAAGTCCATAAACCGCTACTAAATGGACTTGGGAAAAATCCACAATTCTGGGAATAACATGTATAGAATGTTTGTACGTTTGGGAAGCTTGCCAGGTGCCCTTGGCCTGGATTGGCCGCTGTCGTGGACAGGATGCTGGGCTTGATGGACCCTTGGTCTTTTCCCAGTGTGGCATTACTTATGTACTTAAGTAACTATGTAGATGCCTATAATATTCCTATGGGTGTCTACATGGTTAGCATGCGCTAAAAATGCTAGCACACCTTAGTAAACAGCCCTAAGTTTTTGGTGTCTTTATTTCTTTTTTCAAATGTATTCTTTGTATTGTTTTTCTGACAAAAAAGTACCAGGTGACAAATTTTAGGCATACTGGTGACCAGGCTCTTGGAATTTTTCCAGCCTCTGCATCAGAATTCTTTTCACTGTTACATTACCAAGTCTATTTTCTGGATTGCTAATGGAATACTGAGCAGAGATGTAGACGTTTGTGTTTGACTTGTAGGTTTTCTGTTTGCTTTTCCAGGGGAAAACTGATTCTCTTACTGTTGTAAAACTCTTGAGCTGCTTTGATGATTTGGTTGCTGTTGGTACAGCTTCAGGCCGAGTTGTGGTTTTTCAACTTGTTTCTTCATTGCCTGGAAGGAATAAACAGGTGAGATGTTGCCTTTTCACATGAAGCATCTTGCTTCTCATTAAGGGCTAGATTTACTCAAGTGCACTACCATGTTAGAGCATGTTAAGTCTGTTAAAATGCATTATGAGTAAGTAGGTCACATTGTATGAAATGGAATCTTTAGTAAATCTAGTCCTAAATATTTTTTAAAAATTAGTAATCTTACGATAACAGTGATATATATAATAAATCTATCTGGCAGATTGTACCTTTGGTCTCTTGAACTGACAGGATAGAAGCTAGTGGTACAGGGATGATGACATCATTGATATGTCTGCACTGAGTTCAGCTCATCAAAGTGAGGCATGTTGTTAAGAAATTTGAGTTTTTCTTTTCTGTGGACTAATATTAGTGGACTATCAGTTATTGTGAAACAACACAATTGTGATGTTTTTACTGATAGGATAGGGATAAGTGGAGGAGTAGCCTAGTGTTTAGTGCAGCAGACTTTGATCCTGGGGAGCTGGGTTCGATTCCCACTGCAGCTCCTTGCCCCAGGTACAAATAAAGTACCTGTATATACTATGTAAACCGCTTTAAATGTAGTTGCAAAAACCACAGAAAGTCGGAATATCAAGTCCCGTTCCCATAAGTTGCTTCATTGCACATAAGACACTTATTTCTCTTATATACACATTGGGAGGCTCAGTGATGGTGTATGACATGGACATGAAAACCCTACACTTTAGACTATACTGAGAAGAAGCCGGTGGGGGTTGCAGTAATGTCATTACTTCAAGAAACTCTGCCTTTTCTGCTTGAGCAGTGTCTCACACACTGAGAGCCCCCATTCACAATTATAATTAAACATATTGTATAATTTTGGGATTTTTTTTATTTTTTTGGTGCATATATTATCTAAAGAATCTAGATCTCTGTCCTCTGACTTTTTTTTTATTAAGGGGAAAATATATTATGAGTGACTGAGAAATGTGGAGCGAGTCAGACAGCTTCAACCCTCCTTTTCCCACTCCAACACTTTATCTCTGACAACAAAGGGGGGTCCTTTTAAGTGCTAACAAATTTAATGCGTGCTAATGATTAGCATGAGCTAAATGATAAGACGCCCATAGGAATATAATGGGCGTCTTATTGTTTAGCGCACGTTAATCATTAGCGTGCGCTGTCCATTAATGCACCTTATTAAAAGGACCACAAAGGAAGTATTTTGTCAAGCCTACAGAACTCTTTTCTTTTTAATTCATATTTTATTAAAGATTCTGTGCCCACGGAATTCAATTAACTGCATGATCTTCTGATTTAGCAATATTTCCATTAATTTACTCATCACTGAGGTCAGACTAACTGGCCTGTAGTTCGTGGCCTACTCCTTTTTCCACTTTTGAGAAGAAGAACCACATCCGCCAATCTCCAGTCCTCTGGGATTACTGCTAAGCATTCAAAAGTTCACATGGCTGAACTGCTAGAACCTCCTTAAGTTCCTTTGGTAGATCTGAGGGTAAATAGGGGAGTTCTAGTGGCTCAGCCTTGTGACTTTTAGAGTGGTCCTGGAGGACTGGAGGCAGATGGGCTCCCCTTCACAAAAGTGAAATTAAGAAGGAGGCTGGGACCCTACAGGCTGGTTAGTCTGATCTCAGTAATGAGTACATTTTTGGAAATACTACTGAAACAGAAGACTGTGCAATTCCCTGGATTACAGAATTCAAGGTAGGTCTAGCCAGAAAAATCTCGTATAATTTAACATTTTTATTGATGACTAACCAGTAGCAACAATATATGAAACCAGTTGAGTGTACATCATTTGCAACAATCATATCTTAGTGCATAATACTAAGATCCGTCATCAAACGTTTATAAGGGTATCCTCTTTACTTATTCAGAACCCCCCTGTGTACCACCTATAGAAATGTTGTTAGTAAATTATATATAGACACCCCAGGCCTTATGAAACATTTGTACAGTCTTATCTCTCCTCTCCCTACCCAATCATGTAGTTCACTATCCCCCTCTCTACCTTCTCTCCCCCCTTAAGTCAAACTTCCCCACTACTCATCTCCTGAAACCAACATCTAATGGTCCCCAAAGCTATAGGGGCCTGAACTCTTATAGCCCCCAAAGCAACCCTCGTAGTAGGAGACAATGGTGTCGCAGCTGTATCCCATCCCCCCCTTCATCACCCCCCCCCCCCCCCCCCCCCCAGCAAATGCCCAATATAATTGCTGAAAATTTCAGACCATCTATCAAAGGAATAATCCCTTGTGACTGTCACCATTGTTTGAAGTCTCAGAGAGGCATATTTTCAAAGCACTTTGGGAGGCTAAGTTCCATAGGTTTCTATGGAACTTTGGGAGGCTAAGTGCTTTGAAAATGAGCCTCAGAGTGTATTTAGGATCAAACTGCGACCCCTGGGTCTCAAAGATCGTAAATATCCCAAACTGTTAAAAATCTCTTCTGACGTTTAATAGACCCTCTAACCTCCCTTACTTATTCAATCAATTGGTTGACCTGATTTCTCCAGTTCCCCATATTCTGGGGGTTCTGGTTTTGTCCAGTGTTATACCTTTGCTGCCCAGTATACATAATTTATGAAAAAGAGGGATGGCACTTCCTCCTGCCCCTGCTGTCCTCAAAGGTGAATGGAAGTATCTTGAGGTATTTATCTGTTATGTTTCGGTTTTAATTCACAGCTGCAGAAATTTGATGTACTTGGTATTCACAGAAGCAGCATCACAGCTTTGGCTTGGAGTCCAAATGGAATGAAATTATTTTCAGGAGACAACAAGGGAAAAATTGTCTATTCTGCACTGGATCTAGATATGGTAAATGTTTGTGCACAGCATGCCAAGATTGTGAAATTTAGGTTGTCCCATCCTTTCACCCGGTGTGTTGTAGTTAGGGTAAGTGAGCCTTGAGGTACCCTACTGCCTGCTAGCTGAACCCTTCTGTGTCTTTTTGTCTTTCTACAGTAGCGACACAACTGCGGGACATAGATACTACTTGGCCTCACCGAACCCATGAGACCGGAGCTCCTCTCAGCCAAGTCCTAGACCTAGTGTTAAAGTGTAGTGTAGTGCAATGCCTGGGCTTTCAGCAAACCCATAGAGCTCGTAACCAGATGATCTGCAGTTATACAAAGGCTGACAAACTGTATATGGAACTGGGTTTTTGCCTCAAGTTTGCGAGCAAAATCTTTCTGATAGCTAAGCTATGCTAAATTATTCAGACTATGTACAGTAGTAATAGGTGAGAAACAAATGCAAGTATAGTAAACAAAACATTTATATAGAATTCTGTTCTAGTTATTTATTCTCTGTCCGCGGAGTAAACTGGTTACCTTTGTGTTTGAAGCTCCCAGAAAACCATGAAGGAACACTGTATATTATGTTTTATTCAGGGTTCCTGCAATCCCAGCTTGGTTTTAGAAGAGCCATCTGCAATTGTACAGCTGGATTACAACCAGAAAGTGCTTCTTGTTTCTACTTTGCAAAGAAGTCTGTTATTTTATACTGAAGAAAAGTCTGTCAAGCAAATTGGAATCAAGTCAAGAAAAAGGTAATCTGTAATTTTGTAGCAGCTGAAATTGTGATATTAACTTCTTTGGAAGCCCTAAGTATACTAAAATACAGTAGTGAATATGCAACAGAACAATAGCCAGGAGTACTTGGCTAAAATATTATTTTGATAAAAAGGATAAATTTGGCGCACTAAATGCAGTTTGATAAGTCTGCACTACTCAGGTGACTTGTAACTCCATGGTCAGATTAGGATTAGTAATAATCCACAAACTACCTATAGAAGACACCACCCACATAAGATTTGATGTAGAAGACTCTTTACTCACATCTCCCACCGATAAAGAAGTCTTCTCAAAATTAATCTCAAGAAGATGTAATTTCATCCACTTGTGAGCTAGAAAATATTTTTTGCACAAGGACATAAATATAATCCCAAGAAACAGTAAACGGAATAACAAATTGGGATCTTGCCAGGTATTTGTGACCTGGATTGGCCACTGTTGGAGACAGGATGCTGGGCTTGATGGACCTTTGGTCTGTCCCAGTACGGCAATACTTATGTGCTTATGTAATCTGAATGCCAGCAGTGTATGTGAAATATACAAGATCCAATTTTCTAAATACTACTGCTAAAAATCTTTAAAAACACATGGAAAAAAATTGGAGACAAAGGGGCTGGGATTTCCAAAACTCCCTCCTTGGTTCTCTTTGGGAGGAAAGCACAAAACATTGTAATCTTTTGGGAGAAGACTGTTTCAGAATGCTATGCTTATGTCCTGCATAATACTAGCTTTTCGTGGGCATGTACTTGAGGAATATTGTGTGCAGGTTGCAGAGTTTGTGGACACTCTTAGAAATATAGAAGTTAGAAATGATGAGAGATAAAGTCCATATGGTCTATGAAATATGCCCATCCATACCGTCTACTATCCCTTCATCTCCCTTAGAGATCCTGCAGTGCATACCTTTTTTTTTTTGTTACATTTGTACCCTGCGCTTTCCCACTCATGGCAGGCCCAATGCAGCTTACATGGGGCAATGGAGGGTTAAGTGACTTGCCCAGAGTCACAAGTAGCTGCCTGTGCCTGAAGTAGGAATCAAACTCAGTTCCTCAGGACCAAAGTCCACCACCCTAACCACTAGGCCACTCCACTCCACTTAGACACAGACAGCATTGATGTGGGTCTAGAACAATATGAACAGGTGACGTTGGAAAAATAAGAACATATCTTCATAAAAATATGCTTTAATTTTGAATATTTGAATAAGTAAAGCAAGGGGATTAAGGGATATATTAAATCATAGGGGGAAAAGAATAGAACCCTGTGGTGCACCACAAACAAGGTGGTGGGGATTAGACAGCTGAGATTGGAAAGATACAGAGAATGAACGATCTTTTAGGAATGAGATGAACCAATTGAGGACTGTACTTGTGAGTCCAAGATGGGATAGTTGAACCAAAAGGAGAGAATGATCAACAAGATTGAATGCAGCCGAGAGACCTAGAGAGACAACCAGCGCAGTATCACTGATATCGAGAATCCTATGTAGGAGAGCTGTGATCACAGTCTTGGTGCTATGAAATGGGCAAAAGCCACTGTGGATAGGTAAACTCTCCACATGTGAAGAGAACTGCTCAAAAACAAGCTTTTCCAGAAGTTTAGAAATAAAACATAAATTGGAAACTGGGTGATAGTTGGAGGGGGCAGTTGCATCCAAAGAGGGATTTTTCAAGAGTGAACATAAGCACCGCCGTACTGGGAAAAGACCAAGGGTCCATCAAGCCTAGCGTCCTGTCTCCGACAGTGGCCAATCCAGGCCTCAAGAACCTGGCAAAAACCCAAAAACAAAACAAAAATTTAAATGAATAATGTTTAATGGACTTTTCCTTCAGGAATCTGTCCAAACCCCCTTTTTTTTTATTTTTTGTTACATTTGTACCCCACGCTTTCCCACTCATGGCAGGCTCAATGCGGCTTACATGGGGCAATGGAGGGTTAAGTGACTTGCCCAGAGTCACAAGGAGCTGCCTGTGCCTGAAGTGGGAATTGAACTCAGTTCCCCAGGACCAAAGTCCACCACCCTAACCACTAGGCCACTCCTCCTCTCCTTTAAACTCAGCAAGGCCAACTGCTGTCACTACATTCTCCGGCAACGAGTTCCAGTGGTTTGATAGCGGCTTTCTTCCATAAGGTTGGGAATTGACCTAACATTAGACTTTGTTGAATCCATCCTATCCACTTGAGTTTAACTTGGTGTACCCACAACAACCTGATTCTCTCCTCAAAAAAAGCTGTTAAAATCTTGCTCTCCTTAGCAGCTGTACCCCTTGATTTAGTCTCAATAGAAAACATCTACAGTTTGTGTCCCAGTTATGGAAAGACAGATCTGGATAGGCTGGAATGGTCTTTGACTATAGCTCCAGCAGTTGGGAAATAAGGCTAGTGTTGGGCCTGAAAATATTACGTACAGACGGAGAACAAGTATGCTTATTTTATGTGGCATTCATGTCTTGTGCTATGACTCTGATAGTAAGATGTTTGCAATGTTGTTGGATTGTTGGTTTAATCAAGTATTGACAATAAAAGTGACTATATTGCAACCAAAATTATACAACCACTTTTGAATGGTGTATCAAATATAACTGCCTATATATGGTCGATTTATTGTGGCAGATTTCTGACTGTGCCAGTATTTGATCATGAAGGAGTGTAACCTGCTTGAAATGGCAGCTGTGGCTCTGACTGCCTTGTTGGGTAGACTGAATGGACCGTGTGGGTTTTTATCTGCTGTCATTTACTTTGTTACTATCTCCTTTTGATGCATATTCACTTTGTATAATTCAGTTTTTTAACTTCATTAATCTTTTAACTTATCCTCCATGATTTTGTTTCTTTAACAACCTCTATCCTCTTGACCACTCGACGCCTGCCTTTGATTTTACAACTTTCTGCAGGCTTGTTTGAGCTTTAAAAGCTCATTTCTGTACCTTGATGAAATGTTCCTCTAGGGATCCCAGTAATTTTAATGAAGCTATTTCATCCAGGCTACCTTTTTATTAAAGCCTTTCACCACTCATCTGCATTTTTACTCTGTGAATGATCAGATTACAAAGCGTTAAACCACTCTCTCTCTCTCAATTTTCCAGTCTTTGAAGCTCTTAGGTTTCTTATCATACAAAGGCTGGCAGAGCTAGTGGACATTCTTAGTGATTATTGCCCACAGCTTTCACTAGTCAGAATGTGGGCCTCCTGCACTGCTTCTCTATCGGTTTAGGATAGGAATCCTGTTGGGTTATTTAAGCTGAGGGGAGATATGATAGAAGTGTATAAAATAATGAGTGGAATGGATCGGGTGGATGTGAATTGACTGTTCACGCTATCCAAAAATACTAGGACTAGAGGGCATGAGTTGAAGCTACAGTGTGGTAAATTTAAAACGAATCGGAGAAAATTTTTCTTCACCCAACGTGTAATTAGACTCTGGAATTCGTTGCCGGAGAACGTGGTACGGGCGGTTAGCTTGACGGAGTTTAAAAAGGGGTTAGATAGATTCCTAAAGGACAAGTCCATAGACCGCTATTAAATGGACTTGGAAAAATTCCGCATTTTTAGGTATAACTTGTCTGGAATGTTTTTACGTTTGGGGAGCGTGCCAGGTGCCCTTGACCTGGATTGGCCACTGTCGGTGACAGGATGCTGGGCTAGATGGACCTTTGGTCTTTCCCAGTATGGCACTACTTATGTACTTATGTATAAAATAATGAGTGGAATGGATCGGGTGGATGTGAAGCGACTGTTCACGCTATCCAAAAATACTAGGACTAGAGGGCATGAGTTGAAGCTACAGTGTGGTAAATTTAAAACGAATCGGAGAAAATTTTTCTTCACCCAACGTATAATTAGACTCTGGAATTCGTTGCCGGAGAACGTGGTACGGGCGGTTAGCTTGACGGAGTTTAAAAAGGGGTTAGATAGATTCCTAAAGGACAAGTCCATAGACCGCTATTAAATGGACTTGGAAAAATTCCGCATTTTTAGGTATAACTTGTCTGGAATGTTTTTACGTTTGGGGAGCGTGCCAGGTGCCCTTGACCTGGATTGGCCACTGTCGGTGACAGGATGCTGGGCTAGATGGACCTTTGGTCTTTCCCAGTATGGCACTACTTATGTACTTATGTCTAGTAAACAGTGTTTGAACATACTGCTAACTGGACCTATGAGTATAGATTTCAGGCAAGATTTAACCTTTTTATTCAGTTTATGCCTGGTTTGATCACTGCTTATGTTTACCGTTTCCATAAAAAATAAATATGAACAACTGTTTTTTTTTAATTTCAGCAATGGAAAGTTTGGAGCATGTTTTATGCCAGGCCTCTGTAAGCAGAGCGGTCTCACAGTATATGCAGCGAGACCAGGGCTGCGTCTCTGGAGAGCAGATGCCCATGGGACTGTGCAGACCACCTTTCTATTAAAGGACTTAATGACTGAGGGAATAGAAGCCTTCGAGTTGTATCCTCGCTTGGAGCCCCCAAATGTGGGGAAATTCAGCCCTTCTGAGAAAAACCTTGGGCTTGTATTCTGCTTCTTTCAAGAAGGATGGGTGCTGAGCTGGGATGAATATAATATTTTGTTAATAGACACTGTAAATCAGGTAGGTAAAGTTGCTGCAGCAGATATATATTTGGTTAGTAATTTTCTGAGTTTATAACTTACTAGTACTTTTCTGGCTCTATTTATAAAAGCTAAATTGTTATTCAGAACTGTTCAATTTAAGAAAAGTTTGCTAAAAATCACAGGTTTTAGAACATGCAAAAAGTACTTTGCATCAATAACAAATTTTTTTTATCTCACTTCTCATGGAAAGTGAGTTAGTAAAAACCAGTTTCATGTTAGTAATCCATGCTTTTTATTGTGAATTCTTAAGTGGATTAGAAAAGCTGTAAAACACTAAGCACATCAAACACTAGTAATCAAACCAGGTTAAATATAAAAATAGACCACCTTGACTTCACACTTCAAAAATGGAATAGTGTGCTTTAACCTATGTGGAGGAGCAGGTACGTGGAGTGGTAGGTCAGCTCTAGCTACCTTACTGAGCAGACTAGGTGACGTAGGAGTTGTGAGTATGCCTAGGTGGTAATTTCACCTATTCTTGTCTTGGGTTCACTATTTACGGGCAATAATAAGACTGAGAATTTCTATGCATCCAATGATTTATTGTTACAGCAAAAGTGATGAACAAAAGCATGAAGTAGTTATTTTTTTTTTTAAATCAGTTTTCTTACAAAATCTTACCTGATAACAATGAGAGCTAAACCAATGTATCGGCTTGACTCACACTTCAAAACCAAAGGAAAATTGCTCTAACTGATCCTAAGCCAAGAACAAAATAAAGCAACAGCCGTATAACCATTTCTGGCAGGCATGACATTGACTCCAGATGTGTTCCTAGGAAGGCAGCTGCTCCATAGTGAGGCAGGATTTACATTGGTTCCAGCCAACCCATTCCTCAGGATGGTGCCCTGCATGTCTGAACCGAAAGATAAGGCCATAATGGCATATGGAAGGGTAGGAGAGAAAGTTCAGCATCCTGAAGTAGCTGAGTCTTATGGTTGTTTCCTTGTGTGGCAACACAGAGACAGTATGCTGTACAGTGTTTTGGCCAAAAGCCTGTGGAAACAAACATGGCAAAAAGCAAGGTCTTTTGTCTCTGCAGGCAATTAGTAGTTTGTCTTTATTATCAGTGCTGTATGCAAATCCCTGAACACTGGAAGCAGTCTCTGATTGGATCAGAAATTAACAATGTTAGCAGAGCAAATCAGACATTTGCTATCACATGCTATTCAGATGTACATCATCCTCGGTGGTGAGAGATGAAACATAAATGAATGCTGGGGTATGAAGGCTGGTTGTATATGGTGGTAACACTGTTGTGTCTTTGAGGTCTTCATAGGTAGGCTCTAGGTCAAGAAGGCCTCATGTACACAACAAGAAAACAAAGAACAATGTCTTTTTTTTTTTTTTTTTTTTATAATTCACACTCTGGCAGCTTGGCTGTTCTGTAGTGTCATAAGTCCAGAGTGCTTTGGTCTAGAGAGGCATGATGGTTTTACTCTAGCACCACATAAGTACACACAAGAATTGGTCAGGCTGCAGCCCTACAATGGGACAAAATGGTCTTTATCTGTCATCATTTACTGTGTTAAAACTCTTAAAAAAACACTATATCTATTAACATATCCTGCAATCTTGGCCCAAAAGGGCTGCTCAAACTAACTTACAAAGTAAAACAAAAACCATAATAAAAAAATTCAAAATACACATCAAACAAATAAAACACAAGAACAAGGCAAAGACATAAACCAACCTTAGCAGTGAAAAACTAAGGGACCCTTTGACTAAAGCTTAGTGCTAAATGTTACATGGCCCTTAGGTATAAAATAGGATGCACAGCATTTAGCTCATGCTAATGTTTGTTAGAGCATGCCAAGCTTTAGTAAAAGGACCCTTAAATTAGGAAATACCTAAGAAAACAGGTTTTCACCTGTTCATGGAAGCTCAGTATATTAGTTTCAAGGCAAGTTTCAACAGATAACTTATTCGATAATGTGGAGCTGTTATAGAGAAAGCTCTAGCTTGATACATAGCTCTCTATGCACAGTAAAGAGATGCTAGTGAATTTTTGTATAAGTCATTTGTATTTAATTGCTCTTATTTGTTATATGTAGGACCCTCTGGCTAGACCTCAGCTGATGCCCAGATTGTCATCAGTCCAATTGTGCACTCAATGTTAAGGTTTTGGAGGTTATCTTAGAAGCATAAATAGCAGCATGTAGAGTGGCATACACTTGTAAATTCTCTTTCAGAACAGGGGCTATTGAAACATAGGAATGTTCAACATGTGTAAATTTCCGGGATGCATGAAGAGAACAAAGAGTGGTTAAGGTGGGTCAGCATTGATGTGGATTCCCTGTTTCACAAGGGAAATCCATTCCAAACTGAAAAAAATGTAGATTTGAGCATTTACAGCTGCTCTGAGGCGTGTATAAGTTCCTTCTTGAAGGAACAGTTGTAAATGATTCAGAACCCCACCGTCAGCCAGTCATCCCCCCATCTTCTATCCTTTTAATCCTTATTTTATTTGTCTCATTTGTATCCCACATTTTCCCACCTATTTGCAGGCTCAACGTGGCTTACATAATACCGTAAAGGCATTCACCAAGTCCGGTAGAGAAACAAAGTTGATAAAGTCGAATATAGATACATGTGTTTCAGATACAATGGGGATAGAGGAGAGGAAGGTTAAATAGTGTCCATTACAATGGGGATTGAGGAGAGGAGGTTGTGTAGTGTCCATTACGATCTTTGGTTTTGCTGTGTTGCAGTGTGTAAGTGGTTATGTTGGGTCAGTGGGGTATGCCTTTTTGAACAGTTTGGTTTTTAATGATTTCCTGAAGTTTAGGTGGTCATATGTTATTTTCACAGCTTTTGGTAGTGCGTTCCATAGTTGTGAGCTTATGTAGGAGAAGCTGGATGCATAGACTACTTTGTATTTAAGTCCTTTGCAGTTTGGGTAGTGGAGGTTTACTACTACTACTATTTAGCATTTCTATAGCGCTACAAGGCGTACGCAGGTATGTTCTACTACTATTTAGCATTTCTATAGCGCTACAAGGCGTACGTAGGTATGTTCAGGATGATCTGGTTATGTTTCTGAGTGGTAGGTCTGTCATGTAACCTGGGACTTGGCCATAGATGATTTTGTGGACCAGGGTGCAGATTTTGAAAGTGATGCGCTCTTTGATTGGAAGCCAGTGTAGTTTTTCTCGGAGGGGTTTGGCACTGTCGAATCGCGATTTGCCAAGTATCAGCCTGGCTGCTGTGTTTTGAGCAGTCCGAAGTTTCTTTGTGAGTTGTTCTTTGCATCCCGCATAGATTCCATTGCAGTAGTCTGCGTGGCTTAGTACCATTGATTGTATTAGGTTACGAAATGAGTCCCTCGGGAGGAAAAGTTTTACTCGTTTAAGTTTCCACATTGAGTAGAACATTTTCTTTATTCTGGAGTTCACTTGGCTTTCGAGCGTAAGATTGCGGTCGATTATGATGCCGAGTATTTTCAAGTTGTCTGACACGGGGAGGGTGTGTTCTGGAGTGGTTAAGGTTGTGGGTTTGTATGTATTGTGTTGAGATAAGAGGATGAAGCAGTATGTTTTTTCTGTGTTCAGTTTCAGTTGAAAAGAGTTTGCCCATGAGTCCATGATGTTCAATCCAAGTTTGATTTTATTGGTGATTTCTGTTAGATCGTGTCTGAAGGGAATGTATATAGTAACGTCGTCTGCGTTGATGAACGGATTGAGGCCTTGCTTAGATAAGGATTTGACCAGTGGGATCATCATTATGTTGAATAGTATTGGTGATAGTGGTGATCCTTGAGGTACTCCACAGACTGCTTTCAAAGGTGGTGATATGTTTAGGTTTGATTTCACTTAGTATGTTCCGTGTCTTACTGGGATCCATGGTATCCAGTGGGAGTAGGAATGATGTGCACGCTTGCTCCTACTTTTCTGGCCACTGCAACCGTTAGTGGTAGCATTATGGTATTACAGGTAGGATTCAGGCTGCCAAAAAAGGTCAAAATGGTTGTGGGATCCAAAATGGCTGCCACAACCCGTAGCAGCAATATCATGGTAAGGTTACCGCTAGGGTGTGCAGTGACTTTTTTGGATCCTGGAGCCACAAGATTAGGAGTGAATTGGCATTGTTACTGCGCCCATTAGAGAAGAGAGACCCCGGTAAGGCCAGGGATGAGGATCAAGGATTTGGTGGTGGGGGGTTATTGTTGCTGTGGGGGGGGGGTTGGCGGTCAGGCAGGGAGTCAGTTCTGTATTATTGGGGGGTGGATTGAAATTGGGAAGGGGGTAAACTGATTGTGCTATCATGGGCTATTCGGGAACAGCATTTTTGAAAACTTGCTCTCATGCATATGTGGTGGGATATATGCATGGCTTTTTCCTCCACATTCAGCTTTTCAGAATTGCTGTTCCTGCTGTATATGAAGAGACAAAGGTGTGCAGTCCTGCATCATATTTACAAAAGGCTCTATGTTTGGCAGAGTCTCGTAAAATACCGTGGGAATTCTCCACATCCTGACCTGGATGTGTGAATTTCTGTCTCCACGTTCCATCTAAATTCTGCTTCCACATGTCCCAAAGTGCCCAAGAACAACATTTTTATTATCTTATACAAAAATCCAAAAACATAGGACACTATGATACCATGAGTGAGGGTTGAGGGTGGGCCTTTACAATAACACAGCCAGGCAAGGTTGTAAACATGAAAATAAGTGCTTTATTAACAGAAGACCTGAGGCCTGTTACATCACAGGGCCAGGAACAGAAGGTGAAAAAGTTTAACAAATACAGTCTCAACCAGAGCCTGCGGCTGATTGCCAAACACAGAGTCTGTTGGCTGTCATGCCCCAAACACAGCCCGTAAGCCCTTCTCTTTCTCTGAGTTTCAGGTCTGGCTTTAGCCAGACATCAGGGCAAGGCTTTCAAGTCTCAGATCAAAAGTGGTGTACCTCAGCCAAGTCATGATCGCTAGACATAAGTTGTAGAAGCATATGGTGGGCTTCAACTTTTCATTCCCTGGGCCTCCTTAACCCCAATCTGGCCCTACCTTTTATACGTTCTCCCTCCTTCCTGTACCTTTGGCTCCACCTCTCCTGTCTCACTTTTTCCCTGGGGAGTACTAATGCATTTAATTTGGCTTAAGGGTAAAGGGCAGTATGGGTGTGTGAAGGTGGTATACGGTATTCTGCATACCTCCTCACATACTCTCCTCTTCAGCTCAGCTCTGCCCAGTTGAGTGCCTGCCATATCAGGGTCCACCTCCTGAGACAAAAAATCATCGTTGGCATGTTCTTGTCCTGCCCAATGTCTCACCTGATAGCTGAAGGGCTGGAGGCTAAGGAACCAGTGTATGACATATATTTTTGTTTCTTTATGTCGATCCATCCACTGAAGGGGTTGATGGTTCGTGACCAGCAGGAAGTGTCTCCCCAGTAGATAGTATTGGAACATTTCCAATGTCCACTTGACTTCCAGAGGCGCCTTCTCAATCCCCGCATAACTTTTCTCTCTCTGGGACAGCTTCCAGCTGATGTAGGCTGCCATGTGCTTTTCCCTGTCCACTTCCTGGGCCAGAATGGCCCCGAGACCAACCTCTGACGCATCGGTCTGCACAGTAAAGGTTCGGTTGAAGTCTTGGCTGACCAACACTGTCTCTGAGTAAATGTCCCTTTTCAGGGTTTGGAAGGCCCCATCTAACTCTTCAGTCCGGTGTATCCATTCTGGAACCCTCTTCTGTAGGAGGCAAGTTAGCGGTCCTGCTTTCTCAGCAAACTCTGATCTAAATCGACGGTAATAACTGACAAGGCCGAGTAAGGTTTGTACTTGTTTTTCCGTCTGGGGTCTGGCACTTTGGTGATTGCCTCCATCTTCTGGATCTGGGGTCTCGCTTGTTTTTTCCCAACCGAGTACCCCAGATACTGGACTTCTTGTTCTCCCAAGAAGCACTTTTTAGAATTCGCTGTTAGCCCAGCAGTCTGTAGACTATCCTGTACTACTTCTACCTTGATGAGATGGGTTATCCAATCCTTGTCGTAGATGACAATGTCATCTAGATAAGCAGCTGCTTATGGAGCCCCATGAACTGAAACATCCCCAGGGGCATGGAAAAGGCTGTCTTCTCATTGGCAGCTATGGTGAGAGGTACCTGCCAATATCCCTTGGTCAAGTCCAATGTCAAGATGAATTGTGCTCCTCCCAGTCACTCAATGAGTTTGTCTACCCTCGGCATTGGATAGGCCTCTAGTTTGGAGACAGTTCACCTTCTGGAATTCAATACAAAACTGGATACTCCCGTCCGGCGTTGGCACCAGTACAGTGGGTGATAACCAACTAGTGATTGCAGTGACATACCTAGGGTAGTTGACACCCGGGGCTGGTCATTTTTTTTAACACCCCCCCCCCCCCTCCAAAATCCAGTACTAGGCATACTGAGAATACAAAACACTCAGGACCTATAGAGCAATTCTAGCATACCATAAACAGTCACCACTTTGGATCATAAGGAAAAATACACCCCACAAATCCTCTATTGCCCCATGTAAGCCGCATTGAACCTGCCATGAGTGGGAAAGCGCAGGGTACAAATGTAACAAAAAAAAAAATCCTACCTGTGACTCCTTCCCAAAAAACTTGTGTCTGCTCACAGAACCACCATATATGAAAAAAGGTGTTCCCGGTTACCCCACAGCGCCAGCAATTATCTGGAACTGTGGAAAACATTTCATGATGCTTATCTGGAGTGTAATACCAACGTGTTAATACTTTATAGGCATTTTTCTTCAGAAGTACACACAATGAAGCTTTTTTCACTTCAAGGCATATTGCCTTCTACTCGCTAACAGTAAGCTCAGTATCTAAATCCCGCTCCCAGTGGTGCATGTAAGTATGTTTGCAGACACTTGTGCCCCTAATGAAGCGTTAAAGAATAGAAATGGTATCCCTGAGTTTCTCCAGTGACCCCCCTTAAATTTTCAAAATGCTCACTGTCATCTGGATCAACTGTCAGCCATCCTTGCTGGGTGATATAATGCTTAACTTGCAGGTATGTAAAAACATCTGAACTAGATAAATCATAACTTAAGCTCGTCAAATAGCATAATTCATCCACATCCAAGAAATCCCTAAAACGAACCAATCCATCAGCAGCCCATCGCACAATAACTGGTTTCCCAAAGCCCACCAGGAACTCCAGGTCTGAACCAACGTAGACATAAGTACATAAGTACATAAGTAGTGCCATACTGGGAAAGACCAAAGGTCCATCTAGCCCAGCATCCTGTCACCGACAGTGGCCAATCCAGGTCAAGGGCACCTGGCACGCTCCCCAAACGTAAAAACATTCCAGACAAGTTATACCTAAAAATGCGGAATTTTTCCAAGTCCATTTAATAGCGGTCTATGGACTTGTCCTTTAGGAATCTATCTAACCCCTTTTTAAACTCCGTCAAGCTAACCGCCCGTACCACGTTCTCCGGCAACGAATTCCAGAGTCTAATTACACGTTGGGTGAAGAAAAATTTTCTCCGATTCGTTTTAAATTTACCACACTGTAGCTTCAACTCATGCCCTCTAGTCCTAGTATTTTTGGATAGCGTGAACAGTCGCTTCACATCCACCCGATCCATTCCACTCATTATTTTATACACTTCTATCATATCTCCCCTCAGCCGTCTCTTCTCCAAGCTGAAAAGCCCTAGCCTTCTCAGCCTCTCTTCATAGGAAAGTCGTCCCATCCCCACTATCATTTTCGTCGCCCTTCGCTGTACCTTTTCCAATTCTACTATATCTTTTTTGAGATACGGAGACCAGTACTGAACACAATATTCCAGGTGCGGTCGCACCATGGAGCGATACAACGGCATTATAACATCCGCACACCTGGACTCCATACCCTTCCTAATAACACCCAACATTCTATTCGCTTTCCTAGCCGCAGCAGCACACTGAGCAGAAGGTTTCAGCGTATCATCGACGACGACACCCAGATCCCTTTCTTGATCCGTAACTCCTAACGCGGAACCTTGCAAGACGTAGCTATAATTCGGGTTCCTCTTACCCACATGCATCACTTTGCACTTGTCAACATTGAACTTCATCTGCCACTTGCACGCCCATTCTCCCAGTCTCGCAAGGTCCTCCTGTAATCGTTCACATTCCTCCTGCGACTTGACGACCCTGAATAATTTTGTGTCATCGGCGAATTTAATTACCTCACTAGTTATTCCCATCTCTAGGTCATTTATAAATACATTAAAAAGCAACGGACCCAGCACAGACCCCTGCGGGACCCCACTAACTACCCTCCTCCACTGAGAATACTGGCCACGCAATCCTACTCTCTGCTTCCTATCTTTCAACCAGTTCTTAATCCATAATAATACCCTACCTCCGATTCCATGGCTCTGCAATTTCTTCAGGAGTCTTTCGTGCGGCACTTTGTCAAACGCCTTCTGAAAATCCAGATATACAGTATCAACCGGCTCCCCATTGTCCACATGTTTGCTTACCCCCTCAAAAAAATGCATTAGATTGGTGAGGCAAGACTTCCCTTCACTAAATCCGTGCTGACTTTGTCTCATCAGTCCATGTTTTTGTATATGCTCTGCAATTTTATTCTTAATAATAGCCTCCACCATCTTGCCCGGCACCGACGTCAGACTCACCGGTCTATAATTTCCCGGATCTCCTCTGGAACCCTTCTTAAAAATCGGAGTAACATTGGCTAGATGGACCCCTGGAGCTTCATATTAGTAATAAATGGTGGACAAATGGATTGACAGATAATTGACCATAGGCCCTGGAGGAGAGAGAGGCCCACAGAACTCTCCCAGATTATAGCTCTGCACTGGTGTTTGTTCCATAGCAGTAACAATTGGTATTGGATCTTGGCTCCAGACTGAAATGAGCTTCAGCTGCAATAATACCACTGTATATTAGGAACTCCACGTCCCCCACTCTCAACAGCACTCCACATCAGTTTTGTGTTCAACCGGGAAGGACAGCCTCCCCATAAGAACCCAGAAGACTTCGCCTGAAGCCTCAACAAGTCCATCTTAGGCATCAGCAGTGGTAAAGTCTGGAATAAGAACAACAATCGAGGCAGGACATTCATCTTGATGACCACAATCTGACCCCACCAAGATAACCATCTACCATTCCATCGAGACAAATCCCTATGTATTTGCTTAAATAAAGGAATATAATTCAGAGAAAACAGCTGTGAAATATAAGGAATCTGGATGCCTTGGTATTTAAAACCAAGCTGGGTGCACCAAAAGGGAAAGGCCTGATCGAAATGCTCCTGCTGCGGAGGAGTAATGCCCAATATTACAGATTTATCATAGTTTATCTTAAAATACGATAACTTACCAAACACATTTAGTTCATGTAAGAGCACTGTTAAAGTAAGTCTAGGTGCCCGCACATAAAACAAGATATCGTCAGCAAACAGTGCTAATTTATGTTCCACTTCACCCACTTGTACTCTCTTAATATCATTTAATGAACGGATTCTTTGTGCCAGAGGTTCTATAAACAACAAAGGAGAAAGTGGGCACTCTTGTCTCGTGCCCCACTCAATTGAAAAGACAGAGGAATATCTCCCATTAATCTTACGTCTCGCTATAGGAGCCTCTTAAAGACGCGTTAAGCATCATAAAATACCCTGACCAAACCACATATGTCTCAACACTTGTCATAGATAGGACCATTCAGCCCTATCAATCGCTTTTTCAGCATCTGTGTTGAGAGAGGCCACCGGATCTCTTCTCTGTCGTGCTGCCCGCAAAACATTCCAACGTGCGGTGGATATAATGTTCTGTTACGTATTGTGTTGTCATTGCAAGTAGTATACCATGCCATATTTTGTATTGTTACTTGAATATTTTTACTGCTGTAATTGCCTATTGCTCATGTTTGATTTATTCTTACTGTACACCGCCTTGAGTGAATTCCTTCAAAAAGGTGGTAAATAAATCCAAATAAATAAATATTATCAGCCACCTACCTACGAGCCACAAAACTTGACTGATCCATATGTATCAGCTTGGGAAGAATCCGTCCCAAGCGGTCAGCCAAAACCTTAGCCAAAATCTTGATGTCTAAATTCAACAAGGAAATCGGGTGGTAAGACCTGCAGAGCTTAGGGTCTCACCCTGGCTTTAACAGCACCGATATCCCCGCTTCATACATACCTGGTAATGAGTGACCCTGAAAGCAAGCATTCCCCACCTGCAACAGCAGAGGGCCCACATCCCCAGCAAAGATCTTTACAAATTTTGCAGAAAATCCTTCTAATCCTGGGACCTTTCCACCCTTAAGTCCCTTTATAGCCATCAACATTTCATGTATAGGGGGGCCTCCAACAAATCACAGTCTGCACTAGACAGCCCAGGTAAACAGAGCCCATCCAAGTGTTCCTGGATCTCGGTATCTGCAGATCCTTCACCTTTGCTGTAAATCTTCTGATAAAACCAAACAAATTGCTCCCTAATATCCCCATCACGATAATGAAGACCCTTAATTTTTGTTATTGTGTGCAGGCTCTGTTGATGACAAAGGTGTCAAGCCAGCAATCTACCAGATTTTATTTACAAATTTAAAATTTTTTTGCTGAACCAACCGTCTCAAAAACCACACGCTGTACCTGCAATTTATTTAACTTTATTCATTCAACATTGTTGTAACTGCTGGAAGACATTCCTAGAGCCTCCTACCTGATGAAGGCCCTCTAAATGTGCCAAGCATGAGTGCAACTCCAATTCCTATGCTTTTTTTTTTTTCTTTCTTGCTCCCCATTTCAGTAAATGTCTGTGCACTACAGCCTTAAGGGCATCCCATAGAGTTCCTTCCGAAACATCCCCGGTATCATTGTGGAGGATATAGTTATGAATGACCTCATGAATCTCATTGCACACCTTTACATCGCCCAGAATATTTTCATTCAATTTGCAAAACGTTTGGCGTCTGTCTTTCTCCAGGTCCTGCAGAAGCACCCACACAGGAGCATGGTCAGAAATAGATATGCTTTCTAAGTTAGAATCACAAACCGTTCCCCATAACTGGCGGTTGCACCATATCATATTTATTTGGGTATATGTTGGTTGTGCATAAGAATAAAAGGAGAAAGACATTTGTCCCGGGTGCTGTAGTCTCCAAACATCAAGTAAATCCAAGCTACTTGTCAACTGCTGTAATTTTTTGCAGTGGGCCAAAAAGACAAATCTTCCCCAAAGCCCTCCTGCAATACCGCCTACAAAAATGTTAAAAAGAACCATTCCAAGGACCAATCTTTGTGGCACACTATTGGTAACACTCCTATCTAGAGGCTGACCAAAACTGGGATTCTCGTTTTTGACCGAAATCAAATCAGCAGCTGAAAGCTGAAATTTGCCGAACCCATAAATGAAAACGGCACCACCTTCCCCCACCCCCAGCAAACAGCGGGTTCTCCCAGGCTGCCACTGTTGGGGGAAGGTGCTGGTACTGCCGCTACCGCCCCATCCCGCAGAGACTTGACCTGGATAGGCCAGGCTGGGCCAGTCACCTGCCTCACCCTACTCCCCCCCCCCCCCCTCAGAGGAGAATGGGTGTGCCGAGCCAACCCACTGCCCACCTGAAGACCTCCCCGGGCTTATCTTTAACTTCTCTGGTGGCCTAGTGGGCTCTTTGGGGCAGGAGCTATCCCAATTGCTCCTGCCCCACCGGTTCCTCCATCAGAATGCCTGCTGAGAGTTCCCATGGCTGCTGCGAGAGGAACTGGCGGGGAAAGGTGCAACTGGGTTCTGGGTTAGTTCCTGTCCTGAAGAGGCCACTGGGCCACCAGGGAAATTAAAGGTAAGCCTGGGGAGGGCTGGTTCAGAGGCACTTCCTGTCCTCGGGGGGGGGGGGGGGGGGGGCGGTAAATAGTGGTGGCAGCATGGGTGCTGAAAAACTCACTCTGGTTGGGGCGAAGGGGAAGTTTCGGTTTCAGCTGAAAATGCACTTGGATTTCGGCCTGGTTTAGGTGCCAAATCCAAACCCGAAATTTGGTCGGCCTCTCTCCTAACCTTTAAATGAGTGCCATTTAATACTACTTTTTGTCACCTTCCATGCAACCATTTCTTAACCCAGTCAGGCACACAAAGTTTATTTATAAGTTATCTTTGAACCATTATTTTCATATATACAGGGGATGCTGAAACAATGAATACTTACGTATGTTGATACACTGGCATCTGTGACTTCTCCTGAATTAGAAACTATTGAAACTCAGTTGAATAGCCAAGATAAGTTATGAAATGAGAAGCTTTCAGAGTTTCTTTTCTAAAATTGATTGATATGTTTGTTGTATTGCAAAATATTTGTTGGACTCATTGTGTTCATGGACGTATCCTTTAATTTTTACAAAGGGAATATACACTTTAAGCACTCATTTTTTGCGCTGTTAGGAAGAGGATTATGATGTAAAGAGTCTTTATGATTGACCAATCAAGTTGGTGTTTCCATATTCATAACTCTTTGACCTTGGGAGGGTCCTTAACTGAATATCCTTTTCAACCCGTTTATTAATTGTATATTCCCCTTGTCATTTTTTTCTTGTATGAGGGTAGGTTTGTGTGATACCTCCCCGTTTTTATTTTGGGTTTTGTGATAGTTGAATTTGAGGAACCATGTCAAAAGCCTTGAAAACTACATCACATCTAGGGGTTAATTCTGTAAGGTGGTATCTAGTATTGGGCCTAAACAACACATTTAAATGTCAGTATTTTAGTCCTTTACACATGTGAGTGGCAGTGTATTTGTGGAAATGACCAATACCAACCACCATAAAATTATGCACCTTGTTTGCATGGTGCATGGTTTTAGTATGGGCATGCACATGGGTGCAGGGTGGGCGGTAGAAGCAAATATACAAGAATCCTGCAATTTATACGTATTCTTGTTAAATGTGGATGCAGTCATTTACATCATCTTATAAGGCTATTGTAAGTGATTTTGGCCACTTACACTAGTATTTTGTGAAGAAAAGTAGGTGCCTTCCTTGTTTATAAAGTCTGCTTGAAATTAGGCTCATTTTGCTACCTTAATCTAGGCACCTGGTTATACAATTACCCTCCTAGTGCTCTATCCTGATTCAACTCTGGTCATGTAATAAAAGAAATTGAACAGATTCATCTGACAATACCTCCCTCCACTGAAACCAGTTCTACCTTAGATCTTGTAATCTATTGGATTCCAGAAGCTGCAGCACCCTCTGTTGTAGTTGCATTTCTATTAATTTGCTCACAACCAAGGTCAGTCTAATTTGGTTTGTAGTTCCGAACCTCTGCTTTTATGAAGAGGAACCACATCCACCACAATACTATAGTATTAGAGCAAAGCTTTTTTGATATTTTCTTTGTGAAAGGCTTCTCAAAAGTTTTAAGTAATATCTTTAACTGTTTTTTTTTTTCTTTTTCATTCATTCATTCATTCACAGGCAGTAATTGGTGGTTTGGAAGGCTCGGGGGACATTGTATCTGTGTCTTGTACTGATGATGAGATTTTTCTCTTAAAAGGAGATCGAGACATTATAAGAATTTCAAATAGACCAGAAGGATTAAGATCTGCAGGTTTGTATAAAGTATGCAATCTGTGTGAGAGACTGCAGGAAGTACCACATTAAATATTTCCAGATTCCTTATAGATCTTAATGAGGGGGGGTAAAGCATGCCAGAGCTTTGGTTCAGTGATATTAAAAAAAAAAAAAAAAAAAAAAAGAGTTCCTGTATTCTTCTAACTAAATTGAATTAAATGAAGGAACATCAAATAAGTTTGCAGCAGATCGTAATGACCTGGATGGTTTGATGTAAGTGCAAACTTGTCAAAACTATTTTTGGTACATTATTGGTTAAAACTTTAAAAACCAACAGTAAAACCTTATACCGAACTCTGTATTCAACTGGTAACCATTGTAAGTGTAACATAGAGGTAGAAACATGATCAGATCTAGATAGGCCACATAGTACACACACATCTGCATTTAGTGCTTTTTGTAAGGACTTCAGTGTGTTTCTAGATGAACCAAGAAGTAGGCTGTTGCAATAATTAAAATGTGGTACAATTGTACTCTGAATGATTAACCTAAAATATGCATAAGTTAGATAATCCCTCAGAAGTCTGACTGGTTTCAGTTTTTTTTTTTTTTAAATAACAAGCATTGCTGTAGAACAGCAATGGACAAGACTGAAAGGAACTATATTAAAGGCGACTAACCTTTATATTAGAAAATTACATAAAAGTAAGAGGAAAAGAAGGCCTCTCTGGTACTCGAATGTAGTAGCTGAAAAGATAAGGGAAAGGAGGCTAGCCTTTGCATGTTATCAGATGACTCAGAAAGATGAAGACAGGAGAGCATACCTAAATAAGCGAAGAGAAGCTGGAAAAGCTGTCAGGAAAGCGAAGTGGCAAATGGAGGAAAAGGTAGCTAATATGGTAAAATTGGGGGACAAGCCCTTTTTCACATATGTAAGTGACAAGAGGAAGTGCCGTAATAGCATTGTGAGGCTCAAAGCTGAGGGAGAGAAATATGTGAAGATGATAAGGAAAAAGCTGAACTGCTTAACGATTATTTTAGCTCTATGTTCATGAATGAAAGACCGGGGGCAGGGCTGCAGAAAACAAAGGCTAAAGGGCATGGATGTATGGTAGACCAAGACCCGTTTACAGAGGACTGTGTTCATGAGGAGCTTGCAGAACTAAAAGTAGACAGAGCGATGGGGCCTGATGGGATACACCCGAGGATGCATAAGGAACTCGGAGAAGTTCTGTTGGCTCCGCTGACGGACCTCTTCAATGCTTCCTTAGAAACTGGAGTGGTCCTGGTGGACTGGAGAAGGGCGGATGTGGTTCCTTTGCACAAGAGCGGAAGTAAGGAAGAGGTTGGGAATTACAGACCTGTCAGTCTGACCTCGGTGGTGAGTAAGCTAATGGAAATGCTTCTGAAAAGGAGGATTGTGACATTTCTTGAACTACATGGAATGCGAGACCCGAGGCAGCATGGCTTCACTAGTGGCAGGTCGTGTCAGATGAATCTGTTTTCTTCGACTGGGTGACCAAACAGTTGTATGTGGGAGGGGCGCTTGATGTGGTATACTTGGATTTCAACAAAGCCTTTGACACGGTTCCGCACAGGTGACTGATAAATAAATTGAGTTCCCTTGGTGCGGGACTTAGAGTAACTGATTGGGTAAAAAATTGGTTAAATGGTAGGCGACAGAGGGTGGTGGTAAATGGAGCTTGCTCTGAAGAAAAGAAGGTCGTCAGTGGACTACCTCAGGGATCGGTCCTAGGGCCGGCTCTTTTTAATGTCTTTGTGAGCGATATTATGGAAGGGCTGTCTGGTAAGGTTTGTCTCTTTGCGGATGATACTAAACTCTGCAACAGGGTGGACACCCTGGAGGGTGTGAATGACATGAGGAAGAACCTAGCGAAGCTGGAGGAATGGACTGATTTTTGGCAACTAAGGTTTAATCACAAAAAATGCAGGGTCATGCATTTGGGTTGCAAAAATCCGAGGGAACGGTACAGTATAAGGGATGTAATGCTTCAGTGTGCGAAGGAAGAGCGGGACTTGGGGGTGATTGTGTCTGACGACCTTAAAGCTTTCAAACAGGTAGAAAAAGCGACGGCCAAAGCCAGAAGGATGCTTGGGTGCATAAAGAGAGGCATGACCAGCTGGAAAAAGGAGGTGATACTGCCATTGTAAAAGTCTCTGGTGAGACCTCATTTGGAGTACTTAGTGCAGTTCTGGAGACCGCACCTATGGAAAGATATAAACAGGATGGAGTCGGTCCAGAGGGTGGCTACGAAATTAGTAAGCGGTCTTGAATGCAAAAATTATAGGGACAGGCTTATGAACCTCAACATGTATACGCTGGAAGAGAGGCGGGAGAGAGGAGACATGATAGAAATGTTTAATATCTCAAGGGCATTTATGTACAGGAAGAGAGCCTTTTTCAAATGAGGGAGAGCTCTGCAGTTAGGGGGCATATGACAAAGTTAAGAGGGCATAGGCTTAGGAGTAACCTAAGGAAGTATTATTTCACAGAAAGGGTGGTGGAGGCGTGGAATGGCATCCCGGTGGAGGTGGTGGAGTCGAGGACTGTTCCAGAATTTAAAAAGGCATGGGGATAAGCATGTGGGATCGCTTAGGAACAGGAAGAATTAGGGGTTACAGAGGATGGGCAGACTGCATGGGTCATATGGCCTTTATCTGCCATCATGTTTCTACGTTTCTATGTTTGTGACAATCTTTCATAGATAATGCAGAATCCAGAATTACTTCCAGTGTTTGCATCTTATCAACAATTTCAATTTTAATATCATCAATCAAAAAGTCTTTTGGGATATCAGTAACATGATGACCTGATATAAACATCACTTGCGTTTTGGCCGTGTTCAGTTTTAGATGGTTTGCCTTCATCCATTGATTGACCATTTTTAAATACAAGCATAACAAATCAGTACTACAACAATTGATTTCTGTTGGTTATCCTTGGTGTAAATATACCCCTAGTAGGATGCATAGTGGTTGTAGAAACATATAGAGTTGCGGATAAGGCACAACCCTGAAGAACTCTTCTCCTCTTCCTCCACTTTCTATCTCAGTTGATAACACCCTCATCCTCCCCGTCTCATCTGCCCGCAACCTCGGAGTCATCTTTGACTCCTCTCTCTCTCCTTCTCTGCGCATATCCAGCAGATAGCCAAGACCTGTCGCTTCTTCCTCTTTAACATCAGCAAAATTTGCCCTTTCCTTTCTGAACACACCACCCGAACTCTCGTCCACGCTCTCATTACCTCTTGCCTTGACTACTGCAACTTACTCCTCACCGGCCTCCCACTTAGCCATCTATCCCCCCTTCAATCTGTTCAGAACTCTGCTGCACGTCTCATATTCCGCCAGAACCGATATACTTATATCACCCCTCTCCTCAGGTCACTTCACTGGCTTCCGATCAGATACCGCATTCAATGCAAGCTTCTCCTTCTTACCTACAAATGCACTCAGTCTGCTGCCCCTCACTATCTTTCTACCCTCATCTCCCCTTACGTTCCCACCCGTAACCTCCGTTCACGGGATAAATCCCTCCTCTCAGTACCCTTCTCCACCACCGCCAACTCCAGGCTCCGCTCATTCTGCCTCGCCTCACTCTATGCTTGGAACAACCTTCCTGAGCCCTTACGCCAAGCCCCCTCCCTGCCCGTCTTCAAGTCTTTGCTTAAAACCCACCAATGCTGCGTTCGGCACCTAACCCTTACCGTTCAGTGAATCCAGACTGCCCCAATTTGACTGCCCCTATCGGACCAACCGTTCACTTGTCTATTAGATTGTAAGCTCTTTGAGCAGGGACTGTCTCTCTTTGTTAAATTGTACAGCGCTGCGTAACCCTAGTAGCGCTCTAGAAATGTTAAGTAGTAGTAGTAGTGAAGCATCAACAAAAGAAGACCTGTGGTACTATTGCACAATATTGTCTAAATGACAAAAAAGATAGAAGCCATCGCAGTACTTGTCCATAATTTCTATTGCTCTTAACTGCTGCATAAGAATTTGATGATTGAGTCAAAAGCGACATAAATTTCATGGGAAACCAAGAAACAATATGACCCTTTATCAAAGCCTGCTTGAATAATATCCAGCATTGGAATTAACAATGTCTTGGTGTCATGTTGCAATTAAAATTATTATCTAAAACTTGATATAAATCTAAAAGTTCAATTAATTGATCAAACACCACTTTTTCAATGATCTTAGCTAGAAAAGGGAGTGAAGAGATAGGTCTATAGTTCTGTACTAATGTTGAATCTAACGTACTCCCTTGTCTACTAAGGTGTGTGGCAGTGCCAACACAGCCCATTCAGAATTAATGGGCTGTGTCAATACCGCACCGACAGCCACTAGCATGGCTTAGAAACAAGGGGTTAGTGTTTTTCAGCAGAGGTTTGACTGCAGCATTTTTCAAAGAAGCAGGCAATTTTCTCTCAGGGAAGGATTTATTCACATTTCACATTGTGCAAAATTACTCCAGTCGAGATTTCCTTCATAGCTTTAATAACAGAAGGATGACATTGGTCCAGAACACAACCAAAATTATTGATCCTAGAAAACACATTTTTAATTTGCTCTACATTCACCTAGGGGGAAAAGTCCATGTTCCTCTAAAGTCAATAGCAAACTATTTCAAGTGGTAAATCCAATGTTTCAGAATCTCAAGTTATAGAGGAAACTTACTATCATAAACCTTTCACAAATCCCTCAAGGAATTTGATCAAACCATGATGTTTTGAAAGAATTTAACATAATCTATTAACAATAGCAAAGAGTTCTCTTATTTGTGAAAGGACTGATTCAATAACCTTATTAAAATATTGGTTTTTGGCAAGTAACACCAGCATTATAACACTGTATGTTTAAATTGTAAATTCTTCAATATAACCCTAGATAGATATTTCCTCCATTCTCATTCCCTCTTTCTCACTATCCATTTACACTTTTTCAAATCACTGTTATATCAGGGAACAGTGTGATATCGCCTACAACGATTTTGTGCATGGGATCATTCTCATTCAGATCTTCTGGCAAGGCAGAATTCCACTGATTGCATCCTCAGCTTCCATTGTTTCAATATCTTTTAGTATAGGACCTAAGACAGATTTCAACATTTTCAGTTCATAGTCATCACATTTTTCATAATATCTAATGGATATTAAAACAAGGTTGTGACAAAACAGAATATTTGGGAGAACTGAGCTGATTAAGAATAACAGTATCTTCCGCAAGTAACCAGGATTCAGTAGCATAAACAATGTCAAAGCCCCGGTCTTTGTCTAAGTCAAATATTATAGACACTTTGTTTCTTACTGATCTAGCATTGACTAACAAATATTGTAAATTTTTTATATTGACTACACACTCTAAAAACCTGTCTTGTGCTGATCGCTAGATGCAGGAATATTTTATTTATTTATTTTATTTATTGCACTTGTATCCCACATTTTCCCACCTATTTGCAGGCTCAATGTGGCTTACAAAGACCTCTTATGTCAGTGCCATATCAGGGTAAAGAGTACATTCGGTATTACAGAGAGATCAGATAATACATTCGGTGTTACAAAGAAATCGAGTAGAACAAGCAAATCTAGTCAAGCAGTTATAAACAGAGACATTCTGAATAAGGTAGGTGTAATGTTATGGTGAGTTAAGGGTTATTGTGGTAAGCCTTTTTGAAGAGAGAGGTTTTCAAGGATTTGCGGAAGTTGGTCAGTTCGCTGATCGTTTTCAAGTGTGTTGGTAGTCCAATCCACAGCTGTGTACTCATGTAGGAAAAGCTGGTTGAGCTTAAAGGATTAAAATACTTTACAGCTGGGGAAGTGTAAGTTAAGAAAGGTGCGAGATGATTTTTTAGTGTTTCTGGGTGGCAGGTCCACGTATGTCGGGGCATCTCCGTAAATAATTTTATGGACAGTCGTGCAGATCTTGAACGTGATACGTTCCTTAAGTGGGAGCCAGTGTAATTTCTCTCTTAAGGGTTTAGTGCTTTCATATTTTGTTCTTCCGAATATGAGTCTGGCTGCGGTATTCTGGGCTGTTTGGAGTTTTTTGATGATTTGTTCTTTACAGCCTGTGTAGAGGAGTTGCAGTAGTCCAGGTGACTTAATACCATTGATTGTATCAGATTCTGAAAAATGGCCCTTGGGAAGAAAGGTTTTACTCTTTTGAGTTTCCACATGGAGTAGAACATTTTTTTAGCTATATATTTTTCACTTGATTTTCAAGTGTGAGATTTCGATCAATGGTAACTCCCAAAATTTTCAAACTGTTTGAGATGGGGAGGGAAAAGTTTGGTGTGGTTATAGTGGTGAATTTATTTGTGTGGTATTGTGAGGTGAGTATGAGGCATTGTGTTTTTTCTGCATTGAGTTTTAACTGAAATGCATCTGCCCAAGAGTGCATGATTTGGAAGCTTTGGTTGATTTCTTTGGTGATTTCCTTTAGGTCATGTTTGAACGGGATGTAAATCGTGACATCGTCTGCATATATGTATGGGTTGAGATTATTATCTCCATAATAACTGAATCCAAAAGAGACTGGAACAGAAAAGGTGGCCATCCTAAAAAAAAATAAATAAAAGCTCGAAGGTACCTGATAATATCCTCAATAAAAAGTTACAACCAAAACAGGGATCCACAGAGTTCTGTCAGAGTTCTCCTGAAGTCTGCACAAAGGAGCACTCCTTTGTCAGGCTCCTTCATCTGTGCTTGTCCCTCTGATGCAGGGCCCGGGCTTAAGTACAACCTGCATGTGGTGATATCACAGTGGGGACGGGATGAGTGCTGGTCCTAGTCTGAGAAGAAACACCTTACAGATGAAATTGGAGAGCAAATATGGGCTCCAGGTGTTATGTGTAGGTGATACTGAGCACAGCTGGTAGAAACGTTGCCTCAGATGATACAGTCCTTCCTGCCTGGTCTTAAGTACAAACCTGCACACCCCGGAGACATCATAGGGGGGCAGGACAAGTGGCAGTCCAAGTCTGGGAAGAAACAACGTGCAGATATAGGAGAGCAAGTATGGGCTCCAGGCATTATACACAACTGATACTGAGTGCAGCTGGTAGAAATGCTGCCTCAGGTGTTAAGTGAGAAAAGGGATAATTTGCTTGTTGGGGAATTTTGCTTCTGCTGCAAAACGGTGTCATGGAATACAAATCCCTCAATAGCAGTAGGTACTTCTATTTTTCTTTCACAATATAGGACTCAAAATAATGCAAATCTTAAAAAGAAAATGATTGCATTTGCTCCAAGATGTAGAGGACGGTTTTCAGCACTGGCCTATAGGCTGACTTCAGAGGGGGAAACTCTGCAGAGCTGCAGTGCCATTAGGATTAAAATTGAAATTCATGTGATTACTTTTCTGGTTTGCCTTAGGCACTCAATCTTTAAAGGGCTTTTTTTTTGTGTGTGTGAATAATCTCTTGTTTACCCATGGAAATGGTAAATTCAGAAATGTGTGGGATAAACACAAAGGAATGGGTCCAAAGAAGCTTAGCAGTGATTAGGTGGCAACACCAGTAATTGGGAAGCAAAGCCAGTGCTGGGCAGACTTCTATGATCTGTTCCTTGATCTTGGCTGAATAGATTTGGATGGGTTGAGGTGGAGCTTTTCAGGGGCTTTGATGACAACTTCAGAAGTTTTAGAATAAGGGAAAGGGAAATGGGACTTGATATACCGCCTTTCTGAGGTTTTTGCAGCTACATTCAAAGCGGTTTACATATATTCAGGTATTTATTTTGTACCAGGGGCAATGGAAGACAGTGCCAGGCAGACTTCTACAGTCTATGCCCTGAAAATGTCAAGTACAAATCAAAATCAGGTATACATATGAAATCACATCATACCGTAATGAGTTTATCTTGTTGGGCAGATTGGATGGACCATTCAGTTCTTTATCGACTGTCATCTACTATGTTACTATGTATATGTTACTATGGAAATCCCTTTTAAAATTGTCCTCTTAGTGAATAATTTTATAAACATTTTCCTGTGTTAAGCATATTTTTATACCCAGGAAAGTGCTGTTACAAACTTGGTGCAGGTATATGTATATAAAACTGGGTGCCTACAAGTACATGATTTGCACCCATATATTCCTGGGAGATAGTTTGGGTGGGGCTGGGACAGAGTTCTGATACAGGCATGTAATTTATAAAATAAACATGTATATTCATGCTGAAAGCAAATTACATTCAGGCACAATGGATATGTATGTCCCTATCCTTGGAGGGCTTACAATCTAAGTTTATACCTTAGGCATTTGAGGGTTAAGTAACTAGCCCAAGGCCACAAGGAGCATGAGTGCGATTTGAACTTTGGTGTCCCTGGTTCTCAGCTTGCTGCTGTAATCACGAGCCTGCTTCCTCACTCCATTACTACACTTCTTTAAATAGTTAAATGTTAAGGAAATTAGCGTTCCAGTAGTGAACTGGTATAGTGAAAACAACAGAGAGGTGAGGTACCAAGATTTCGAAGCCTGGTCAAGTGAAAATTAGACAAATCTTTGTTCACTTTCTCCTAGCATTTCATAAAAAATATTAATCTACTAGGAGTTAAGCAGTTAATTTTTCTTTTTTCTGCATGGTATGTGTATTAAATAGTTGATGGGTCTGACCAGAGGATCTTACTGAAAAGCATTCACTCCCCTTTTACTAACCTACTCCTGTTTTCTGTGAGATGGCCTTTTAACATTTCTTTTATGATTATTTTTTCAGGTTTTGATATGAATTCAAAATTGCACGGCCCCTGGGTGTTAAATTCCTCATTATCACCTGCATCTTCTATGGAAACAGACCGCCAGAAAGGAACACCTGATGTAGCATCACATGCCACCCTGGGCATATGTAGAAAAGATTCACCTTTGGTAGCAAACAATGAGCTGGAAACACTTGGGAATAGAGATGACAGTGTTGGGGAACTGAGCAGTGAGGTGAGGAAAGGAGACTCTGGAACCAGTGAGACAAAAAGCAGGAGCGGTTCCATCAATTCTCTGGACAGTGGCTCTAGTCTTCCTACAGGAGGGGACCCATCGCCTCCAGAGGTGCTAAGAGAGTGGCAGCCCTTCTCACAGAGGTTCAGCCTAATTAGCAGTGAAGAATTCAACCAGGAGCTTATTGTGAATCCCATTAAATTAAAAAAAAGGAAACATAAAAGAGCAGGTACGTTACTGCTGAAGATCATTGTACAAGATTTTATTTTGTGTGTGAACACAAACAGTTACATATAAGTAATATATTTTCTTTGCTCTTATGATAATTAGGGCTGCTTTTACATATGGACAAAAGGAGCAGTTGCCCCAGACACTGCATAACAAGGGGCTCATAGGTAAATTGTGCCCGGAGTGTCATTGCCACTGTTACCACTTTTAATAAAACTCCTCTGGGTCCCCTGATGCAGGTTATAGACTCAAACTTTGCATGTGTCCATGGCCTGGCTTCTAGCTTGCACTCAGAAAAGAACATGGGCTTCTCCTTCCTGTGGTTCTGGCTCCGACTCCAATTTTCTTACCGCAGCAGTAGTCGCAAGGTAGGCTCCAGAGAGGCACAGTGTGCAGGTCCAGTAAACCACAGAATCAGTGCAGCAGACAGCCCATCCTCAAAAGATTGGCCAGGATACTATAAGGGGTTAAAGCAGCCCCGTTATCTTTGCATTAGTAAGCTCCATTTGTACACTGTATGCAGTTGATATGTGGCAGCATAGCCTGGTTGTGATTATTATTCTCAGCCAGTGTGGTCGAGGGTTTTCACAAGCAAATCGTATGAACTGACTCATGAGTTTGTGTCAGATAGAAGAAAGTAATAAGAGGTTATTTATTTATTTGTTGCATTTGTATCCCACATTTTCCCACCTCTTTGCAGGCTCAATGTGGCTTACAATACATCATGAATGATGGAAATATATGGTATATAAGAAAATATACATTTAGTAATCGTCTTCACAGATTGCAGTGAGCTATATGACTGTGCTTATTCAGTATATTTTACTTGGGTTCATTTATACCTTCACTACAGCAATATTAGCTAGGGAGTTTGTAATTTCACCTTTGTGTAAGTTCTCATCCATCCATCTGATCTTTTTCTTCGTTTCATGACTCATTGTCCTGATACAGATTGTCTTATGTTTTCGCTTTGGAATTCATTTTCCTTTTCTCCCTCTCCATTTTCATCTTCAATGCCCGTTCGCCTGATAGTACATCCAGATCATTTTGGGGTTCGATATTCAAAAGGCTTTACCTGGACAGAAGGGGTTCCTGCCCGGTTAAACCCTGCTGGGCTGGCTGGCTGCTGATACTCAGCAGCACTGAACTGGGTAGTGCCATTGAATATCACCGCTAACTGGTCATCCACTAATTAGCTAGATTTGCTGGGGACAGAATTATGGCAGAAAGCCACTTTAGCTGGTTAGCGTTGATATTCAGTCTGCTAATTGTTTAAGCAAGCAAATAAAGTTAGGACAGCAAAACAGCAGCCCTAACTTTATGCACCGAGTTAACTGGACACTGGTCTGAATATTGGCTAGTGCCTGGTTAACTTTGGTGTCAGCAGATATACCTGGTTATTCAAAGCCAGGAGCCACACATTCCCTGTTTATGTTCATTACATTCTTGATGTTCAGCCTTTCTGTGATACAGCCAAAGCGGTTTACGTATTACATACAAGTACTTTGTCTCTAGTGACTCAAAATCCGATGTATCTGATGCAATAGAGTGGAGGAGTAGCCTAGTGGTTAGTGCAATGGACTTTGAATCTGGGGAACTGAGTTCAATTCCCACTGCAGCTCCTTGTGACTCTGGGCAAGTCACTTAACCCTCCATTGCCCCTGGTACAAAATAAGTACCTGAATATATGTAAACTGCTTTGAATGTAGTTGCAAAAACCACAGGAAGGCAGTATATCAAGTCCCATTTCCCTTTCCCTTAAGTGACTTGCCCAGAGTCACAAGGAGCTCCAGTGGGAATCAAAATTGGTTCCTCCAATTCCCAATCCACTGCACTAAACATTAGGTTACTCCTCCTTTATGAACCTGAACTTGCCTAAGTCCTGGGGGAGAACCTCATCCAAAGACATTTTCTGTGCCACTCATTGGCTGATAGGGTATGTAAGAACATAACAATAGCCATACTGGATCAGACCAATGGTCCATCTAGCCCAGTATCCTGTTTCAAACAGTGGCCAATCCAGGTCACAAGTAAATGGCAGAAACTCAAATAGTAGCAACGTTCCATGCTACCAATTCCAGGGCAAGCAGTGGCTTCCCCATGGACTTTTCCTCCATTAACTTGTCCAAACCTTTTTATATTTCAACGGTTTTTATTGATGACAATAATCATTATAAACACAATCCATAGATTCAAACACTTCGTTAACCTAAAAACAGGTCACTGTTGCGTACATACATCGTAACTACATCATCAATATTTTCTATCATCATTTTCTCCCCCCCCCCCCCCCCCCCCCGGGGTTAACATCTTCACAATAGTCTTCTTACTTCATGGTGTCTAGTAATTTCCAATATATATTACAGGACTATACCCATTTACAACCTGGAGCGCTTATCTCCTGAACACTCCATTTGCTAAGACATTCCAAGTCTATTTAGCACCGCACTTCGTGCTTTATGGGAGATATCTTGCAAATACTTAATCCATATCTTGATAAACTCCTTTCTTTTCTTTGGATTACCATAAGCCGTCCTAGCCTCCCAAAGCATTAATTCATGCATCCTATTTCTCCAGTACCAAAAGGAGGGTGGATCTTCTTGCATCCAGTGTTTAAGTATGCATTTTTTCCCCACTGCATATGCCTTGCATAAAAATAGCTCTATATGTCTGTCTGATATCCCATACGCATCTCTTTTGTTCAACAACACTCCTCTCCAAGAGAGGAGTAATCTTTGCCCTATGAGATGTTCAAGATATTTCTGTATCTCTCCCCAAAATAGTTTTATTCGAGCACATCTCCAGAATGCATGCAAAAAGGTATTATTTTCTCTATTACACTTGGAGCATTGAGCTTCGCCTATCCAACCCGCTCTTCCATATCATCATGCTGATCAATCCATAGACTGGTGGGTTGTGTCCATCTACCAGCAGGTGGAGATAGAGAGCAAACTTTTGCCTCCCTATATGTGGTCATGTGCTGCCGGAAACTCCCCAGTATGTTCTCTATCTCAGCAGGTGGTGGTCACACACAGCAGCAGCTCTGGCTAGGCCTCCAAGCCTAATTTTTAGATTTTGTTGAGTGCCTGGGGTTGAGGGCTTTTCTTGAGCAAGTGCAAACCTGGTGGCGCCAGGTCCCTCCTTTTCTCCCCCCTCCCGCTGGCTCCGTTAAAAAAAAAAAAAAAAATTTTGAACGTCCTTAAAGGCGTTTATTTCGACGTTTATTGCAGCTACTCACTGGGACACCAGGTCGTTACAGCTCGGAGCGGAAAGCAGGTAATTTTTACCTTTTTATAGCGGGCAGGGGGTTCCCCGATTGATCTCCACGTGGCCGATGGCGTCGAAGGGCGAGGGCGCAAAGAGTCGCTCCCCTGATCGCTTGGGCGCTTCTAGAGGGGATGCGGGGGTCTTAAAGTCTGATTCGCCCTTGTTGGGTGACAGTTTCGTGACCGATGAGTGTCCCGGTCCTTCCTCCGGTGTGGCGGTTTTTCCCGCCATAAACGCCCATCCCCTGCTGCTCGCCTCCGCCATCTTGGCTGGCCACGCGGCTCGGACGGCTTCTTCTTGGGCCGCCCTTGAGGTGGGAGACATTAATGCCATGAACGCCCTTAATTTGGGCGACGGCACAAAAGCGGCTAAAGTTAAGCGCCGTTCTTCCCGCGCGGCTCCTTCGCGGAGTGTCGCGCCGGACGCCATCTTGGATGCGCAGCATGTCTCTCCCCCGCTCTTGCGAGCGCCGGTTGAGGGTGCGTCTAGGGCTGTAGCCCAGGCTGCGGAAGTGCACAGTCTGGGGGGTTTCTCCCCCTAGTTTGTTTTGCTGCTGCATCAGGCCTTCCTTATGCAAAACGCTGCCCCTGCTCCCTCGTCTGGTAAAGAGGTTGAGGCCCCCGGAGGTAAACGCCCTCGGGTTGATTCCCAGGCCTTGGAGGACTTTGTCTCCTCCGATGTAGATGAGGGCAGCGTATCTGAGTTCTCCCAAAGGTCCTTTGCGGATTCCTTGGAGGAGACGGATCCCCGCTCGGATGGAGCGGATGACCCCTCTGCAGCGCAACTCTTTAGCTCAGAGGATTTGCCCAACCTGTTGGTGCAGGCCATGGCATTTTGAAGATTTCCTCTCCGGAGGACGTCTCTCCCTCAGCCCCTGTTGGCTCTGCCATTATGCTGGGGACGAAGCGCCCGCCTAGAACCTTCCACGTGCATGATGCCATGCACACCTTAATTTCGGCTCAATGGGATGTCCCGGAAGCGAGCCTTAAAGTGGCTAGGGCTATGTCCCGCCTCTATCCTTTGCCTGAAAGTGAACGTGAGGCCTATCTGTGGCCTACCGTGGATTCTTTAATCACTGCGGTGACTAAGAAAACGGCGTTGCCGGTGGAAGGTGGCACGGCCCTAAAGGACGCCCAAGACAGAAGATTGGAGGCGGCCTTAAGGTCGTCCTTTGAGGCGGCTGCTTTAAGTTTGCAGGCCTCAGTTTGCGGCTCCTATGTGGCCAGGGCGTGCCTGACTATGGTGCAGCGGGCTTTCCCCTCGGATCATTCCTTGAGGGCTGATTGGCCGGCCCTGGAATCGGGCTTAGCCTATTTGGCAGACTTGCTGTATGATGTCTTGAGGGCCTCAGCTAAAGGCATGGCTCAGACAATCTCTGCGCGGCGGTGGCTTTGGCTGAAACATTGGTCTGCTGACCACGCCTCTAAATCCCGCCTGGCTAGATTGCCTTTTAAAGGCAAGCTGCTCTTTGGGGTCGAGCTGGACAAAATTGTGACCGATCTCGGCACGTCTAAGGGCAAGAAGTTACCAGAGGTCAGGGCTCGGGCTAGTGCTCGACCCGGTACCTCCAGAGGACGGTTTCAGGAAGCCCGTCGGTACCGCCCGGGCAGGTCGGGCTCCTCTGCCCCCTCTTCCTTCAAGAGGAACTTCTCCCCCAAGCAGCATTCCTTTCGCAGAGACCGCCGTCCCGGAGGTGCTCCCTCCGGTCCTCCCCCAGGGTCTCGTACCCAATGACGGGGCCTTGGTCCACGCCCCAGTGCAGATTGGAGGACGGCTGTCCTCGTTTCTGGGCGAGTGGACCACAATAACTTCAGACGCTTGGGTGCTGGAAGTCATCAGAGACGGCTACAAGCTAGAGTTCTGCCGACCCTTAAGAGACGGGTTTGTACTCTCTCCCTGCAAGTCTCCGGTCAAAGCTGTGGCAGTGCAGCAGACCTTGGACAATCTGATCCGCCTGGGTGCGGTCGTTCCGGTGCCAGAAAATCAGCTTGGCAAGGGGCATTACTCCATTTACTTTGTGGTAGCAAAGAAAGGAGGTTCTGTACGGCCTATCCTCGACCTCAAAGGGGTCAATCGGGCCTTGAAAGTTCGGCACTTTCGCATGGAGACTCTCCGCTTTGTTATAGCGGCAGTGAAGGCAGGGGAGTACCTGGCATCCTTGGACATCAAGGAAGCATACTTGCATATTCCCATCTGGCCTCCTCATCAACGCTTTCTGCGTTTTGCAGTCCTGGGCCGACACTTCCAGTTCAGAGCCCTCCCGTTCGGGTTGGCTACTGCTCCGCGGACCTTCTCCAAAGTAATGGTGGTCATCGCGGCCTTCCTGAGGAAGGAAGGAGTACAAGTCCACCCTTATCTGGACGACTGGTTGATCCGAGCCCCCTCTTATGCAGAGTGCGGCAAAGCTGTGAACCGGGTGGTTGCTCTTTTGAGCTCCCTGGGGTGGATCATCAACTGGGAGAAAAGCCAGCTGCGCCCAACTCAGTCCCTGGAGTATCTGGGAGTTCGATTCGACACCCAAGTGGGCAGAGTGTTCCTGCCAGACAATCGGATTGTCAAGCTTCAGGCTCAGGTGGACCAGTTCCTAGTAGCCTCTCCTTTTCGGGCTTGGGACTATGTGCAGCTGTTGGGCTCTATGACGGCCACGATGGAAGTAGTGCCCTGGGCCAGGGCTCATATGAGACCACTACAACACTCTCTGTTGCAGCGCTGGACTCCAATGTCGGAGGATTATGCTGTGCGCCTTCCCTTGGACCCAGCAGTGCGCAAGGCGCTGAGCTGGTGGACGCAGACAGACAAGTTGTCTGCAGGAATGTCTCTGGTGACCCCGGAGTGGATTGTCGTCACGACGGACACCTCTTTGTCGGGCTGGGGAGCCCACTGCTTGGGAAGGACAGCGCAGGGGCTCTGGTCTCCTGCAGAGGCAAGTGGTCTATCAACCTCCTGGAACTCAGAGCCATTCGGTTGGCGCTTTTGGAGTTCATCCCGGTACTGGCGTTGAAGCCGGTACGGGTCCTGTCGGACAATGCCACGGCTGTGGCCTATGTCAACCGCCAGGGAGGTACCAAGAGCGCCCCTCTAGCCAAGGAGGCCATGAATCTATGCCAGTGGGCGGAAGCGAACCTGGAACAGCTGTCAGCGGCCCACATTGCCGGAGTCATGAATGTCAAGGCGGACTTTCTCAGTCGCCATACCTTGGAGCCCGGAGAGTGGCAGCTATCTGCTCAGGCGTTCTTGGATATCACGAAGCGCTGGGGCCAGCCGAGCCTAGATCTGATGGCGTCATCGGCCAATTGCCAAGTGCCGCGCTTTTTCAGCAGAGGACGGGACCCTCGATCCCTGGGAGTAGATGCTCTTCTCCAACAGTGGCCGACACAAGAGCTTCTCTATGTGTTCCCGCCCTGGCCCATGTTGGGCAGGGTGCTAGACCGGGTGGCAAAGCATCCAGGCCGGATAATCCTGGTGGGTCCGGATTGGCCCAGACGTCCCTGGTATGCGGACTTGATCAGGCTCTCAATCGACGATCCTCTGCGGCTGCCAGTGGAGCAGGGCCTGTTACATCAGGATCCCGTGGTGATGGAGGATCCCTCCCCCTTTGGTCTTACGGCCTGGCTATTGAGCGGCAGCGTCTGAGGAAGAAGGGCTTCTCAGACAAGGTCATCGCCACTATGCTGAGAGCGAGGAAGCGCTCTACTTCTACTGCTTATGCCAGGGTTTGGCGTACCTTTGCAGCGTGGTGTGAAGCAGGCTCATTTTCTCCATTCACTGCTCCAATTTCTTCAGTGTTGGCATTCCTGCAAGAAGGTCTGGAGAAAGGCCTGTCGCTCAGTTCCCTTAAAGTCCAGGTAGCGGCCCTGGCTTGCTTCAGGGGCCGCCTCAAGGGTGCTTCCCTGGCTTCGCAGCCAGATGTGGTGCGTTTTCTCAAGGGAGTTAATCACCTGCGCCCTCCTCTGCACTCAGTGGTGCCTGCGTGGAATCTCAACCTGGTGCTAAGAGCATTACAGAAGCCGCCTTTTGAACCCTTGTCGAGGGCATCTCTGAAAGACCTGACGTTGAAAGCAGTCTTTTTGGTGGCTATCACTTCAGCCAGAAGAGTTTCCGAGCTCCAGGCGCTCTCATATAGAGAGCCTTTTCTGCAGTTCACTGAGGCAGGAGTGACTATTCGCACAGTGCCTTCCTTCCTGCCCAAGATTGTTTCTCGCTTCCATGTGAATCAGCAGCTCTGTCTCCCTTCCTTTCGTAGGGAGGACTACCCAGAGGAATACTCTGCTCTTAAATATCTGGATGTGAGACGAGTCATCATCAGATACTTGGAAGTGACCAATGATTTCCGGAAATCGGATCATCTGTTTGTCCTGTTTGCAGGTCCTCGTAAGGGTCTGCAGGCTGCGAAGCCTACAGTGGCAAGATGGGTCAAGGAAGCCATTGCAGCGGCTTATGTGGCCGCGGGGAAGGTGCCGCCTATCCAGCTGAAGGCTCACTCCACTAGAGCTCAGGCGGCCTCGATGGCAGAGGCCGGGTCCGTCTCCTTGGAAGAGATATGCAAGGCGGCAACTTGGGCATCGGCCCATACATTCTCCAAGCATTACCGCTTGACTGTGGCGGCACGGGCGGAGGCCCGGTTTGGAGCTTCAGTGTTGAGGTCAGGGATTTCAATGTCCCGCCCTGGGTGAGTACTGCTTCGGTACATCCCACCAGTCTATGGATTGATCAGCATGATGATATGGAAGGTAAAATTATGTATCATACCTGATAATTTTCTTTCCATTAATCATAGCTGATCAATCCATAGTCCCTCCCAGATATCTGTACTGTTTATATTCTGGTTGCATTTCAGATTCAAGTTTAGTCTTCAGTTACTTCAGGAAGACTTCGTGTTCAAGTTTTTTTCAATTGGATTCTTCAAGAGTTGAGACGAGTTTGTGTTACAGTGAGCTGCTGCATTCCTCTCCCCTCCGTTTTACGGGGCTGGATTGAGACTTAAAATTCTGCCGGCACTCCCTCCCGCTTCGTGCGGCTGTAGGGCAGCTTTGTACCCCTCCCGCTTCGGCGGTGTTAGGGTCAGTCAGCTCCTCCCGTGGTTGCGGTTGCAGGATAAGCCAGATCCCCCCGCATCGGCGGGTGTGGTGTCCCTCCCCCGCTCCGCGGGGATGAGCTGGACGGATTCCCCTCCCCCACTTGTGTGGGGATGAGCTGGGTTAATTCCCCTCCCCCGTTTCGGCGGTGGTGAGCTGGGCAGAGTGTCCCTTTGTGGGTGTAATTCTCTAAGTGCTGAGTCCTGCGGATGGAGCTTTGATATTGACATACTGAGGAGTTTCCGGCAGCACATGACCACATATAGGGAGGCAAAAGTTTGCTGTCTATCTCCACCTGCTGGTAGATGGACACAACCCACCAGTCTATGGATTGATCAGCTATGATTAATGGAAAGAAAATTATCAGGTATGATACATAATTTTACCTTGCTGCCTGTTTTTGTGTTATGTATCCCCTGTGTATTACCCTATATTGACTCTCCTGTAACTCTGCCCCACCTACTTGTTTTGGTATATCTTTTATCAATTTTGCAAAATTTATTCCTTTCAATTCATATCCCAGATCTTTACTCCATGCCTCTTTAAGTATCTTGTAGGTACGGGGGGGACTTAACTTGTCCAAACCTTTTTTAAACCCAGATGCTAACTGCTGTTATTACATCCTCCGGCAAAGAGTTCAAGAACTTAACTATTCATTGAATGGAAAAAAAGTGTTTCCATGTAACTTCATTGAGTATCCCCTAGTCTTTTTACTGTTTCAAAAAGTAAAAAATTCACTTCTACTCGTTCCATACCACTCAGAATTTTGTAGAACTCAGTCATATCTCCCCTCAGCCATCTCTTTTCCAAGCTGAAGAGCCCTAACCTCTTTAGCCTTTCATCATATGAGAGAGTTCCACCTCTTTATAATTTTGGTTGCTCTTCTTTGAATCTTTTCTAATTCTGTATCTTTTTTGAAATACAGCAACCAGAACTAGTCTTTCAATTTCCTAAGGTGTTCATGCAATTTTTCATAGTCCACATGTTTTTTTTAACAACCTTGATTAGTTTTGTGTCCTCTTCAAATTTAATCAGCTTGCTCATCGTTCCAGTTTCCAGATTTGAAGTGCCTGTATACAAATACTAGAAGCCTAAAAAATAAGATAGGAGAGAGAGTCTATATATGGCTATAATAGGCATTTCAGAGACTTGGTGGAAGGAGGACAATCAATAGGACACTGTATTAACAAGGTACAAATTATATCGCATGGATATATCAAATTGGAGGGGGTTCGCATTATATGTTGAAAAGGGAATGGAGTCAAACATTCTACATGAAACAGCATGGAATCATTATGGACAGAAATTCCATGTGTGAAGGGAAGGAATATTCTTGTAGGGCTGTACTACCCTCCGCTAGGACAGAACGAACAGACAGATGAAGAAATGTTTACAGAAATTAGAAAAGCTGGCAAATTGGGCAACAGTATAATAATGTGTGATTTCAATTACCCCAATAGTGACTGGATTACACTGGGGAGTACCAGGGGGAGAAAATTCCTAGATGTAATAAATGACTGCTTCTTGGAGCAACGGGTCCAGGAACCCACAAAAAAGGGAACCATTTTAGATGTAGTCCTTGGTGGAGTGCAGGGCATAGTGCAACTGGTCCAGGAACCCACAAGAAGGGGAGCCATTTTAGATCTAGTCCTTGGTGGATAGCAGGGCATAGTGCGAGAGGTAACAGTGTCGGGTCCACTAGGAAACAGTGATCATAACATGATCAAGTTTGAGTTACTACCTGGAATGTAGCCACAAAGGAAATCTGCTGTAACATCATTTAGTTTTCGAAAGGGTGACTATGATAAGATGAGGAAAATGGTTAAAAAGAGGTTAAAAGGATCAGTTGCAAAGGTTAGAACATTAAATCAGGCATGGACATTGTTTAAAAATACCATCTTAGAAGTTCAGACCAAATGCATTCCACATATTTATAAAAGTGGAAATAAAAAAAAAACAGTGAAGACAAAAGGGGAGGTAAAAAATCCTCACGAAACCGTGAAGATGAAACAAAAAAGTGAGGAGAATGGATGAGGATACCAACTGTTTTATATTTATTCACATAATTTTTTAAGTGAATAAATATAAAACAGTTGGTATCCTCATCCATTCTCCTCACTTTTTTGTTTCATATTCAATAAAAAAAAACAACCATCATCATTAAAAGGTGAAGTGAAAGAGGTTATTAGAGCCAAAAGAATGTCCTTCAAAGAATGGAAAAGGGATCCAAATGAAGAAAATAAGAAGCAACATAAGCATTGTCGAGTTAGATGCAAAAAGAGAATATGAAGAGAAACTTGCCGCAGAGCAGAAATTCACAGTAACAACTTTTTCAGGTGCATCAGAAGCAGAAAGCCCGCAAGAGAATCCGTGGGACCGTTAGATCATGAAGGAGCAAAAAGGGCGCTCGGGGAGGACAAGGCCATAGTGGAGAAACTGAATGAATTCTTTGCTTCAGTCTTTACGGAAGAAGATGTAAGAGATCTACCTGTACCGGAAATGGTTTTCAAAGGCGATGATGCAGAGGAACTGAAAGAAATCTTGGTGAACCTGGAAGACATACTGAGCCAAATTGACAAATTAAAGAGTAGTAAATCATCTGGACTGGATGGCATGCATCCAAGGGTACTGAAAACTTGAACATGAAATTGTTGATCTGCTGTTATTTATTTATTAGGATTTATTTACTGCCTTTTTGAAGGAATTCACTCAAGGTATTTTTGGAAAGCGTGAACTGACGCTTCACATCTACTCGTTCAACTCCACTCATTATTTTATAGACCTCTATCATATCTCCCCTCAGCCGCCTTTTCTCCAAGCTGAAGAGCCCTAGCCGCTTTAGCCTTTCCTCATAGGGAAGTCATCCCATCCCCTTTATCATTTTTGTCACCCTTCTCTGCACCTTTTCTAATTCCACTATAATATATCTTTTTTGAGATGCGGCGACCAGAATTGAACACAATATTCGAGGTGCCGTTGCACCATGGAGCGATACAAAGGCATTATAACATCCTCATTTTTGTTTTCTGTTAAAACAAAAATGAGGATGAGATGACACAAAATTATTCAAGGTTGTCAAAAGACATGCAGACTATGAAAAATTGCAGGAAGACTTTAGGAAATTAGAAGACTGAGCATCCAAATGTCAGATGAAATTTAATGTGGACAAATGCAAACTGATACACGTTGGGAAGAAAAATCCGAATCATGGTTACCTGATGCTAGGGTCAACTTTGGAGGTCAGCATCCAAGAAAAAGATCTAGGTGGTGTTGTAAACAGTACCCTGAAATCTTCTGCCCAGGGTGCGGTGGCGGCCAAAAAAGCAAACAGGATGCTAAGAATTACTAGGAATAGGATGGTAAATGTCAGGTTCTCAGGTTCAGAGCCCATAGGGCCGGGCTCTGGAGCAAACGTGAGCCCTTGGGCTGCTGCCGAGGAGCGACAGCAGCAGGCAAAACCCACCAACCAACACTGGGTAAGCACACCGGCAGGGACTGCAGGCACTACCCAGCGAACCGGAACACATGGACTGGAATCCCCCGGACTGGAGGACACAGGACTGGAATCCCCCGGACTGGAGGACACAGGACTGGAACACACACTGGACCGGAACGCACTGGACTGGAACACACACCGGACCGGAACGCACTGGACTGGTCCGCACAGCTTCACCTGCGCTTAGCTACTAAGCCCCCCAGGAGTTGAGCTCCTGGGTTCGAGTAGCCGGCAGGACTTACTGGATACCGGATGACACCGGGACCAGGACTGTAAACAGAAGTACTCCTAAACCTAAACTGATCTACGTGCTCCCAAGCCCTAAACCAGCAGGAGTGTTCCTAACAGTAAACTGACAAAAGGACTTCCTAAGCCCTATACTAAACAGGAGCTCCTAAGCCCTGCTCAAGAAAGGGACTTCCTAAGCCCTAAACTAACAGAGCAGGGAACTAAACACAAAGCTAACACAGGTGCTACTAAGCACCAAGCTACAAGCAGAGCTGTACAGTAACAAGCTAAACACAAAACTAACAAGCTACCTAAGCACTGCTCTAGCAAGCTAGAAACAAAACTAACAAGGAGCTTCCTAAGCACTACTCTGGCAAGCAACCAGAAGAGCTCCTAGCACTAAAAGGGAAGATAGGGGAGCCACAAGGAAAAAGCAGGGAAGCTAACACATAAGCCAAAAGTGCTTCTAAAGCACCAAACACCAACAGCAAAGACTGCAATGCTCCCAATAGCATAAACACCAGAAGTACTTCTAACAGCAAACTCTGCAGTGTTCCTAACAACACCAAACCCTGAAGTACTTCTATGAGCAACAGAGCTTCCAAAGCCCTACACACAGCAATGCTTCCAAAACCAAGAGGGAAGAGCAGGGGAACCATAAGGGAAAAGCAGGAAAGCTAAACACACAGTCACCAGTGCACACTGCACTAACACTAACCTGGCCCTTAGCAAAAGCAAGCAGGGAAACTAGACACAAAGTCAGAAGTGCACACTGCACCACCCTACCCAAAGCAAACACCACCGTTGCAAAGGCTCTGAAGGAAACAACACCACTTCCTTATCAAGGCCCTCCCTGATGATGTCACTTTCCCTAGAGCCAGGCAGAACACATTGAAACCCCGAGAGGCCCAACCCACATCAATGCAGCACTGAGAAGCTCTTGAAGCCAGTACACCCAGGGAGAGGTAGAGCAACTCAGACCACACCCACAGCTGCAGTGAAGTGAGACAATTAGCCCCATGCTGGCAGCAGCCGGCACAGAGAGAGAGAGAGAGAGAGAGCTAGCTCAAACAGGACAGAAAAACAGAACAGAAGCCAGCTAAAAAGCTGACCCCCAGGCAAAAGGTAAGTTTGAGAGGGGTTCTGACCACGAGCATAACAGTAAATAAGACCAAGAATACAATAATGCCTCTGTGTCGCTCCATGGTGTGACCTCAGCTTGAGTATTGTGTTCAATTCTGGTTGCTGTATTTAAAAAAAGATATTGCGGAATTAGAAAAGATTCAAAGAACAGTGACCAAAATGATAAATGGGATGGAACTCCTCTCGTATGAGGAAAGGCTAAAGAGGTTAGGGCTCTTCAGTTTGGAAAACAGCTGAGGGGAGATATGATTGAGTTCTACAAAATTCTGAGTGATGTGGAAGGAGTAGAAGTGAATCAATTTTTTTGTACTCTTTCAAAAAGTGCAAAGACTAGGGGATACTCAATGACGTTACCTGGAAACACTTTTAAAACAAATAGGAGGAAATATTTTTTCACTGAATGAATAGTTAAGCTCTGGAACTCTTTGCCGGAGGATGTAATAACATCGGTTAGCATATCTGGGTTTAAAATAGGTTTGGAAACGTTCCTGGAGGAAAAGTCCATAGTGTGCTCTTTAGACAGACATGGGGAAGCCACTGCTTGCCCTGGAATTGGTAGCATGGAAAGTTGGTTTTTTGCCAGTTATTTGCTACCTGGATTGGAAACTGTTTGAAACAGGATACTGGGCTAGATGGACCATTGGTCTGACCCAGTATGGCTATTCACGAAATCACCTGCTAAACCTATCAGAACATTGACATGGGACCTAAACTTGTTCCAATAAAAATGGCGAAGGGTGTACATTATAGTCTGAGTTCCAAGGACTATCAAGTTTCATGTTAAATATGATCTTACATAAACAATTATGCTCAACATAAGATGTATGTGTGTATTTTTGAGGGGGGGTGTCAGGGGGATTGAGTGGACATTCCTATGCTAAACAGCGCATCTATATTAGTGGAGGAGTAGCACTTGAGCCCTTACTGCCTTCAAACCAGGCAGCGGTAAATGCTAATGCAGTCATGTTTTTTTGTTTTTTAATGGCCGCTTGTTAATGGCAACATTAGCCCGTGGCCATTAATACAAAAAAAAAAAATAAAACTGGACTTTTTTTGGCTGTGGTAAAAATGGCCTTTGTGAGTGGGAAAAACTTTTGTAAGGGCATGCAAGCTAAGGTCACTTTTTTACCATAGCTTACTAAAAGGACCCCAAAATTTGTTGGCATACACACCGAGTACCACTAAGCTGCTCTCTCTGTGGAGGGCCTTTGCTTCCAGCACTTTTAGTTCAACACCTATTATGGGCATCAAATTAACTAGAGAAAGTGAAATAATTGAAAAAAAGCTTCAAACATTTTACTGATTTTGTTTTGGGTTTTTTTTTTAGCCACGATTAGTGAAAGGTTTAAATAGCAAATAGGAGAAAGTTAATTATTTGTATGTCTGAGTATATTGATTGAAAAGATCTGTACTTGATTGTTTTCTCTTTCTCCTGTTTTTTTTTTTTTTTTTTAAATGCGACCAGAAGTTAGATCCAGGAGACAGCCTGGCTCTCTTGTGAGCACACCAAGTTCTGAACTACAGCTTTCTTATGACATTCCCCACTCTTTAACAACAGACTTCTTTTCTGACATGGCAAGCCTGCAGAGCAGCAGCACGGACCTTTTAAGTACAGATTCTCCTGACATTGACAGTGTGCTCAGTGGGGATTCACACAGTGGGTTGCAGGAGATGATGAGCTCGGATGCGTTTAGTGTGCTTCAGTCTCCTGAGTCTGCTGCCGCCCTGCTGGATGATGAAAGCATTACACTTTGTGACACAGGAAGCGACTCAGTACAGAATGTTAGCAGTCAGAGTGGACTCGTTGCATTTGCTTCTGCAGAGAGACTCATTCCTGAATTGCCACTGACCCTCAGAGGTGACAGCAATGTGGAATTCAAATCAGATTTGGATTCTGAAAAAATGAAATATGGTTACCAACAGGACAGACATGATTTGAATGAAGTGTATAAATCGAAGACCAGTTTAGATCACAGTGAACTTGCCAATGCTAGTTGTATTGTTTCAAAGCGTGACTTTGTAGATAGGGAAAATACAAATTTGTGTTTTCATACGCTATCTGTAGATAAATCATGCAATGAAGAGCAGAATTCTCAGTTAACTGATACAGCGTCACACGCGTTCTTTGTAGGAGCTCACCCTGATCCTGTTAAGGATGAGCGTGGTCAAGAAATGTGCACAGTTTCTAGTAGAAACTTAGAGAAGACTCCCAATGCAAATTGCCATCCTCTCAGGGAGAGGAGTGCCCAGGTGGCACTAATGCAGGAAGATCCACGAGAACAGCTCTTCACCTCAAGCGATGAGGAAGATATTTATGGCCACGGCCTGCCTTACTCATCATCAGAAACAAGTGTGGCAGAAATGGCCGGCATTGTCGCGGCCCAGGACCCAGCCAGAGCAAGCCAGGAAGAAGCTTTTTTTTTCAGATCTGATCAGGTATGCTTTGGTGTCAAGAGCAGGTTCTGTGGCAGTCTTGGGCTCATGTGAGGGAAAAAGTTTCAGTCCTTTTACTTACAATCGTATGATATTATCTGAGCTTTCAAAGGCAAAGAAAAGAGGAGCCAATGACAACAGGGACTTTGCATTCAGTAGACTGCTTTGAGTCTAGTTAGACTCACAAGTTGTGAACAGCTTGTTCAGGGCTTAAAGTAGTGCTTAAAATTGAAGCAAATGTAGTATGGACCTCATCTCCTTTGGAAGGCTCAGATTTTATGTGGTTGTATGACCCAGGGCATTTTTACTTGGCTGTCTCGCTATTGAGTCACTCCTGTGGCCAGGTTTGATTTTGCATGTTCTTTGGGGCAAGAATAGAGGTGCTGGGGTTTTATTTTTTGTTTGTTTTTTCCTATTACCTCTAGTAAGGGAAGGGTTTGGAGTTAGATAATACTTACTTACTTTATATTAGTGGGTGTATATTATATTTTCTCCATTGATAATAAGTAAGGTTGAATCAGGCACACAAGTGGGTGACATCATGTTATGGGGCTGGGACAGAAGAGCTTTCCCAGAGCTCAGAACTAGTGTAAAGTTATAAGTATGAGTAGGCCTTCAAAATGCAATGGTCTCCTCAATGTGTTTTTCTTGCCTTGCCAAAAGGATGCTGAAACAAAGTTGTCCCAACTTTTTCATTTGACTGTTCTAGTTTTCCTATGCTTTTTATGGTTTCTCCTTTAGTTTGTTTTTCTTACAAAATATATATATATATATTTTTTTTCTGTTTGTTTTGACACCATGGGATTATGGTAAGACAAATACCAGGCTTTAGACCCTACTCAATCTCCAGAAGAAAGCCTGCGATGATATAATGTGTAACGGGTAGAAGGTCCCCTACTTTAAAAAAAGGGACTAAGCACTTGCAAGGTCCACTCAATGTTCCAACAGGAAGCTACAGCACTCCAGAATAGGTAGAGAATTGATCTTCCGATAAGATAGGCCCTCAAACCAGGTGGGCCCCAGAGGGCCGATGTTGCTGATCTGCTATGTCTACAGCAGGGTCCTTGTTGTGGGTCCCTTTAATACTCAGGGTGAACAAACAACTGCAAAATAGACATCAGCATGAACATTATATATCTCCAAAATAAATTGGCATTAATCTGTAACATACAGTAGGATGCTGATTATCCGGACTAACTTCTGCAGAGAGGAATCCGGATAATGAAAAATCCAGATAATTGGATATGCCTTTTGAAAAGAGCACACACTGTAAACATTACATGTTGAGCATTCTTTTTTGTTTTCAATGTTAAATAGGAAAAATACCAAACTATTTGTGATGTTATACATTTTTTTAACCGTATATCAGGCATAATGTGATACTACAGAGATTACAATTAAAAAATTTAAAAAATAAAGAACAGAAACAGTCCAGATAATCCGGATTGAGTTTGGTTCATTGGTATCCTACTGTAACTTCAAACCCAGATCATTCTTCCCACAACTTGTAATCCAGAGGTTCAAATTGTCTACTATGCAAATTAGCTTCTGGAAAAACACCAGTCTTCTCCTTGGTATCTAACTTCATCCAGATCTTTCCAGAAAGCTCTCCTTTAATCTCAGTACTACAATATGGGAGAAAGTCCTCCAAAACTGCTTTAATCCAACAGATACTTTATTTCTCTCAGTCTCTGCTTTAGCTTGGGGTCCTTCTCAGCTTGAGCTGGCTTGGGTCCCCTTACATATCCTTTCCTTGGGATAGTTTCTATCACATTCTAGGCACTATCCCCAACCCCATAGCTGTCACACATAGGTACCAGGTAAGTCTTTCTTTATGAATTGGGAATTCACTCTATGCTTTCATATTTTTATACCTTTGGGGGTCTGTTAAATCTTCTGCATCAGTACAGTCCCTGTTTTCTGAATCAGACATCTGCTCTTCAGGTACCCCAGACATTTCTGCTTCCATAGGAGTGGGTTCCTCAAACTTCTCAGGACTGGCCAGGAGCTCCGCACACCTCTGGACCTGCTTGGAGCCATTACATACTGTCTATGGACCCAGGGAGGTTCATCTTCTACAGGGATATTCTCTTTGTTAATGCTGCCCCTGTACAACCTCCTATGCACTTGTGACTTTCCCTTTCCTCTCCATCCACTCCAGCCCAGAAATTAGTTATCTCTAGGTAAACGTTTCCTAGGAGAGGGGTTTCTAGGGTTCAGGCATGCTCCTGAATACAGCACAGTATTTTTTATTTCTGCATTTGTACCCCACATTTTCCAATTAGGAATCAGTTCAATGTGGCTTACAAGTTACTTTAGTTATACATGTTACAAAGTTGTTAAATGAGTTGGTGCTTGTCTTGTTCCATTTCTGCTCGGGATCCGTTATTGTGTGGTGTTGTGAGTTGGCTTTGTTATGAGGGTTCATCAGAGAAGGTTTGTTTGAAAAAGTGGGCTTTCATGTGTTTTCGGAATTTTAAGTAATTGTTCATGCATTTGAGGGCTTTTGGTAATGTGTTCCATATCTTGGGACACATATATATGAAGTTGGTTGAGTACAAAGATTTTTATATTGTGCCTTGACATTTGGGGAAGTGAAGGGTGAGATACCGTGTTTCCCCGAAAATAGGACATCCTCTGAAAGTAAGACCTAGTAGAGGTCTTGCTGCAATTTGAAAATATAAGGCCTCCCCCGAAAATAAGACCTAGCAGGGGAGGCCTTATTTTTCGGGGAAACATCGGGGTCACCCCCCCACCCGAGATCGCCGGCTCCCCCCCTCGATCAGCGGCTCCCCCCGCCCTCAGTCGCTCCCGGAACTAACCTCTTAACCGCTTCCTTTCACCTTCGCACTCGCCGCAAGCAGCAGGGCTGGCCACTCCTTCCTTCCGTGTCCCGCCCTCTCCTGACGTTACGTTACGTCAGGCGAGGGCGGGACATGGAAGGAAGGAGTGGCCTGCCCTGCTGCTTGCGGCGAGTGCGAAGATGAATAGTGAAAGGAAGCATTTAAGAGGTTAGTTCCGGGAGCGACTGAGGGCAGGGGGAGCCGCCGATCGAGGGGGGGAGCCGGCGATCTCGGGTGGGGGGGTGACCCCGATGTTTCCCCGAAAAATAAGGCCTCCCCTGAAAATAAGACCTAGCAGGTCTTGGGGAGCAAAATTTAATATAAGACAGTGTCTTATTTTCGGGGAAACACGGTAGGTTCTTTTGCCCTTGATTGCCTTGCGTATAGGTAGTTTTATTAGGGTTGTCATGTATTCCGGTGCAAGACCTAAGATTACTCTGTAGGTGAGAGAGCATACTTTGAAAGATATCCGTGCTTTGACTGGAAGCCAATGTAGGTTTTGGAGTAATGGTCATGTGCTTCGCTCTAGAAATGTTAAATAGTAGTAGTAGTTTTGAATCAGTTTTTTCTGAAGATTAGTCTTGCTGCTGTGTTTTGTGCCGTTTGCAGTTTTTTTTTATTTTTTTTTTAGCAATCCGGCATAAATTGCGTTGCAGTGGTCAGCATGGGTGAGGACCATGGATTGCACTATTTGTTTGGGATCAGCACATTACCAGGAAGACTGTTACAAGCATGAGTGCATGTCTTCATTAGCCTAGAAAAATTGCTTGAACTGTAGGACAGTTATGAAGCTGAGGAGAGGCTCTTAAAAATGAAAGAAAAATTTCAGCGAAGAGGTCAGTTCTTTTGCGCAGTCCAACAGGTACTCCTCCCTTGATGTTACCTCCATCCCCTCATGCAGTTGCTTCAAAAATCATGCCATGAAAGAGCAGTGCTGAAAAGTACAGATATCTGTGGAGTTGTGTCCTAGAGAAAGATGAAATTTCTGAAATGCATGATTCAAAGGCAGTTTCAAAATGGCATCATCTCATTGCATAAGATCATAATTATGGTACCACCCTAAAGTTTGAAAATATTTCAGTGTATCCTGTGTGCATAAGATGGTATCTTGCAGTTGTGGCACAGCAAGACTCCAGTACAATCTGGTGGAGGCCCTGCTTAGCTCATGGTGGTGCATCCAGTTGTGACACAGACCATTCTGTGCAGAGATTCTTCCAGTGCAGACCCTGCATAGTAATCCTCTTCTTCCTTGTCATCAGCGGCGAATGAATCCAGAGACTCATGGGTTATGTCCATCTACCAGCAGGTGGAGATGGAGAATACTGAAGTGTGCCATATATAGGACAGTATGCTTCTTCATCAGTCAGTATGTTCTCTGGCAGGCAGAAGATGGGCACTTGCAAGCTCCTGGTCTCATCTTCAGCTATTGCCCCTGTTCTGGGTTCTCCTGGTTCTGTTGAGCTTGGGGGCATTTAGGTTGTTTGGTGCCTGATCTAGGGGTATACCTGGTGGTGCCAGGTTCCTCCCCCACCCCCCTCCTCCTGCTTCCTCACTTCTCCTTGCTCACAAGACTCAAACAAATAAAACAGGAGGAAAGTGCTCAGCATTGCTGAGGGGAGAAATCCAGCAGAAATAAAACTGCTGCTGCAACTCCTTTAGGAGGGGAGCTGCTTCTGCACTACTGTCAGCATTAACTGCTCAGCCTAGGCAGAGAAACCGGCAAGAGGGGTGAGTTCTCTCTTGTATGTGAATACCAATTTAAATTTTAATTGCCTGTTGGGTTTCATTTTGCGGCCGCATTATTTTTGGTACTGTCATGGTGACGGAGGCTGTTAAGTGCTGCTCCTGCTGTGGAAAGCGGAGAACAGTGTCAGGGCAGTGTCCGAGTTGTTTTTGGGCCCAGGACGTGGAATTTGGCACAGAAAGTAGTGGGGCCATCGGATTCCCTCGAGAGAGAGTTTGCTGCTCTCTGAACAGTAGCCAACTTAGACTCCCACGATGATGTTAATCTGGGTGAGTGCTCTTTAGGACATGTGCAGGCTCCTGTTCCTCCTTCGGGGTCCAGTTCTCTCTCTCCCGTCTTTTTTTTTTTCCCTCGGGCTCCAGCTTCTTCACAGGAGCCTTTCTCCCCAGAGTTTGTCTTACTTATGCATTAGACATAGCTTATGAAAAGGTCTCACTCTTGTTCTGGGTCTGTTCATGCTTCTCAGCCTCTGCCATCAGACCCCCTTTCCAAGCAGAGATGTATGGATACAGTTTTTGAGTCAGAATTGGTCTCTCCTCTTTCTCCCACCCCCCTCTAAAGAGGGTATTTCTGCAGCTTCTGTGCCTTCTGTTTTACTTGAGGACTGGAGGAAGGTGAAATTTTGTAGGATGAGGTAGGTGATCCCACAGCTGTCCATGTATTTCAGAGAGAGAGCAACTGTCTTCTTTCATCACTAAAGCCTTACAGGTGCTGAATATATCATTTCTTGACTCTCAGACACTGTTTTCATCTAACCCTAAGGTGGTCAGTACAAAGAAGCCTCCAAAATCCTTTCTGATCCATGAGGCTATGCAGGAGTTAATCTCTGTGCAATGTGCACAGAGATTAACCCTGAGACCCATATTTGGGTCTTAGGGTGGCGAGAATGATGTCTCACTGCTATCCCATTTGTCAGGGAGAATTGGAGAAGTTTAAGTTGCCTAAGTTGGATGCTTTTGGCTGTGATGACTAAAAAGACTACCCTTCTGGTGGAAGGTGGCATAGCTCTGATGTGTAAGATAGGAAGCTGGAATCCTCTTTAAAGCTGTCCTTTGAAATTTTGGCTGTGTCTCTCCTGGCAGCCATTTGCAGCTCTTATACAGCTAGAGCCTGCCTTAGCTGGGTCCAGCAAGCGGCAGATGCCTACTCTGTTTCTGAGCTTAAGGCTTCTTTTGAGTGCCCTCCTATGGAGATGGGGTTGGCTTTTCTAGCTGACTCTTTGTACAGTCTTATCAGAGCTTCGGCCAAGCAAATGGCCTTGGAATTTGCTGCTAAATAGTTGTTGTGGCTCTGCCTTTCGGGGGAAGCTTCTTTTTGGGGTGGATTTGGAAAAATATGTCAAGGATTTAGGTGATTCTCACTGTTTGCCTGTGGATGAACCTTGAGGCTCCTTTAGGTCAAATCAGGAGTGCTCTCTTCTTAAGAACTCTAAGTGGTACAGGCCTAGTCAGTCGGGTTCCTTCCAAAGGCCCAGATACCACTCCAAACAGCTCTTTCGTTTGGACAAGTGAATGGCGACCCAGTCCGTGAGATCCTCCCCTGTCACCCTTCACAATGACAGGGTTCCAGTTCACTCTTTGTCAGAGATCATAGAGGGACATCTTTCCTGTTTTTTTGAGGAGTGGACCAGACCAGACCACTGAGTCTTGGAAATTATAAGAGAAGGTTACAGATTTTTTTTCTTGGAATCTTCATTAAAAGCTTTGTGCAAATTATTAATTAATTAATTTGGTACATTTGTATCCCACATTTTCCCAACTATTTGCAGGCTCAATGTGGCTTACATAGTACCGTAAATGGCGTTAGCCGATTCCGGTATGAACAAATACAAGGTATGAACAATTACAAGATGATCTTGTGGTAGAATGAGGTACATGCATGGTAATTACAGTTGGGGGGAACTTAGAGAGGGAGAGGAAGAGTTAGGATATGTCCATTATGGTCTTTGGTTTCGTTATGTCGCAGGTATCCAGGTTTTTTAAGTTGGGTCGGTGGGGTATGCTTTTCTGAACAGATCTGTTTTTAGTGCTGTCTGGAAATTTAGGTGGTCGAGTGTAGTTTTTACTGCTTTTGGTAGTGCGTTCCATAGTTGTGTGCTTAAGTAGGAAAAGCTGGATGCATAAGTGGATTTGTATTTGACTCTTTTGTTGCTTGGGTAGTGGAGGTTAAGGTATGATTCGTGCTGATTTTATAGTGTTTCTGGTTGGCAGGTCGATGAGGTCTGTCATGTATCCCGGTGCCTTGCCGTAAATAATTTTATGAACTGTCGTGCAGTCCGTGCCACTCTTTGGTCTCTGCGGGAATTAGAAGTGGTTATTCCTGTTCCCTCCCACGAGCAGGGTCAGGGCCTCTATTCTATCTACTTTGCCATTCCAAAGAAAAGGAGACTCTTATCGCCCGGTGCTTGATCTCAAGCATGTCAACAAATTTCTGCGGGTCAAGCATTTCCACATAGAAACCCTCCAATTGGTAATGGCATCTGTGAGGCCGGGAGAATTTCTGGCCTCCCTGGATCTCAAGGAGGTATACTTTCAAATTTCCATTTGGCCTCTACATCAGTGCTTTCTACGTTTTGCGATTCAAGGGAAGCATTTTCAGTTCCAAGTGATGTTGTTTAGACTTTCTACTGCACCCTGAAACTTCTCCAAGGTCATTGTGGTGGGCTGCACCCACCACCCTGCCCTTGGTACACCTCTACCGCTGACTCTTGTCATCACTGCCTGAGTTGTAAATCAAAGGAATCCTTTTATTTATCAAAATGCCCACCTTTCATTTTTTTGGTCCCTTTTGAGGAATAAAAGATACTACCCCATGACCCTTGCCCTATTTTTGGTTCTATCTGACAGGTGGGTCTCTTACAATAGTACTGTGTCAGTGTTGTGATCCCTTAGGTGCTTCATAATTCTTTTTCACTTACAGGGGCTATTAATCCCTCTAACATTTAGTGAAGCAGCTTTAATTGACAGCAGTGTGTGTGTGTATGTATGTATGTATATATATATATATATATATATATATATATATATATATATATATATATATACACACACATATATATATTCCCTTCCAAGACACATCCATCTTCTCCAGTATATAAACCCTCTTTTTTCCCAGTCCACTCCGACCTTCTACTCTACCTTCCCCTTCTCCGCCTATTAAAAGAATATTTTAGGGGTAAAATATCAAGAACATACTGTGCAACAAACTTCTCAAGCTGGTTCCAATCTCAGAATGGCTGCCGAGACCTCCCGCGGCAGTCTCGGCCACCATTTTAGCTCCAAACCGGAGAGGGCAAGAGCGACTGGGGATTGCTATTGCCCGGAAGAGGTCACTAGAACACTAGGGCATTTAAAAGGAAGTCTGGGAGGGGCTTTGGGGTTGTGGGGGGGGGGGGGGGTGGATTGCCCTCTGGCGGTAGCAGATCTGGGAGTACCCACTCTCTACACAGGTGGGGGAGGCGCTGTTTTCGTTTTCAGCCAAGACCAAACTGCAAATTTTGGCTTCTGGTTTGATTTTGGTCAAAACCGAGAACCCCAGCTTTGGTCATCCTCTGACAGCTTTTGTGCATGCATTTGAATAAAAATGAAAGTGCTAACACACATCTGTGCCTTTAGTTCAGCGCCTAAAATATTAGCCTTGCAAAAATTTATAGCATATAAAGTTTTTGTGAGACTGATATTTATGTACTGAACAACAGGCACAGATGTGTGCTGGTACTTTTGTTCAGACATGCATGCAGTGAGCTGCTCTCACTGGAGAACTTTGTGCACATACGTCTGACAGGCTTACCCTGATTAGCACGCAAGTTCTGCACACTTTAAATTAGCATCTCATAAGCTTACTTGATCACATAGTGTTAAATGTGTAGTAGAAGCTGCACAGTCAGCCATTTGCACATGGTTGTATTATTGTGTGACTTTTTGCATCGACCCTTGAGGGAGTTGCTGTGCATGGAAAGGGCCATGATTGCTCAGAACATTACATTAGTTCCGAGCTCTAGGAGAGCTGTTTCATCCCAGAGGTATCGGCCTAGGTCACTCAGCTGTGTGCTTGATTGATGCTGCTGTTTATGGAGAATACCTGTTAAGGGTAAGCAGTTTTGCTTTGTATTATTTTTATGTGTTTTTTTTTTTTAATCTGGGAGTTATATTTTTTAGATTTGTGGTAAACCACTTTTAGGCAGTCCTCTATTGGATTTGATTGAAAAGATAAATTAAGATTTGTAAATGTTTATCTTTATTTTATTAAGACTATTAAGACTAAATCAGATAATATATCAGCAGATACAGAATGTAAGGTCCATTTAGTCTGCAAATTGGGTAAACTAGGTGGATTTTGTGTGTGTGTAGGGGGGGGGGGGCAGGTTTCACCAAGATTACCACCACCTCTTTTGGCTTTTTTCCTGCTCTGCCTGCTTGCATTTGATCATTTTCTAAATCTCAACTATGGTCTATTTAGTTTGGGGTAAAAAGCCAGACAGTCTGTAGCCTGAACAAATAAACCTACCAAGCAAAAAAAGATTACAGGAAAACAATAATCACAATAAACCCCGAGGAGGTGTGAGGATTCCAAGTCCTCCTCGTCGGAACCGAGGAGTCTCGATGACGGGCGTCGAGCGAAGGCGAAGAAGCACCGTCATCGTTCTCCTTCGACACATGGTGCCGGGAGCTCCAGGGCATCGAGGGAATCGGCATCCGAGAAGCATTGGCACTGAGAAGATTGCTCCCCCTCTATTCAGGAGGTGCCGATGTGTCGGTCTTCTGGCAGCCTGGTACCTGCTCCCGAGCCTCGGCAGATTCTGCCACTGGCTCCTTTCCCGACCCCAACCTTGTCCAACGGCGGCTCTCGACGAGTGCATCAGGGCCAAAGCTTCTGGAAGGATTGCTGCGCCAGTCTGATTCAGTGCCGGGGCTTCTTGCGCCTTCCGTACCGTCTTTTGCAGTGGCATCTGGCCCTTCGCCTGTGGTGAGGTCCCCAACCTCGGTGCCGCCTGCAGCATCGATGTCGGCTGCCACCCAGGTCGACTCCCCTTCGACGTTGGTGGAGGAAACTTCACCAGAGTCCAGGCGGGCATCGACTTCTCGGCACTGCCATCGAGGACGTCGTTCCTTGGCATCGAGGCAGGCTCACGTTCGGACTGCTCTGAGGGATGTCTTGTTCGATACTGAAGATGAGCGTTCATGGAAGAGGAGGATCCCAGGTACTTTTCTTCTGATGAGTCCTATGGGATTCCCTCTGAACCTTCCCCTCCACTAGAAAGGAGACTTTCTCCACCGGAGAGTCTATTCTTTACCTTCTTTGTCCAGGAAATGGCTGTGGCTATTCCTTTCCCTATGGAGGTTGAGGATGAGCCCAGGGCCGAGATGCTCGAGGTCCTGGATTATCCTCCGCCTAGAGAGGCTGCAACGGCTCCTTTGTATAATGTACTGAACGAAACTGGTTGTTCCCTCTGTCTAATCCCGTGATCCCAATATTGGATCCATGGTAAGCCTGGATTGATGAGGTCTTAGCTACCTCACAATTCCATGGTGGTGGACTCCGCCCTCAAAAGAGCCAAGAGCACTAGGGACTATGCCTCGGCGCCCCCAGGCAGAGAATCTAGAACCTTGGACTCTTTTGGGAGGAAGGCGTATAAGGCCGCTATGCTCACTGCCAAAATCCAGACATACCAGCTCTTCACGAGCATCCACTTGCTGAACTTGGTAAGGCAACTGTCCAGCTTGGTTGATGCGCTCCCTCCGGAGCAGGCCAAGCCTTTTCGCCAGGTGATCAGGCAGCAGAAGGCGTGTCGAAAATTCCTGGCCAGGGGTACATTCGACATTTCTGATGTAGCATCCAGGATCGCTACCTAAGGTATAGTGATGCGCAGACTCTCATGGCTGCGTGTCTCTGACCTGGATCCAGCAGCGGGTGGCGGATGTTCCTTGCCGAGGGGATAACCTTTTTGGTGAGAAAGTAGAGGATCTGGTTGACCAGCTCAAGAAGCACAGTGATGCTATGGATTCTCTCTCCTGCCAGGCATCTTCTGCTACTACCTCCTCATCTAGGAGGTTTTTTGGAGGAAAGAAGAGTGCTCTCCTGCTTCTCGGCAGCCTGCCCAGGCTCAGTCCCAGCGCGCTTTTTCTCATCAACAGCGTGCACCTAAGGCCACTGCGGCTCCCCAGCAAAAGCAAGGGATGGGCTTTTGACTGGCTCCAGTTCAGTATAGCCTCAATAAATATGTCCTTACCGGACAACTTGCCAGTTGGGAGGAGGTTAATGTTTTTTCACCAAAGGTGGCCTTTTCTATCAGTTCTTCAAATTGTCCGGTTAGGGTACACCCTCAATCTGGAAACCAAGCCTCCAAATTGCCCACCGGGAGCTCAGTCCTACAGCTTCCAACACAAGCAGGTACTTGCAGAGGAATTCTCCGCCCTTCTACAGGCCCAAGCGGTCGAACCCGTTCCACCAGGGGAAGAAGGGCTGGTATTCTATTCCAGGTACTTCCTTATGCAAAAGAAAGCGGGGGATGCGTCCCATCCTAGACCTAAGGGCCCTGAATAAATTTCTTGTCTGAGAAAAAGTACAGGATGGTTTCCCTAGGCACTCTATGCTCTCTGGACTTAAAGGATGCTTACACACACATCTCGATACCGTGTACTGCCTTTTGGTCTGGCATCTGCACCCAGAGTGTTTACAAAATGCCTAGCTGTAGTCATAGCGTCGTTACGCAGACTGGGAGTGCATGTGTTTCCTTATCTCGATGATTGGCTGGTGAAGAGCACCTCGAAGGAAGGTGCTCTGGAGTCCATGCGAATGACTATTCGGGTGCTAGAGCTACTGAGGTTCGTCATAAATTATCCCAAGTCCCATCTCACCCCAGTCCAACAATTGGAGTTCATTGGAGTTCTGCTGAACACTCAGACAGCTCGAGCTTATCTTCCTGAGGCAAGGGCGGACAACCTTCTGTCCGTGGTGTCCATGGTTCGAGGATCTCAGCAGGTCACGGCTCGGCAGATGTTGAGACTTCTGGGGCACATGGCCTCCACAGTTCATGTAACGCCCATGGCACGTCTACATATGAGATCAGCTCAATGGACCCTAGCTTCCCAGTGGTTTCAAGCTGCGGGGGATCTAGAGGATGTAATCCAACTGTCCACTGACTTTCGGAGTTCTCTTCAGTGGTGGATGATTCGATCCAATTTGACCATGGGGTGACCATTCCAAGTTCCTCAGCCACGAAAAGTGTTGACGACGGATGCATCTCTCCTGGGGTAGGGAGCTCATGTCGATGGGCTCCACACTCAGGGAGCCTGGTCGTTTCAGGAAAAAGGTCTGCAGATCAATCTCCTGGAATTAAGAGCTATCTGGAATGCTGTAAAGGCTTTCAGAGATCAGCTGTCCAACTGAGTAATCTTAATTCAGACAGACAATCAGGTTGCCATGTTTTACACCAACAAGCAGGGGGGCACCAGATCTCGCCCTCTGTGTCCGGAAACTGTCCAGATGTGGCTTTGGGCTCGTCGTCGCGGCATGTTTCTCCAAGCCACTTATCTGGCAGGCGTAAACAACAGTCTGGCCGACAGGCTGAGCAGTATAATGCAACCTCACCAGTGGTCACTGAATGGGGGCATAGTCCGCAAGATCTTCCGAGAGTGGGACACCCCCTTGGTGGATCTTTTTGCCACTCAGATCAATCACAAGGTCCCTCAGTTCTGTTCCAGGCTTCAGGCCCTTGACAGACTAGCGTCAGATGCCTTTCTCCTACATTGGGGTACAGGTCTTCTGTATGCGTATCCTCCCAGACCCTCTAGTAGGGAAGATTTTGCTGAAACTCAAGCAAGATTGCAGAACCATGAACCTGATTGCACCAATCTGGCTGCGTCAGATTTGGTTCCCTCTTCATCTGGAGTTGTCCTCCGAAAAACCGTGGAGATTGGACTGTTTTCCAACCCTCAGAACGAGGGGTCGCTTCTACTTCCCACCTCCAGTCTCTGGCTCTCACAGCCTGCATGTTAAGAGCTTAGAATTCGCCTCCTTGGGTCTTTCAGAGCATGTCTTCCGAGTCTTGCTTGCTTCCAGAAAAGATTCCACGAAGAAGTGTTACTTTTTCAAATGGAGGAAGTTTGCTGTCTGGTGTGACAGCAAGGCTCTAGATCCTGCTTGAATACCTTCTACACTTATCAGAGACTGGCCTCAAAACCAACTCAGTAAGGGTTCATCTTAGTGTGATTAGTGCCTATCATCGCTGTGTAGAGGGTAAGCCTATGTCTGCACAGCCTTTAGTTGTTTGCGTCATGAGAGGTTTGCTTTTGTAAAGCCCCCTGTCAAATCTTCACCAGTGTCATGGGATCTCAACGTCATTTTCACCCAGCTGATGAAAGCTCCTTTTGAGCCACTGAATTCCTGCCATCTGAAATACTTGACCTGGAAGGTCATTTTCTTGGTGGCTGTTACTTCACTCATAGGGTCAGTGAGCTTCAGGCCTTGTTAGTGCATGCACCTTATATCAAGTTTCATCACAACAGAGTAGTCCTCCGCACGCACCCTAAGTTCCTGCCGAAGGTGGTGTCGGAGTTCCATCTGAACCAGTCTTGCCAACATTCTTTCCCCGTCCTCATACCCGCTCTGGCGAAAGCAGTTTGCATACCTTGGACTGCAAGAGAGCATTGGCCTTTTACATGGAGCAGATGAAGCCCTACAGACAGTCCGCCCAGTTGTTTGTTTGTTTCTTTTGATCCCAACAGGAGGGGAGTCGCCATCAGAAAATGCACAATCTCCAGTTGGCTAGCAGATTGCATTTCTTTCACTTATGCCCAGGCTGGGTTGACTCTACAGGGCCATGTCACGGCTCATAATGTAAGAGCCATGGCTCCGTCAGTGGCTTACTTAAAGTCCGTCTCCATTGAAGAAATTTGCAAGGCTGCGACGTGGTCATCAGTCCACACATTCACATCTCACTACTGCCTTCAGCAGGATACCCAACGCGATAGTCGGTTTGGGCAGTCGGTGCTGCAGAATCTGTTGGGGATTTAGGATCCAACTCCACCCCCTTAGACCCATTTATTGTTCTGTTCCAGGCTGCACTCTGTTAGTTGTTTATGGTTTCAGGTCAATCTATGTTATGTCCTCACCGTTGCGAGGCCCAACTGACCAATGTTCATTGTTTTGAGTGAGCCTGGTTGCTAGGGATACCCCACATGTGAGAACAAGCAGCCTGCTTGTCCTCGGAGAAAGCGAAGATACATACCTGTAGCAGGTATTCTCCGAGGACAGCAGGCTGATTGTTCTCTCAAACCCGCCCACCTCCCCTTTGGAGTTATTTGTTTCTTTTATGCTTTTTGATTTAACTGAGGGAACGCGTTCACGCGACGGGTGGGAAATTAGTCCGCACATGCGCGGTGCACGCTGCACGCGCGCCAGAAGACTCTGTCAAAACTTTTTAAATATTCTGCTTTCAAAATGCTGTCCGATTCCTGGGCCGACGCGGACGTCGACCCACATGTGAGAACAATCAGCCTGCTGTCCTCGGAGAATACCTGCTACAGGTATGTATCTTCACTATTTCCCCTTAAGTCCCCTTTTTCTTGGAATGCTTAGAGCCAGGCTTTCTGTGTAAATATAGCAAGCATTGCTGCACATTCAGGGCAGACATTAACCTACAGGCGTAAGGATGGCATGTGGCACCTGTCACTACTGATTAGTCTAATATTTAGAATCTTGATGATTTTTATAAAGTGACAATTACAAAGAACAGAATGTCAAGATAACTCAAATGTGTCCAGTACTGTGGCATTGTGACAGTATCTCAGCAAATCCAAATGCTTGATACTTTTTTTGTTTAGCTTGCAGAGAGCTGGATGGGTTACTCTGGTCCTGGTTATGGAATTCTTAGTCTTGTTGTCTCTGAAAAGTATATTTGGTGCCTGGATTACAAGGGGACCCTGTACTGCAGCTCTTTGCCTAGTGCAGGCCTCCGGTGGCAGAAGTTTGAAGATACCGTCCAGCAGGTGGCAGTCTCACCTTCAGGTCTGCTTATCCCTATATTTATCTACCATGAAGCTACTAAAAAGCATGACTGTCTTTATATCTCCCTGAGACACAGAAGCGGGGTCCTTGCTGATTTAACAAATTCTGTGATCTGCTTACTTTCTATGATTTTTGTAATGGTATTCTTATTAGAAGGTATTAGAGGCTCTCCGATTTGCTCATGATCTCTCCTTTATCCTGAAAATCTTCAGGGGCTCTTCTGTGGAAGATTGAGCAGAAATCAAACAAAGCTTTTGCCTGTGGGAAAGTTACTATAAAGGGGAAGCGGCACTGGTATGAGGCTCTCCCGCAGACAGCGTATGTAGCTTTAAGTGATGACACTGCCTGGATTATCAGGACGAATGGTGATCTGTACTTGCAGACAGGTATTTCACTTCACACATTTCAGCCATTCTGCTTATGCACATTGTAGACGGTGAGGTGCTTGGCCTGCTGATTATTATTTGAAAAGACATGAATGTAGAATTTGGCCTTTGTAGCCACTTCAGAAAACTGTATCTTATTTAAACTAGAAAACATTGGGATGTGAAAACTGGTAGAAATTATATAAGCAATTTTCAGATTTCTATGTTATCACTTTTGATGGATGGAGTTCCTTTAAGGGTGGTAATCTCATAACAGGACACCTGTGTAAAAGTTTCAGAAAGATGCCTATTTTATAAAGGCTTCTAAAATGATCCTTATTAGTAAAGAACTAGTAAAAAAGGCCCGTTTCTAACCGCAATGAAACGGGCGCTAGCAAGGTTTTCCTCGGAGTGTGTGTGTGAGAGAGAGTGAATGTGTGTGTGTGTGAGAGAGTGAGAGTGGGTGCGAGTGTGTGTGTGTGAGAATGAGAGTATGTGCCAGGGTATCCCCCTCCCTCCCTTCATATTCCAGTAAATACATTTGTTGTCTGAGCATTTTGTTTTTTTTCTATTGGAGTAAGAGAGTGTCAAGTGTAGGTGGAACAGATTCATGTATCCCGCAGCCCTCGGACCCCTGTCCTCCCCCCTCTCGGTGAATCTCAACGTACTCTCCCCCCCCCCTCCCCGGTCTCGGTCACCCTTCCGTCAGAGTCATACCTGAGCTCCCTCTGCACCGAACCCGGCGCCACTGTTTGCCTGCTGTTGCGCCCTGCCCACGGCTTCTCACAGGGTGCGGAACTTGGGAGGAGGAGGAGTGTGGAAGAATAGCGTCACGGGGGCGGGATCCCAGAGGATGGAATAAAGCGTCACGAGGGGGGGGGGCGCTGCGCCTAAGGAGGGAAGCGTCACGGTGTTAGATTGACGACAGGACGCGGTAAGAGGCCAGTGCCATTGTTCCGTCCTCGATGTCATCACGTCGTGACGCAAGGGCGGGGCAGACACTCATGGCCAAACCGGATATCTAGACCACCTCAAGTTTCCGGCTTGAGGCTTCATTCGAACGTTGGAGGTGCGTTTTATGTCCAGATGGGACGTGGCTAAGGGGGAGTCTATCAGTGAGGGTCAGTGGTGGTGAGACCCTATAGAGATGGTGCGTGGTTGAGGGTGAGTGTATGAGTCAGGGTGAGTGGTGCTGAGTGAGCTTCAGAACATTGGAGGTGGGAATTATTTATATAGATTATCTCTTGCACAAATTTTACACGTGCTCTGAAGAAGTTGTAAATGTATGTGAGTGTGTGTATATACACATACCTTATAAAATAAGCACTCATATTGTAATGCTTCCCAAACTATGCCTCCGGGAACAGCTACATGCAAATTGCAATCTTTTGGTTTACTTTTTTCTGTATGTATATCCCTGTACAGCATGCTTTCCTTTTGGAAAAAGTCTTTTGTTCTCTGAAAATCTGTATATCTTGTCTCACAGTGAGTGGAAACCTTTTTTTGAAATCTTATGCTGTAAACCTGTGAAAGTAGCCATGTAGTGGGTTGCAGTGTTAATGAATATTCTTCCTTGTTCACCATTCCTGCAGCCTTGTGTTTAACCTAAACTATGCAAGACTGATTTTCAGTACAGTCTCATATTTGTCCTATCGGATTTGGTCATTTCCATTAGTCTGAAAGGTCTTGTTAAAGTCATATTCCTGCCAGGAATCTTTGGCACATCAGTTGGCTTAAAGTACTTCTCTGAGGGTTTATGGTGCTACACTCCTAGCTCTCATAGGAGCCGGCTGTGTGAGTGCTTGAGCACCCCCAATATTAAACAAACTCCTTGACTGTGTCCAGGGGGAGGTAATTTCCATTGGGTTTATTACCCCCAATAATTTTGAAAAGTTGGCTCCTATGGTAGCACTTATTTTTATCCTCCACTTTGGGTATAAGCTAATTTTTTTTTTTTTTTTGGGGGGGGGGGGGTTCCCCTTGTTTGTGGTGCCAGGTCATCCTCTGACTTTCCTCCTTCCTCCCCCTGCACTTCACTTTACCCTCAATCTCCTAGGTCCATCAAATTGTTCTACAAGGAAAAAGGGAAGGAGAAGGAAAGAATATTTTCTGGTGTGTACAAAGTTCTAGATGAAAGAGTTTATTTAAAACAAGTTTTTTTCCTTCTCCTAATGGTAAACTTTCTTTTTGTTAAATTGTAGTCTGAATGGCAATGACACTGTACAAAGAAATTGTCCCAAATCCTTTTTTTCTTCCTTATACAGTTTGCTGTGTCACATAACTCAGTATGAAGCTGGTCTTTTCCTTTTCTGCCTAAGGTCTCAGTGTAGATCGGCCTTGTGCCCGGGCAGTGAAAGTTGACTGCCCATATCCACTGTCGCAGATTACAGCCAGAACTAATATGGTATGGGCAATGACTAAGCAGCGAGGGCTTCTGTACCGGGAGGGAGCGAGCAGCTTCTGTCCTGAAGGAGAACAGTGGAAAAGTGATCTCATCAGGTAACGGACGCAATTACAACACTGCTACATATATACTGTATTTTTCTTGCTTATGAGATGTGGCTTCTCCCCCACCCTGATATGCTCAGCATGTTGCCGGGGCTCAAGCTCCATTATAATGCAATGTACTGCCATGTAGAAAACCTGAATTTGTTTCCAGCTTGTGTATTTCATGCTGTGGAGGCAGCATTTGCGGCCCCTATATGGGAGGGAGCACAAGGGCAGCTACTTGTGGAACACATTTAGGGCCCTTGTTTGCATGATTTCAGAAGGAGCTATGGTGCATGGAGCCCCCAGCTGAGGACTGTTGCCCCAATAATTGGACTAGATGAGTTTTGCTGGGATATAAAATAGAGGAAAAATCAGTGAGTAAGTGACATCAACCTGGATGGCAGCCTAAGCCTAAATTGGTGCCCATTGGCAGCAAGTTTGAGTACCTAAATCTTGCCCCACTGTGGTTGAGTAACTGGCAGCTCATCAGAAGGAAAACAGTAGACTTCAAAGGAATTTCTCTATTTAGAGGGTGGCCACACCAGTGGCGATCCTAGGTTGGCTGCCACCCGGGGCGGATTACTGCTGCGCACCCCCCCCTTGGGTGCAGCGGCGTCCGTCCCCCCAGGGTGCATTCTTGGCTGCTGGAGGATGGAGAAAGCAGCCACGCGCCTGTTGGCTCCACTGGCTTCCTCTGCCCCGGAACAGGAAGTAACCTGTTCCGGGGCAGAGGGAGCAGGGTACCAGTGGAGCCGACAGGCGAACGGCTGCTCTCTGCACCCTCCAGCAGCGTGCACCTGGTGCGGACCGCCCCGCCCTTCCTACGCCGCCGGGCCACACAGAGCAGTTTCATAGTAAAAAGAGAACCGAGACTCACTAGAGAGGAGGCTGACCAGGCATTGTGCTGTAAGCTTCAGGAATAGTTCCAGGAGATTAAGTGGAGATTAAGTGGAACCTTGCAGAAGTAAAAGGTAAGCTTATAGAACTGATTTTGGAGCTGTAGGGGGATGTCATGAGAAATAGGCTGTTGCTTAGAGGAGATGGAAGCACAGCTAAATGAGCATATGGGAAGTGCTGAAAAGACAGCTTGCCAAACTGGAAAAAAGTAACGCAGAGCTAGCAGATAAAATAGAGGGTATGGAGATCAGGTTGTAGTGGCATACCAGAGACCTTATAGTACACTGTCATGAGTAAATAATAAAATATCTCTGGCCATTTTGAGGTCAAGAGGTCAGTCTGCTGATGTCATTAACTTCAAGCTAGAGCAGGCCCACTGACCATTGAGAACATCCAGAAACAATTACTATGGGATGATACAGCATGTTAACATGTTGGGAGCAGATTGTTGCCAAAGTAAGATCCCTGGGTTCATTTATGTGAGAAGCAGGCAAAGTGGAAGTCTTTGTAGACCTTACATCATCAACTTTGTGCATGAGAAGAGAGCTTAAAGATGTTACTGGGACAGTCAGAGGAAGAGAATATACACTATCGATATACATTTGCCTTCAGATTGATAATCACAGGTAACAGGAGAACTTTGTATATCCTTACTGGAGAGGAATTAGGTCATACTTTGTTGGTTATTGGCATCATGGTGGTTGATATTCAGCAGCCAAGGGATATCCAAGTGGCAGCGAGTGACCCACAGAGGAGGACCTGCATTCAGAAGACTCCATGAAGTCTGTTGGTAGTACACCATGAGTGGAGCCCAGGCAATGGAGCATTGCAAGTGTACCTGTCAGGTGGTGATTCTGAATATGAGTGAGGATCCTGTGAAACAGAACTCTGCTTTGGAATTTGAAAGAAATATGAATCACATAGGGAGCATGGCCTGTTGACTGTCTTGTTTACTGACCTTGTAACTTACAAATTGGATTGCAGTGGATGCTAGGTTTGGGAATGCTAGTAGTTTATGCTGCTTAGATTTGGGTGATAGTTTATCCTGTTTGTGCATTATAAGGTTATAGTCTGTAGTGGGCAGGGTCTGGGGAAGAATGTTCATCCCTCTTGGTGGTCTAGTCTGTTGCATGGGTGGAAAGCATAGGAGAGGAGGGGTTGGTAGAATTGGACATCTGGTTTTGGGAAGTTCTGGAAAGTGGGAGAATGTCTGAAAAGTTATATGTAGATTTTGATGGAAAGAGGCCTAGTGTTTGGGATTAATGGGACCTGATAGTATTACGTTAGTCTCTGTAAATTCCAATGGATTAAATTCATCCCTGAAGCAACAAATGCTATTTAGGGAGGCCGGAAGTTTAAAGCTACCTTGTACTTAATCTAAGACTCTACCTATTATCAAGGGTGGAGCATTTGTTCTGTTCCTTGGAGTTCCCTAGAGCTTATTCTGCATCTTACTTGGAGAAAAAGAGGTTACTGCCTTGGGTGAATATCTTCATAAAGGCGGTTAATAAATCCCAATAAGTAAATAAGGATCTGTGCATTAATATTCTGAATACCCTAAAACAGGAGTGTCAAAAGTGCAATTTTGGAGTTCCGCAAGCCAGCTAGGTTTTCAGGATGTTCCTAATGAATATTGTGAAGATGAAGATGAGGCTTCTGCTTCCACTCTCCAGCAGGCCTCACTGGCCTGTGACCTCTGAACAGGACTCCAAACAGTCTCTTCCCCGTATCCTGAGCAATCCAACCTCAAGCTCCTGGGCCCCTTTCACACTCAGGGTGAGCTGGTTCTCAGTATGCAAATTGTATGCAGATTAGCATGTTATCCTTTCACACTCAGGGTGACCTGGTTCTCCAGAGGCAAAATTAAACAGGTCTTACCAACAGTATATTCAGGTAATTCTTTATTCCAGCCCCTGGGCACAGTTCTTCTAGCTTAAATACTTTATACATTTACATATCTTCACACTGAGCCTCCCCACACAGATTCCTGGGCTCAGCATTAACCTCAATACTTTGGGGACTTCTAACCCCAGACTTTGCAGCCTGCTTCTCAGTACTGGGACACACAGCCCTACTTCTTCTTTGAACACACAGTTCCTCTAAGTACTGAGGCTACACAGTCCAACACTAATGCTTTAGGGACTTCTTACCCCAGCCTGTTTTTCTTCCTTGAAAACACAGTCCACCACAAGTCCATAGGGTTTAGCCAGTTCTTTCCAGGGGGTTTCTCTCTTCAGCTACCAGCTCTCTTCTTTTCCTTTCACATCTCAGGTGGGGAATAAAGTGGTTAATAGCAAAACAGGACCCAGCCCATAACCTCCTACACCTGTGGACCTCCCAGGGCTCTCCCCAGTCCTAGCGACCTCCATCTATTCTCCTAGTGCCCTCTAGTGGCCTACCCCGGACATCCTGGACATTTTTAGGGGAACAGCGCCATCTAGTGGCCTGCCCCGGCTAGGACAGCCTCTTATTTATCACAGTATTCATGAGAAATTTGAATAAATTGTCTCTGAGGTATTCAGTATATCTCTTGGCTATTCATTAGGAACATCCTGAAAATTGATTGGTTTGAAGCCCTCCAGGATTGCAGTTGACACCCTTGCCCTAAAAGATTCAGGGGGGAGGTACCTGGTAGTACAGCTATCCATTGGGGATCTGGTATATAGCACTGTGAATTTATATGCTCCTAACAATAACCAGGGGGGCTTTAATGAGCTGAAAGGCAAGCTAGTGGAATTGGGAGAGGGACAGTGGTTGATAGGAAGAAATTTTAGTGTAACCCTGTCACTCTTGCTTAATAGCTCTAGGGAGAGTCGGCACCAAGCTCAGTACAGGACTAAAATGAAATATTTTAAAGTGGTTAGGATTATACCTTTTCTCTAACCTGCATAGGTCCATCAAGCCCAGCATCCTGTTTCCAACAATGGCCAATCCAGGTCAGAAATACCTGGCAAGATCCCAAAAAAGTACAAAATGTTTTATGCTGCTTATCCCAGAAATAAGCAGTCGAGTTTCCCCAAGTCCATTTTAATAATGGTCTATGGACTTTTCCTTTAGGAAGCCGTGTAAACCTTTTTTAAACCCCGCTAAGCTAACCACCTTTACCACATTCTCTGGCAACGAATTCCAGTGTTTAATTACATGTTGAGTGAAAAACTTTTCTCCGATTCATTTTAAATTTACTACTTTGTAGCTTCATCGAATGCCCCCTAGTCCTAGTATTTTTGGAAAGAGTAAACAGACGCTTCATATCTACCCTTTCCACTCCACTCATTGTTTTATAGACCTCTATCATATCTCCTCTCAGCCATTTTTTCTCTAAGCTGAAGAGCCCTAGTCGCTTTAGCCTTTCCTCATAGGGAAGTCATCCCTTCCCCTTTATCATTTTTGTCGCCCTTCTCTGCACCTTTTCTAATTCCACTATATCTTTTTTGAGATGCAGTGACCAGAATTGAACACAATTATTTTAGGTGCGGTTGCACCATGGAGCGATACAAAGGCATGTCCTGTGACATAGAGACCCGAGTACTTTAGACCTCCATGGTCCACCTAAATGGGAAGAGTACCCTTCACAGTGCACTAAAGTGCTTCTGCACAGGAAATGCCTCAGATTTATCGAAGTTAGTTTTTAAGCTTGCAAAACTTTCATATTTTTGCAAATGTGTCATCACCTCTGTTAGAGCCTGCTGAGGGTTTCTAGCAAATAAAATATCATCAGCAAATAGAGTTATGTAATATAATATAGTAACAGATAGCAGATAAAGACTAGCATGGTCTGCACAGCAAAGTGGCTAGTCTCGTACCTGCCGCTGTGTGTAGAACATGCAGATTACCTCCATGGATCCCCATGCTCCAGTCTGCCTTCCAGTATCAATTAAATAAAATAAAGGTAGTATATCAAATTCATGACAAAAAACCCCCCCAAAACAAAACATGAGCGGGGTCTATGACTTGGACTCCTTTGAAGACTCCTAAAAGTTACTCAAAGGGAGTTGGCAGGAGTGTATTGTAAGCCACATTGAGCCTGCAAATAGGTGGGAAAATGTGGGATACAAATGCAACAAATAAAAATAAATAACGCACTTCCCTTCCGCTGGTTGGCCAGCAGGCTACACCAACTCATAAAGCTGTTCCAAATGTAAAATGTGAAGTCGGGTGCTGGTGATGGAGAAGAGATGTATGGGTAAGAGTAGTTTATCTGATAAAATTTTACAAGGACAAGTTTAAAAGGAGATCAGGGAAGAATTAATGGGATGCTACAGAATGAGTGATCTTATAAATGAACAGTATTTGGACATGGCTGAGAAACGAATGTAGAAGCCACCTTCATTGAGCAGTAGCTGTAAATGATGCTGCCTCTCGTCCATTCTCTGCTCCTGCCAACCCAGGAATGAAAACCTGAACCAGGATTTGAACCCAGGCAATATGCCACACTTGCCACTGAGCCAGTCCGCTGAAGTTTTAATGTTCTCATTAAAGTTGAAAGTTCTTTCTGTCAAATCTCAATCTTGTCTGTAGGCTTTGTGACCCAGTGACTTCCTCAGTCTGGCACAGACAGGAAAATCTTTCTTTTTGTCTTGGCGGTAAAAAAAAAAAAATGCTTTTACCAAGCATGTGTTCCAGCTGTGTGTTCATTACACTCAGGTAATGTGTAAACAGTTGCAGTATTTCTATAAGCTTTTGGTTTTAGATGAGGCACTGACTAAAGTATCTTGATTTAAGTCTCTGACAGGGCTTAGTTTCAGGGGAAACAGGCTGGAAGACAGTTCAAACACTTCTTTAAGACTTAAGAGCTAGAGAAGCAGAGATGTTGTGCTCCAGTCCTTGCAGTCTGAAGGGAGGAAGTGAGCTTGGAGCACAGCAGAAAACAGCCACTCTGCTCCCTAATCCAGCTCCTCTTCTGTTGCTCTGGCCCCTGGCCTTCCTCCTCCCACCTTCACAGTTCAATTTCTTATCTGCAAATTAATCCCTGTCTCCGATGTTAATATTATGTTTCTGCAGGTTATTATTATTATTTTTTTGTTTATCATTTGTATTAAGTTTTGTCATTAGCAACGACACAAAATCATATGACTGTCAAGAACAGAGCCGACAGCTCCATGGTACAGATCCAGATATGCCACCCTAGCCCCCCCACCTCTCGCTTCCCATCTCTTAGTACAGACCACTGCTTAGCCTAATGTTAATCACTCCCTTAAGCGTTGAGGATATGACAATGGGCCACTGGGGTCAAGGAATACAGGGAGCAGGGACGCAAAAAACTGTCTCCTACCGGAGAGGCAAGGTTCAAGATACCTCTGCACTCCAAGGCACTAAGCTGTATTATTAATGACTGCTAATGGTAGATTTTAGGCGCCTCCGGCTGGAGCCACATACTCAAAATAATCTTTTTGGCAATCAGCACTGTGCGCCTCAAAAAGGGGCAAAGACCAACTGGTCTGTATCAAAAGGAAAAGTATCAAAAAGTTGAAGGGGAGATGGTGTCCGATGTATATCCCATATCTGGGAGATATGTCTGGCTAATTGGTTCCAGAACTCCAGAATCAAGGGACCAGTCCAGAACGTGTGTCCCAGATGGGCAGCCTCCAGAGTGCACTTCGGGCATCAGCCCTCAGGGTCACCAGAAAGGTTCTATAAGGAGAGATATATAGCCTATGGATAAATTTAAATTGTACCTCACGAAGATTAACACTTTCCACTAGGGCATACACTTGTATCACATTATACTTTAAAGGAGTTGCCCCCACCAAAATAGGCAGATCCGCTGACCACTTCTGTGCGAGCAACTCGTAATCGGGCTCTGCCAATTGTTCCCTCATGTGGGCATGATAATACTTTACTGGAATTGATAGGTGGGCGTCGAGACCCAACATAGTGTTGAAGCATTCCCACACTTCATTAGTCAAGGCCTCTCTAGGTAGTGAATACACATAGTGCTGTAACTGAACATATGCAAATTGCTCCTGTACTGTTAGCGTGCCTCCAGGAAAGTCCCCTAAGGGCTTCAAGGTTCCCTCCTCAGTCAGAACATGAAATAAATATTGGTTCCCCCGAGTTGCCCACTATCTGAAAACAACAGAAGAGCCCCCCACCGGGTATCCAAATTTACCCGCTAGTGGCAGTAAGGAGGATGTCTCCCTTGATAGCCCATGCAAACTGCAAAGCCAGCACCAAGCCCTACACAGCGGTGCAAACAAAAAGCCAAAATTTGGGGATTGGGGGGGGGGGGGGGGCATGCAAAGTTTGCCCGGTGCTGTTCGAAGCCAATACCCAAAGTGATGAGGCTTTATGAGAGCTAGTTCTATGCTGGTGAATGAAAAATGGGTGATGCCACAAAACCAGTCGAAAATGTGTCTCATACAACATGCCACAGAGAACAATTTCACATCTAAGAGACCCAGGGCTCCTTTTGCAAGGGATAGACGGAGGTGGGCCAGAGGGCAACGGGCCCTCTTACCCTGCCAAAGGAAAGAGGAAACCGCTTTCCTAAGAATGAGTTTGTCCCGATGCTGTAAGAAAATAGGCAAGACTTGTAACACATACTTGGGACCAAGATCATATTTTAAAGAGCCACTCCGCCCGAAAGTGATAATGGTAATGATTTCCAGCATTTTAAGATCTGTTGTGTGGAGGCATGCAGGGGCACCAAATTAGTACAGTATAGTTGTGAGAGGTCTGTGGTCCAGCCAGACCTCAAAGCAAAACTTACAAGGTTCAATCTGGCAATAACAAATGGCTTACTTCAGCCAGGTCACAATTATGGAACTATAACTTCAGTGTCATATGCTGGGGATTCAACTCTTCTCTCCCTGTGCCTCCTTATCCTCAGCCTGGCTCTGTCTTCTATATTCCTAGGTATAGGCTCTGCCCCTCCCAGTTCACTTCCTTCCGAGGCGGGCATTGTTCTCTTAGGGTGGTCCAGGCTTTTGGAGGAACTTTTTTTAAGGGAGAGGGGCAGTGTTCTGTAGACTCCCTCACATACCCTCCCCCTCAGACCAACCATACCTGGTTGAGTGCCTGCCATTTCAAGGTCCATCCCCGGGACAAAAAGTCTGCATTAGCATGCTCTCGGCCCACCCGATTCTGCACTCGATAGCTAAAGGTTGAAGGTTGGAGGCTGAAGAACCATCACATTACACATTCATTGGACTCCTTATGTCAAGCTGTCCACTGCAGGGGCTGATGGTCAGTGACCAACAGGAAGTTTCGGTCCAACAGATAGTACTGGAATGTCTCCAGGACCCACTTGTGCCTCCTTCTCAATCACTGCATAGTTTTCTCTTGGGAACAGTTTCTGGCAAATGAATGCCACTGGGTGATCTCCCCCATTCACTTCCTGGGCCAGAACGGATCCCAGCCCAAACTCTGAGGCGTCTGTACGACAAAGGGTAAGTTAAAATCTGGGCTGACTGGCACTGGTTCTGAACAGCTAGCCTTCTTCAGAGCTTGGAAGGTCACATCCAATTCTTCAGACCAGTGTATCTTCTTTGGGGGACTTCTATATTAGGCAGGTTAGTGGTTCTGCTTTCTCAGCAAATCCAGGAATGAACTGGCAGTAATAGCCCTTGATCCCAAGGAAAGCTTGTACTTGCTTCTTCGTTTGGGGTATCGGCACCCTGGTGATCGCTTCTGCCTTCTGGATCTGGGGTTTCACTTGACCTTTCCCGACCGAGTACCCCAGACACTGAACTTGTCCTCCTAAGAAACGCTTTTTGGGGTTCACTGTTAGCAGTCTGTAGACTATCCAGTACTGTTGTCTAGGTAGACAGCCACCTAGCCACCAGTAGGCAGTCCACAAGGCATTGGAAGGTAGCTGGGGCTCCATGAAGGCCGAACGGAACACTGTGAATTGGAGCAGACCCCGAGATGTTGAAAAGGCTGTCTTTTCCTTGGCGGCTGGGGTAAGAGGTACATGTCAATATCCCTTGGTCAGGTCTAGGGTTGAAATGAATTGGGCCCCTCTCATCACTCAATGAGTTCATCCACCCTTGACATTGGATAGGCCTCTAGTTTAGACACCGCATTCACTTTTCAAAAATCAGTGTAAAACCGGATGCTGCCATCTGGTTTGAGTACCAGTACAATGAGGGATGCCCAATTACTTGTGGACTCTTCGATAACTCCCAGTTTTAACATTTCAGCAACCTCCTTCACCACCACTTCCAGGATTTGATAGGGGCATTGCCAGACTACCGCTCCTGGTTCAGTGATAATATCATGAGTCACAAGGTGGGTCCAGCCTAGCCCTTTGGAAAACACATCTTCATTCTGTCGCACCCAGCAATAAGAATAAGAACATTAAGATAATATGTAGATTGTGCCACTATTTTTAAAAATTGTATGCATGCTTGTTAAAAAAAAAAAGGGTGGGGGGGTGTTGCCAACAATGATATCAGTGCTTTAATCAGCAAATTTAACACAATAAAAACCTAAAAGGAGCAATATATAGATAGTACTAATTTGTATATTTTTTTAATCTTAATTTGAACTCAAATTAAGGGCTTCTTTTACAAAGCCGCACTAGTGATTTGTGTTCAGCAAATGAGAGGAAGCCCTAATTAACAGACTATCCTGCTTATAATCGAATGAGAAAAACGCCCAAGTTCCGACCTAAATCGGGAGATGGACGTTTATCTCACAAAAACGAATAAAGCGGTATAATCGAAAGCCGATTTTTGGACGTTTTCAACTGCAATCCGTCGCGGATGCGGACAAAGTTGATGGGGGCGTGTCAGAGGTGTGGCGAAGGCGGAACTGGGGCGTGGTTATCTGCAGAACAGAGATGGGCGCATTTCACCGATAATGGGAAAAAAGTATGCGTTTTTAGCTAGAATTTAGGACACTTTTCCTGGACCCTGTTTTTTCACGAATAAGGCCCCAAAAAGTGCCCTAAATGACCAGATGACCACTGGAGGGAATCGGGGATGACCTCCCCTGACTCCCCCAGTGGTCACTAACCCCCTCCCACCACAAAAAATGAAGTTTCTCAACTTTTTATTTTCACCCTCACATGTCATACCCAGCTCCCTGACAGCAGTATGTAGGTCACTGGAGGAGTTGTTAGGGGAAGCAGTGGACTTCAGGCAGGTGGACCCAGGCTCATCCCCCCTACCTGTTACAATTGTGCTGCTTAATGCTTATTAGTCGTCCAACCCCCCCAAACCCACTGTACCCACATGTAGGTGCCCCCCTTCACCCCTTAGGGCTATAGTAATGGTGTAGACTTGTGGGCAGTGGGTTTTGAGGGGGATTTGGGGGGCTCAACACACAAGGGAAGGGTGCTATGCACCTGGGAGCTCTTTTACCTTTTTTTTTGTTTTTGTAAAAGTGCCCCCTAGGGTGCCCGGTTGGTGTCCTGGCATGTGAGGGGGACCAGTGCACTACGAATCCTGGCCCCTCCCACGAACAAATGCCTTGGATTTATTCGTTTTTGAGCTGGGCGCTTTCATTTTCCATTATCGCTGAAAAACAAAAACGCCCAGCTCACACATTGTTGAATAAAACATGGGCGTCTATTTTTTCCCAAAATACGGTTTGGTCCGCCCCTTCACGGACCCGTTCTTGGAGATAAACGCCCATGGAGATAGGCGTTTTCGTTCAATTATGCCCCTCCATATCTCCAGCCTAAAAAAATCAATTCAGAAACCATGGCTTTCTGCCCCTGACATGCCCCCTCAAAAAAAAAAAAATTGAAAAATCTTTAAGCATGCAGTTAGCATAGTACTCCATTTTTTTTTTTTTTTTTTTTGCTGCGTTAGCATGCTGCGCATGTTAGCATCAAATATAGCTTAGTAAAAGGACCTTTTGATTGTGAGCCCACTAGGGGCAAAGAAAGTATATGTTCATAATATGTAAACTGCTTTGATTGTACCTCAGAAAGGCAGTATATCAGATGCATGATAATACCCATACACTTTTAAAAGCAGGTTGTCCACAGAAGCAGAGAATCTGGTCTTTATTTTTCCCTTTCTGTTTCTAAAGCCAGTTTGAAGGAAAGTTGCTACATGTTAATTATTTAAACACTTGGAAAGAAGGCCCGTTTCTCTGAGCAATGAAACGGGCGCTAGCTTTTTTTTTTTTGTGGGGGGGGGGGGGTGACTCACATACGGAGATCAGTGGCGATTTTCCTGGGCCGCCCCGTGGCTCTTCGCGGTTGTAGATGGTTCGTTTTCTGCCGCTGCTGTTTGCTCTGTGTGGGTGTCGATTTTCCTGTGCCGCCCTCGACGTCATTGCGTTTTGAGGCGAGGGCGGAGCACAGGTACAGTAATAAAACTCACCCTCAACGTTTGCTCCGCCCTCATCATGACGTTTGATGCGAGGGCGGGGCCTGGTGGCTTCACCACCACGAACCTTCGAACCTGAAGGAACTGTTGTCAGTGGCTTGGCTTCACTGACGTCAGTGTCCTCAGAACGTTGAGGGTGAATTTTATTATAGTAGATACCTTTTTGCTTTTAATGCATGATTGTTTAATGCGAAACAGGAAATAATGAGATATGAATGTTTGCAAAGCAGCAGATTATGTGCGGTGAATAAAACAGTTTTTACCTTGAAAGCTGTGTTATTCATGGACACATAACACCACCTTTTAGTTGATGTTATCATAACTGCCCAGGAGCTTTGAGCTGCTATTGTGTGGCCTGATGCTCCTGGAGAGAAAACTAAAGGGGCTAGTGCATGATTCTAGGTCTCCCCCCACCCCTCATCTACTTGGGGTCTCCCTGGTGGATACTAGGGGGAAGAAACAATACCTGGATGCTCCTACCCTAGTGACTCTTGGCTTCAAAATGGCTGCCTCAACCCCTATAGCAATACTCTCACAGTACTACTGCTAGGGAGGCCTGGGGTTGCCATTTTGAATGTTCCATTTTGACATTGGGAACTTCTAGAATAGGAGCGTGGGAAATGCACTTGGGCCCCCCACTACCCACCACGGAGACCCCTGGCAAGTGCCAGGTGAGGGTCTTGCTAAAGGAGATTGTATTGTGGGGGTATTTCCAAATGGGATTGGGGGGAGCAGGTAGACGGTTTTGCTTCAAGCACGGATGGCCTTTACTAGATAGTGGGCCTGACTTGGAACCCTGTATCTCTGTATTGCTGCAACCAGTAACAAGCAGTATTCTTGGCTGGAACAACACAAATTAAAATTTACTGCATGTGTTAACCTATGGTACTGAGAGATAATGCAGGTATTAACTCACAGTAAATTCCACTGGGGTAAAATAACACATTTTACTGCAGCTGAATAACTATCCCAATTTGAGTTTTATTTGCTAGGATTCCCTAGGTGGTTCTGAGCGCACTATTTTCTGTTTTCAGTGAAAGGCAGGCATTAGAGCCAGTCTGTATCACTCTTGGAAACCAGCAGACACTGTGGGCACTGGACATCAGTGGGAATCTGTGGTTCAGGACTGGGGTAACCTCCAAGAAACCTCAAGGAGAAGATGAACATTGGTGGCAAGTAGGCATACTTAACTTGGTTTTCAAAGTTGTCCTCCAAGCTGAAAAAGTTTTATTTCAAGTTTTAAAGTGAATCTGTTTGTTTAACTGGAGATTAAATTCAGAGGAGCATGCTATCCTTGGATTGGAATGTGGAGGATGCAGCTATATTAATGATGACTCCTTTGTTTTAGGTTTCTTTCTGTATGTTTCAATATATATTTAAAAATTGAATATAAAGGGCTTTATTCTTGATTAAACACTCTTCTTTCAAGTTCAGTGAAAGAGCTGGCCTGAAGGCTTGGTGTCAGTGCTATGTGCTTTCATACTGGAGGTCCCAGGTTTGATTTCTAAGCCTGTCTTCTGTTCCTGGAAACAGCTGGGAATGTTGAGATTCTTAACCTGTTTTGGTTCCTGCACCCTTTAACTGATCAATGAATCAATGAGTGGAGGAGTGGCCTAGAGGTTAGGGTGGTGGACTTTGGTCCTGGGGAACTGAGGAACTGAGTTCGATTCTCACTTCAGGCACAGGCAGCTCCTTGTGACTCTGGGCAAGTCACTTAACCCTCCATTGCCCCATGTAAACCACATTGAGCCTGCCATGAGTGGGAAAGCGCGGGGTACAAATGTAACAAAAATAAAATAGATACTATTGGAGATTCTACATGGAATGTTGCTACTATTGGAGATTCTACATGGAATGTTGCTATTCCACTAGCAACATTCCATGTAGAAGGCTGCGCAGGCTTCTGTTTCTGTGAGTCTGACGTCCTGCACGTACGTGCAGGACGTCAGACTCACAGAAGCAGAAGCCTGCGCGGCCACATTGGTGATCTGCAAGGGCTGACTTCTACATGGAATGTCGCTAGTGGAATAGCAACATTCCATGTAGAATCTCAAATAGTAGCAACAGTGGAGGAGTGGCCTAGTGGTTAGGGTGGTGGACTTTGGTCCTGAGGAACTGAGTTTGATTCCCACTTCAGGCACAGGCAGCTCCTTGTGACTCTGGGCAAGTCACTTAACCCTCCATTGCCCCATGTAAGCTGCATTGAGCCTGCCATGAGTGGGAAAGCGTGGGGTACAAATGTAACAAACAACAATCTCTCGCACCCCCTTCCTAAACCAAGTGTCCACTAGTGACTACTGACAGCTATATATTCCGCTAACTATTAGCTGCTAACAGTGCTAACTGCTAAAATGTTGCTAGAATTATATAGTTATACAATCAGTAACTGTCCTAATAACTGCCTTCACGCTTTCTAGAGTGTTTCGATAGATTGCCTTAGATTTCACAACCCTTCTCTGCACCCTGTTTGACCTCTTCCTGCACCCCTTGGGGTGTGCAAGCACCATTGCTTAAGAACCCCTGCTCTAGACCCTGATATCCTTTACCTCGAGCCTGGCTAGTATATGTAAGGAGCTATGAACATTGTGACTTTTTTTTTCCTGAGCCTTGGCTATCTTATGGCCAGTGCACTGGTCTAAAGCACAGTGGTATTAACTGTTCAGGCTTTAAATCTAGTTAGCAGTAAGATGGTGAGAAATTCTGTAATTTCATATCAATACTTCTTAATAGAAAGCCTGATGCAACTATAGTGGAAGGGAAAGAATTTGAGCTACAACTGAAAAAAAAAAAAAAGTAAGCTACACCCAAAGTGAGTGACATGCAGGTACAGCTAGGTATTTTGCTGTGCTCGAGGGCTTACAGTCTAAGGACCCGATATGCAGCCCATGTTGGTCAGCGTTTTTAAGCCATTGACAACTGCGGGCTGAATTAAGCCTGTGTATTCAAAGTGACCAAGTCCAGATTCTGGCATTGAATATCCAGGTCAGTGTGGTCACCCAGAAGTTAACTGGGCACCAACCGATATTCAGACTGGTGCCTTTTTGCTGTCCCCTGATTAGTGGATTAAGTTTCGCCATTAACTGATTGTCCAGGGTGGAGCTTGGGCAGAATTCACAATTCGGCATTAGCCAGGCAGTGCTGTGGTGTTCAGAGCCAGTATTCAGTGGCACTGCCCAGTTAAGTGCTGCTGAATAGCAGCCAGCCCCTCTCGGCATGGTTTGTGGGTAGGAGCCTCTCCTGCTTACTTAAACTATGCTGAATATCAGACCCCTGTTTGTACCTGAGGCTATAGAGGGCTAAGTGACTTGCCAGGATCACAAGGATCTGCAGAGAGATTTGAACTGAGCTTCTCTGGTGTTTAGCCCACTGCTGTGTAACTATTAGAGTGCTATTTCACTCCTATAAGCACTGTTTGAACTTTTTTTCCTAGAGCCATTTACTACTACACTGTTCATTAATTGTCCAAAGAAGCAATGCTCTTGTCCAGAAGCAGCAGCATACCCAGTAGTGCTTGTCATAAATTGGTCAGGAATGCAGCTCATCTTGGCAGCTTTGAAAACTTCGCACCATCTTTTTATCTGCCGTTGAGCTTTGCCTATCCCATGCTATTTGTGTTTTGTTTTGGGGAACCGCTCTCCATTTCATTTCCTAGCTGTTATATTCCCCACTCATTACAATATCCCTTATGGAAGATGCAGAGCACATAACACATACAGGACAGCCTTAGGGCTGCATTTTGATTAAAATTTTAATTGAGTGATTAAAGGTATGTTATCTGTTTTTTCCCATTGCAGCTCCTTGTGACTCTGGGCAAGTCAATTAACTCAAGTCATTGCTCAGACACATCAGGAGCTGCATGGGATAAAAAATAAAATACCTTTAATCTTATGCAGCCCTAAAACAATTTAAAAGAATATAAAGCAATGAAAAGATAAGAAATACAAAATACAATTTGAAAAATTACAAATTAAAGAATCTAAAACAGCTTGCAGAAGAGCTATATACAGCCTTATAGTTTTCACAGCCTACTTCAGAAAAGCAAGCTTTATTCCTTTACATCATGGAATTAAAATCCTTTTCCCTATTCCTTGTCACATTTTATATGATGCATTTTTCTTTTTTGATTTTGTATGGCTATAAGTCATGCTGCCTTTCTTATCTTCTGTTTCATAGTGAAGATTTTCTCTGTTTTTATCTTTGGTACCTTTATGTGTGTGTGTGTACGTATATCTATATCTCAAAGGAGTCAAATACATATATTTTTCACATGCTATAGTAAGTTTTGCAGTCCTTTGCTGTAACAGATGCCTATCCAAATTTGAATTGAACAACTGTGCGCAATTAAATCATTCAGAAGATTCTCACACTGTTTAATAAAGTAGTTGTCAGTATGTTGCCATACAGCCTTTTTACACTTTTTTTTTAAATTAACATTGGACCCAAATGAAATAAAAGGAGCTTTTAACTTTGTAGAGTCAAATGATACTATGGATGACCTAATATTACTGTTCTTTTGCAGATTGAATGATGAGCTAATATATTGTCTTCTAGGTGAGCATCACAGATTATGTCGTCTTTGACCAGTGCAGCATTTTTCAGACAATAATCCAGGCAACGCAAACAGTAGCAACAGTGGCTCAGGTTCCTGTGGAGAAGGTAGCAGACAAACTTCGAATGACATTGCGGTCCCAAGAGGCTCAGTGTCAGCCCAGTCTCCTCGGGGTTAACAGCAGTGGGGTTTGGATTACTTCTGGCAAAAATGAACTTCATGTGGCCAAAGGAACTCTGATAGGTTTGTGGATTTCTTACACTTGATTTGCAAATGGTAATGAAAGTTAACTTTTGTACAGAACAAAACATGCTTAAGGGGAATAACGTTTCTGACAATAGGCCAAGTAAAAGAGAAATGATACTTGTTAAATCGGATCTGTTGGTGAAGGGTGGTATAGAAAGTCTTGGAATAAATATAATTCTGAAATGGAAGAATGAATCTGTCAGACTTGGACTCTTCCCTTGTCATCTCAAAAGTACTTTGCTCTTACAAGGTTCCCACCATATATAACAACTGTTATTGGATATATCACAATAAAAATATGTTACTAAACTCTTTCCAACTTCAGTAATAACTAAACCTCTCAGAACAAATTCACCCCCCCCCCCACCCACAATCAACAACATCCAGCCTGCTTAAAGAAAAATAAAGTATATAAAAATGTACAGAAAAAGTACCTGAATATAATAAATGTAAACTGCTTTGATTGTACCACAGAAAGGTATCAAATCCCATTACCCTTTACTTTGTTCTGAAGGGTAAGAGTCTGCTCCATGAAATAGAAATGGGATTAACAAGGATTGAATGGGCCCTTCTTCAGCATTTTATGTCCCTCCTGCAACCTCTTCAACCTTTGAGAACACAGTAAAATCCACCATGCACCTCTTGTCCTTCCTAGCTTTAAAGACCTGACATCTTCCCTTTTTTTATTTTTAAGAATATTTCTGTAAATGCACAGTGGAACAATTTACTGTAAGAAGTTGAGATTATTTTAAAATTGCATTTACTTAAAAATTTGCTGCTCAAGTACATTTCACAAAGCACTTGTTGAGGGTCAGTCCATCTGCATGTATATGTTTCTACGTGTGAACAAGCAAATGTGTAGGACTAAGTTTGAAGGTGAAAGCAGGAGTACTGAGCTGTAGATAGTGGAGAAGCAAGGCCCTGCCTCCCAGAGACCAGATGGAATTGGCAGGGGAAAGGCAGAATCAGTGGAGTAGTTGGAAGCCTGACTCTGCCATTTTAAAGATGTCAGGAGCTGGCTCAACTGCAGTATAAGCAGCTCCACCATATGAAGCAACTGAGGAACCTGGCAATCAGTTTATATGACGCTTGCAAGAGAGAGGGGAGTAGAAAGGAATGGAGAAGTAGAGCGTGCAGAGAGATGAGAGGGAGAAGGTTGGGAAAAAGATAGGGGAAGGAGAAAGTGGAGTGAGGTAGAGTACAAGGAGAAAGGCATGGGGAAGGAAAAGGGAGAGAACAGAAGCTGTGGAAAAATATTCTTCCCTTCCCCCAAATACATAGTAACATAGTAAGTGACCTGGTCCATGTCTGCTCAACAGTCGTATTCATTATCAATTCAAGTTTTAAATCAACAATGAACGTGATATTATTTACTTGATCATGGTTTTCCTTTGGTGTTTCTGGGACATAGACCATAGAAGTCTGCCCGACTCCATTCCTTTGATTGGAAAAGAACATTATTCTGCTATCTCCATATCACCAAGAACTTGTGCAGAAATTCACAACTATTTGTCAGTCATAATCCAAACAATCCAGGAGGACCTGCATCCAAATGCACCCTCTCTGACTGGGTAGCTGAACATAAGGAACATAAGCATCAAATTAATATCCGTAGTAACCATAAGTCCTTTGGAGTCAGTAGACAGCTTGAGACACGTTGAAGATGATGAATTGTTCATGCCACACGATCCATGTTATTCCCATATTGTGTCTCCATGTGAGAGAAGTCCTGTGAACCTTGAAATTCAGTAAAATCATGCCTCTCAGGAGCTAAAGGTTTGCACGTGTCAAGGGACGACTCAAGATTGCCTGCCTTCGGTGGCTCTCCCATGCTGATCTGGATAGGGGATTGCACTTCCAAACGCCTCTCCACCAGTTTATACTGATAACTGATGCCTCCAACATTGACCCCAGGCACTCATACTTAAGGAATTTGTACCCAGGGCTCTTGGTCTTTTTGGGAATGACAATATTTCATCAGCTTTCTAGAATTGAAAGTAGTAGTTGTGAAGGCACTGAATTATTTCAGAGTTTGGGTGGCCAACAAAATCATTCTAATATAGACAATTTGTTTGTTCTATGGAGGAAGAAGGGAGGAATGTGATCACAATTTCTGTGTCAGAAAACTGTCAGTGTATAGAGAAAGCATACTTAAAATAGGTGTTCTCCATTGACAGTAGGATAATTTGACTACATATCCACTCCCACCTCTCCTTTTTGGAATTGGCTTCTTAAGCTTTTATGTAGGACTGAGAGGATTCTGTGTGTAACCAGCAGGAATGGAATTCCTACATAGGTTGTCATATCCTTTCTAGACTTCTCAGTAGCTTGCTGTAAGCACACTGCATCAGTGCTGTTTCAATAATGTCACAATTTATATAGCTGATTATCCTGCGGTCCATGGCAACAGTGTTTTGTATCAACAAGCAAGAAGGCTTGGGTTTTATTCATTTATATCAGGAAGCAGGGAAGATATGGAGTTTCACTTTTGTTCCATACAAGCCACTCTTCAGGCAGCTTATCTGTTTGGAGATCTCAGTCAGATGGTGGATGTGCTAAGCCGAAAACTGGAATCCACAAATGGTCTGTGGGCCCCAGCATAGCAGAATGAATCTTCAGACACTGATGTTAACTGATATTGAACTTGTTCACCACTTAAGGAAATAGAAAATGTTTTGCCTTCTGCTTTCTCTGTCCAGCCCCTCAATGGACAGTGCACGAGGCATTCTTGATTTTGTAGGATAAAGGCCTCCTTTATGCATTCCCACCATTTTCACTGATCTGCAGAGTGCTCCAGAAGGTATCTTAGGACAGAGACCATGTCATACTGATAGCACCTCACTGGCCAAGCCGAATCTGGTCTTCTCATCTTCTCTTCGTAGCAACAGACCGATCGCTGCCTCTAGGGAATCGTCCCACACTGCTAACCCAGCAGAATAGACAACTTCTACATGCCAATATTAAATCTCTATCCTGCATGAATATTGAAAGGCAGATGATCTCAAGAAGTGCAAGATATCTTTGTTCCCAAGAACCCTCCGCCAGAAATCCTATCAATCCAAGTGGATCAGATTCATAAACTGAAGTACTGCTAGCCGCTGCGGTTCTATTACTCACCACTTACCACATCAGCTTTCTCAGTTAAGCCTCAAAAACTACTCAATAAGACTGCACCTAGTGGCCTCCTTGGCATCATGATCAAGTGCTTTCTACACATCCACTCTTGTCCCGTTTTCATGAGCGGTCCGGTCCGGTCCGATGAACACTAAATCATCTTGGTGAGATCTGCACCTGCTCAAGGATATCAATGGTTGTGCTAGACAAACTCATAGAGAAGCTGTCTGAAATGTTGTGAGAAATACCCCTCAAATATCTCACATGGAAGTCTCTCTTCCTCGTTACGATTGCTTCAGCCTGAAGAGTCAGTGAATTCCAAACACTGCTGCATTACACACCATATACTCAACTTTTTCCTCATTAGGTTGTTTTGTGCACTCGTCTGAAGTTCTTAACCAAAAGCCACCTCTGACATCCACATTAATCAGTTATCATCCTTACTGCTTTCTGTCCTAGGCCCCATCCCAGTACAGCAGAAGAGAAACTTTATTCCTGATTGTAGAAGAATATTATTCTACTATCTCCATATCACCAAGGACTTGTGCAGAAATTCACAACTATTTGTCAGTCATAATCCAAACAATCCAGGAGAACCTGCATCCAAATGCACCCTCTCTGCCTGGGCGTCTGAATGCATAGCTTTTGCTGTCACTAGTCGGTCTGCCTTATTGTGGTAGTAGCAACTATAGTGAACCTTTGCAGAGCTAATCTTCTGGAAATATGCAGGATGCAGCATGGTCCTTTTAGTAAACACTGTTGTGTGGATATGGCTTCATCTAAAGTCATAGCCTTCAGTCAAGCTGTACTATACAACCACTTCACCTTCTAAAAAAAATAAAAAGCCAACCACTCATTCTCACCCCAGGCTGCTGGTGCACAGTAGTAAAGTTCAAGACCATCAGCTATAAATTCATCATTCAGGGTGCGTACATCTCCCCTTTTTTCAGAAAAAGCCAGCGAATATTCCTGAGACAATTAATATTAACCAAGCTACTTTTGAATTTTCTCCAAGGTGTTCTTGTTGACAGTGCTATTTCGTTGGATAACCAAGTTTCCTCTCTAGTTAAAAATGCTTTCTTCTACTGAGGAAGTTAACGATGTGTCCAGAGCTATTTTGAACAAGATCAGTTTAAATTGTTACTACAGGCATTATTGATTTCTCAGTAATGGTTAGTGTAGTGGACTTTGATCCTGGGGAACTGGGTTTGATTCTCACTGCAGCTTCTTGTGACTCTGGGCAAGTCACCTAACCCTCCTTTGCCCCAGGTACAAATAAGTACCTGTATATACTATGTAAATAAACCGCTTTGACTGTAGTTGCAAAAACCACAGAAAGGTGTTATATCAAGTCCTGTTTCCCTTTCCCTTCCCTTCTATACTTGGGATGTAGTAAGGGCCTTCTTAGGAAATTCCAGACTATCCAAAGTAATGCAGTTTGTTTGAATTTTGGTTTATCTAAATATGATAATATTTCTGCTGACTATCTAAAATTGCACTGGCTTTCCATTGAGGCCAGAGTATTTTTCAAACTGGCTTGTTTTCTTTTAAAGGTTTTATATGGTTTGGCACCTGAATATTAGTATGATCATTTTCAATTATTTGCTGTTTGGAGATCAAGACGTAAAGGTGAGGTTGGCTTCTCATTCTCCTCGGTGAAGGGGAAGAAGAAATTATCAGGCTCATTTTCGAAAGAGAAGGATGCTCATCTTTCGACACAAATCAGAAGATGGGCGTTCTTCTCACAGGGTCATCCAAATCGGTATAATCGAAACCGATTTTGGACTTCCCCAACTGCTTTCTGTCGCAGGGACGGCCAAAGTAGTGAAGGCGGGATTTGGGCGTGCCTAACACTTGGACATCCTTGGCCCATAATGGGAAAAAAATGGCGTCCCTGACGAGCACTTAGACGACTTTACCTGGTCCTGTTTTTCTTACGACCAAGGCACAAAAAGGTGGCCTAAATGACCAGATGACCATCGAAGAGAATCAGGGATGACCTTCCCTTACTCTCCCAGTGGTCACTAACCCCCTCCCACCCTAAAAAAAAACATCTTTAAAAATATTTTTTGCCAGCCTCAGATGTCATACTCAGCTCCATGACAGCAGTATGCAGGTCCGTGGAGCAGTTTTAGTGGGTGCAGTGCACTTCAGGCAGGCAGACCCAGGCCCATCCCCCTCCCTACCTGTTACGTTTGTGGAGGAAACAGCAAGCCCTCCAAAACCCACCAGAAACCCACTGTACCCACATCTAGGTGCCCCCCCTCACCCGTAAGGGCTATGGTAGTGGTGTACAGTTGTGGGTAGTGGGTTTTAGGGGGGGTTTGGGTGGCTCAGCTGACAAGGTAAGGGAGCTATGTTCCTGGGAGCATTTTATGAAGTCCACTGCAGTGCCCCCTAGGGTGCCCAGTTGGTGTCCTGGCATGTCAGGGGGACCAGTGCACTACAAATGCTGGCTCCTCCCAAGACCAAAGGGCTTGCATTTGGTCGTTTCTGAGATGGGTGTCCTTGGTTTCCATTATCGCCGAAAATCAGAAACTACCAAATCTAGGGATGACCACCTCTAAGGACGACCTAAATTTCAAGATTTGGGCATCCCTGCCCGTATTATCCAAATGAAAGATGGACGTCCATCTTGTTTCAATAATACGGGTTTCCCCGCCCCTCCATCGGGATGTTTTGCAAGGATGTCTTCAACAAAACTTGGGCGTCCCTTTTGATTATGCCCCTCTATGTCTACTAGAATTAAGATTGGCCTTTCAGGCAGCCAGGTTCTGATAAGATTTTGCAGAAATGTTTCATTCTTCTCAATCATATTTTGGTTTTCAGAAATGGATGAAAACTTGCCTGTTTCAGAACTATGTCTTGCATTCGTATATTTGATCAGGTTTTATAATTTTCTTTCTATTTTTCCCCAAATGATTGTTTTTGGTCTCTTATGATTGTGTAACCCGCTTTGAACTATGAGGTACAAGTGGGATATAAGACCAGTTTATCACGATCATTATCAAAGTTGCTTACCTGTAAAGCAGGGTTCTCTATAAGTACATAAGTATTGCCATACTGGGACAGACTGAAGGTCCATCAAGCCCAGCATCCTGTTTCTAATAGTGACCAATCCAGGTCACATGTGCCTGGCAAAATCCCCAAAAAGTACAATACATTTTATGCTGCTTATCCTAGAAATAAGCAGTGAATTTTCCCCAAGTCCATTTTAATAATGGTCTATGGACTTTTAGGAAGCCTCCAAACCTTTTTTTAAACCCCGCTAAGCTAACTGCTTTTACTACATTCTCTGGCAACGAATTCCAGAGTTTAATTACACATTGAGTGAAGAAATATTTTCTCCGTTTCATTTTAAATTTACTACTTTGTAGCTTCATCGCATGCCTCCTAGTCCTAGTATTTTTGGAAAGAGTAAACAAGCGATTCACGTCTACCCGTTCCACTCCACTTATTATTTTATAGACCTCTATCATATCTCCCCTCAGCCATCTTTTCTCCAAGCTGAAGAGCCCTAGCTGCTTCAGCCTTTCCTCATAAGGAAGTCTTCCCATCTCCTTTATCATTTTTGTCACCCTTCTGTGTACCTTTTCTAATTCCACTATATCTTTTATGAGATGCGGTGACCAGAATTGAACACAATATTTGAGCTGTGGTCGCACCATGGAGCGATACAAAGGGGAAAGGGAAATGGGACTTGATATACCGACTTTCTGAGGTTTTTGCAACTACATTCAAAGCGGTTTACATATATTCAGGTACTTATTTTGTACCAGGGACAACGGAGGGTTAAGTGACTTGCCCAGAGTCACAAGGAGCTGCAGTGGGAATCGAACAAAGGCATTATAATGTCCTAATTTTTGTTTTCCATTCCTTTCCTAATAATACCTAACATTCTATTTGCTTTCTTAGCCGCCACCACACACTGAGCAGAGGGTTTCAACATATCATTAACGACGACGCCTAGATCCCTTTCCTGGTCGGTGACTCCCTAACGTGGAACCTTGCATTACGTAGCTATAATTCGGGTTCCTCTTTCCCACATGCATCACTTTGAACTTACTCATATTAAACATCATCTACCATTTAGATGCCCAGTCTCGTAAGGTTCTCTTTTAATTTTTCACAATCCTCTCACGATTTAACAACTTTGAATAACTTTGTGTCATCAGCAAATTTAATTACCTCACTTGTTACTCCCATCTGTAGATCATTTATAAATATATTAAAAAGCAGCAGTCCCAACACAGACCCCTGTGGAACCCCACTATCTACTCTCCTCCATTGAGAATACTGACCATTTAACCCTACTCTCTGGTTTTTTTTTTTTTTTTTAATCTCTTAACCAGTTTTTAATCCACAATAGGACACTACCTCCTATCCCATGACTCTCCAGTGTCCTCTGGAGTCTTTCATGAGGTACTTTGTCATATGCCTTTTGAAAATCCAGATATACAATATCGACCAGCTCACCTTTATCCACGTTTGTTCAACCCTTCAAAGAAATGTAATAGATTGGTGAGGCAAGATTTCCCTTCACTGAATCCATGTTGGTGTTGTCTCATTAATCCATGCTTTTGAATATGCTCTGTAATTTTGTTCTTTATAATAGTCTCTTATCATTTTTCCCAGCACAGATGTCAGGCTCACCGTTCTCTAATTTCCTGGATCTCCTCTGGAACTTTTTTTAAAAATTGGTATTACATTGGCCACCCTCCAATCTTCCGGTACTCTGGGATGAATGCCATCCGGTCCAGGAGATTCGCTACTCTTCAATTTGTCAAATTGCCCCATTAGATCCTCCAGGTTTATAGAGATTTCATTCAGTTTCTCCGACTCAGCTTTGAACACCATTTTTGGCACCGGTATCTCTCCCAAATCTTCCTCGGTGAAGACCGAAACAAAGAATTCATTTTCACAATGGCTTTGTCTTCCCTGATTGCCCCTTTTACCTCTCGATCATCTAGCGGTCCAACTAATTCTTTTGCCGGCTTCTTGCTTTTAATATACCTAAAAAAAATTTTTACTATGTGTTTTTTTCCTCCAACGCAATCTTTTTTTCAAAGTCTCTCTTTGCCTTCCTTATCAGCACTTTGCATTTGACTTGCCATTCCTTATTATTTTCAGTCGATTCCTCCTTCCATTTTCTGAAGGATTTTCTTGTAGCTCTAATAGCTTCCTTCACCTCTCTTTTTAACCATGCTGGCTGTTGTTTGGTCTTCCTTCCTTCCTTATATTTGGCCTGGGTTTCCAGGATGGTATTTTTGAACAGCATCCACGCCTGATATAAATTTTTGACCTCCACAGGGGAATATAGCCACACTCCTCAGTACCTCTCCACTCTCATCTCTCCCTACGTTCCTCCCCGGGAACTCAGTTCACTGGGTAAATCTCTCTTATCTGCACCCTTCTCCTACACTGCTAACTCCAGACTCTGTTCCTTTTATCTTACTGCACCATATGCCTGGAATAGACTTCCTGAGCCGGTACGTCAAGCTCCATCTCTGACCGTCTTCAAATCTAAGCTAAAAGCCCACCTTTTTGATGCTGCTTTTAACTCCTAACCCTTGTTCAGAACCCTTATTTTATCATCCTCACTTTAATATTCCCTTATCTCTTGTTTGTCCTGTTTGTCTGTCCTAATTAGATTGTAAGCTCTGTCGAGCAGGGACTGTCTCTTCATGTTCAAGTGTACAGCGCCGCGTATGTCTAGTAGCGCTATAGAAATGATAAGTAGTAGTAGTAGTACTTACCCACTCATCTACATGTCTGCCATACATATTTTTATGATATAGACTGGAAAAGGGGAGGGATTCCCTGAGCTAGAAGAGAGCTGTACATATTGGGTATATCTGGAGGACATCACCATTCATTTCTCCTGCTGGCTATAGAGTATTGCCATTACAGGTAAGCAGCTTTACCATAAGATCATAAGAACAGCCATACTGGCTTAGACCAGTGATCCATCCAGCCCAGTATTTTGCTTCCCATAGTGGGCAATCCAGGTCACAAGTACCTGACAGAAAACCAATTAGTAGCAACATTCTATGCTACCAATCTCGGGGCAAGCAGTTGCTTCCCCATGTACATCTCAATAACAGACTGTGGATGTTTCCTCCAGGAACTTGTCCAAACCTTTTTTAAACTCAGATACGCTAACCACTGTTACCACATCCTCCAACAAATGAGTTCCAGAGCTTAACTATTCTTTGAGTGAAAAAGTATTTCCGCCTCTTTGTTTTAAAAGTATTTCCATGTAATTTTATTGAGTGTCCCCTGGTCTTTGTACTTTTTGAAAGAGTGAAAAATCAATTCACTTCTATCCACTTTACTGCACTCAGGATTTTGTAGACCTCAGTCATATCCCCCCTCAGTCGTCTGTTTTCCAAGCTGAAGAGCCCTAACCTCTTTAGCCTTTCCTCATATGGGAGGAGTTCCATTCCCTTTATCATTTTGGTCGCTCTTCTTTGAACTTTTTCTAATTCCATTGTATCTTTTTTGAGATACGGTGACCAGAATTGAACACAATACTTTTCAGGTGAGGTTTCACCATGGAACGATACAGAGGCACTATAATATATTTTTCTTATTTTGCATCCCTTTCCTAATAATTCCTAACATCCTGTTTGTTTTTTTGGCTGCCGCTGCACCCTGGGCAGAAGATTTCAGCGTATTGTCTACAATGACACCTAGATCTTTTTCTTGAGTGTTGACGCCTAAGGTGGACTCTAGCATCAGGTAACTATGATTTGGATTATTCTTCCCAATGTGCATCATTTTGCATTTGTCCACGTTAAATTTAACCTGCCATTTGGATGCCCAAGATAAGTGACCTAGAGGTTTGTTTTATGTTTTTCAGTGTAGTATCTTGGTGTCGTTTGTTATGAGTGGGAGGCTGTACTTCTTGTTAAATGAGTTTCTGTGGAAGTGTTCTCTAACTGCTGCTATCACCAGATGAGAGGCTGGACATAATGTATGAGTAGTAAGGCTGTGGTAAAAAGTTGTGCCAAGCTTTTACTTCAATTTTAGCGTTCCTTTGTGTGTACTGTACTTTACTCCTGATTTAATAACAATTTTATCTCACACAGAAGTGCATTAAAACGAGCAAAAATTGTATTAAAATTAGCACTTGTCCCTATAAATTCCATTTAAATGACAAGAGTAGTAATTACGTTAAAGCTTGAAGTGTGTAACACCTTTTATTTTTTTTTACATTGGAAATGTAACGTTTCTGGAGCAGGGAGCGTGTCCTAGATGGCCTTGGTATGAAGGGAGCGTGACTTAGATGGCCATGGTGTAAGGACGGCATACTTAGATCTCTTCTCTCTTTGCTTTTCCTCTTAACTTTGCAATGGACAAACGGGTCAAACTGGACTTACTCTGCTGTTTCGGCCAAAAGACCTATTACCAGTCCAATGGATGCTTACATTGTTCGATCTGGAGCTCTCCAACAGTGTGCTCTAGCGCTGGCTGTAGTAGCAGAGAGAGAAAGGTTGCCTGATGTCTCCTGTATTGGCGAATTATCTTTCTCATCGGAATAACAGACAAGACCGCCCCAGACAAGGTTGCAGCCCAGGACGATGTCCTCAAGTGTATTGCAATCTGAAGGTGTTGGCATTATGGTCGGTGCAAGGGAAGGAGCCACCCATGAGGCTTCCCCGGAAAAGAACGAGGAAGCATGGAGATAAAGATGCTGGACGCAAAGCAGAAGGAAACTGATTTACCCCAAGATTTTCTTAGTCTGTCAGAGCCTTCTCAGATATGTTCCAATCTTTTTTTTAACCAGTGTTGGTTAAACATAAAACTTTCTCTTTAGAAAATATTTGAGATGCATTGGTTAAGATGGAACAATTATTTCCAGGTCAAAATGTTTGTCTCAACAGATCACCTGTATATCTGGAAAAATCTCTTTATTAGAAAAAAAGACTTGGGTAGTTTGGAAATTTGGATGGTTGAATTAGAGACTGCTCAGAAAAGAAATTTGGACAAAGAAATGACATTTATACAAGACTTTGTGTTGCTTAGAAGAAAACTTGAAAATTTAGAGAACACTCAGAAGGAAAGAACTTTGAGATTTATAAATGATAATAAATGAAATTAAATGAAAATTAAATTAAATTTTGTCCTTGAACCTGGTAGAGATTTTATTTTGAAATAGTTTTTCTAAAAAGCAGCTTGAGAAATTTGTGGACAAATATATTCCTGGATGTTGCAAGAAACATTCAGAAGAAAGCAAATCCTCAGCTTGGAGCCCAATTTTAGTTAAATTACCCTTGTGAATGTGTTGTTAAAATGCAAGGGGTTAAATATGTTTTCTTCAATCTACAGCAACTTATTGCTTTTTTGAGTAGCAAACAACCTGATCCTAAGTTTTCCTTTTCTCTTACTTCTACCCCCTTAATAATGGGATAGTTGTTATTTTAGATTAGAACTATCATCACTTTTTCCTTTTGACATAATTTTCTTGGACTTTGAGATGGTGACGCTCAGTGTGTTTTTTTCTAGCAAAAAAGGTGTCGGTACTCAAATGCTAGGGTACCCTTCAAGGATGGGGTGATCACTGAGGGACTCGCTCTACAATAGCCAGACCCCCTGCAACCAGTCACTGAACCTATGACAAGGCAGAATTGGTGTGTAGGGCCTGAGCTCTTTCATTAAAACTTGGGGTCCATGGGTCAACTTTAGCAGACAATGGAAAAGTTGCTCAGTACCCCCAAAATACTCCCTCAAAAAAAACCCTGGTGATGTTCCTTATAATTGTGAACTGAATAGCTGTTTGGGGGGATGTGATTTTTTCCTGAATACTAGATAATAATATTTTTGTTTCTGTCCCTCAGCTATTTTCTGTTACGATTGTTTATTAGGAGTAAATAATTTGTTGAAATTTATAAAAATAAAATAAACATTTCTGGAGCTAATATTAATCTTTTGGACCTCCATACTCTTGTAAAAATGGTGCTGTTGCTTAAGTCAGTGACTTAGCCTCTTCCATTTTTAAAAATACCTGCCTTAAAGAGGAGCCAGCTGGGAAAGGTAACTATAGTATGGTCTTAAGAGGGGCAGGTAGAGGAGGTGGGAAGGTAAATAAGTGGGTGGGTGGGACTGTGGTGATTTGGAGCTCTCTGGACTTGGGGTAGAGTCCCTCTGCCTTAGTGGTCCTGATCTGGACCGGAGAGTTTCTAGATTTTAGTTCTGTGTTTAGAGTTGTAATTTAAAGTGAACTTCCACATCTAAGCACTGGCTTTTAACAATGTATTTATTTATTAGGATGTATTTACCGCCTTTTTGAAGGAATTCGCTCAAGGCAGTGTACAGTAAGAATAAATCAAACATGAGCAATAGACAAATATAACAGTAAAAATATTCAAATAATACAAATTATGGCATAGTATACTACTTACAATGTCAATAACGTTGGGGATTTTACTGCCTTTTTATTTTTGTAACTTTTTAATTCACTTTCCAGTGCATAAAAAGGTGTGCTGAGTTTAACAGACCCAAATTTGCCTTAGCATGTTTTTTTAAGACTCCCAAACTGTTTGTATACCATTAGTTTACCACATCCGTTAACTATATTTTTGACATGATCATAAAAAAATACACTACATTTTAGCGTTCTTTACTGTTAGTATAGCTCTGTTACATCGACCTCAGTGTCAGCTGATTCTGTGCTGACATCTGCTTTAAGCTGAGCTCTGTAATCTTGTCTGTACTGTGCAACAATTGTATATTCAAAACAAAGGATGTGGCTTTCAGAGCACAACACTGACTTATTGTTAGAATCCAGAGTCTCCTCAGTGATGCATCATTGGAACTGGGTCATCCAGATGTTTGTAGTTAAATGTTCATCTGTATTTAAAAAGCTCCATTCAGGGTTTTTATCAGTGTAGAGGCACATTTACCTAGATATTTGTTTGTTTGTCTACATAATAGCTCACAGTGTAATAATTTTATTTCAATTGTTTTTTGATCTTTCAGGTACATTTTGGAATAACGTTGTGCCTCATGGTACAGCTTCAGCTGCGAAGTGGGCTGTTGTGTTGGCTTCTGCAGCTCCCACTACAGAAGGTTAGAAATTAGGAACAGCTTCATGTTATTCCTGTAGTGTATTTGTCTCTTCATGTTCAAGTGTACAGCGCTGCGTACATCTAGTAGCGCTATAGAAATGATAAGTAGTAGTAGTAACATAGTAGATGATGGCAGATAAAGATCTACAGGGTCATCCAGTCTGCTCAACAAGATAAACTCATTACATATGGTATGTGATACTTCATATGTTTACCTGGTCTTGATTTGTCTTTGCCATTTTTAAGGCATAGACCGTAGAAGTCTGCCCAGAACTGTCCTTATTCTAAAATTTCTGAAGTTAATGTCGAAGCCCCTGAAAAGCTCTACTCGCAGTCCATCCAAATCTATTCAGCCACGATCAGGGCACAGATCATAGAGGTTTACCCAATACTGGCTTTGCTTCCCAATTGCCAATGTTGCTTTCTAACTCCATTAAGCTTCTTTGGATCCATTCCTTCTAAAGTGGAGGAGTGACCTAGTGGTTAGAGCACCAGTCTAGAAATCCAGAGGTGGCCGGTTCAAATCCCACTGCTGCTCCTTTTGATCTTGGCAAGCCACTTAACCCTCCATTGCCTCAGGTACAAACTTAGATTGTGAGCCCTCCTGGGACAGAGAAATATCCAGTGTACCTGAATGTGACTCACCTTGAGCTACTACTGAAAAAGGTGTGAGCAAAAAATCAAAATAAATAAATAAAACAAAAAGATCCCTTGTGTTTATCCCACTCATTTTTGAACTCCATTACTGTTTTCATCTCCACCACCTCCCATGGGAGGGCATTTCAGGTATCTACCACCCTCTCCATGAAAAAATACTTCCTGACATTATTCCTGAGTCTGCCCCCTTTCAACCTCAATTCATGTCCTCTAGTTCTAGTGCCTTCCCGTCTCTGGAAAGGTTTGTTTGCGGATTAATACTTTCCAAATATTTGTCTGTATCATATCACTCCTATTTCTCCTTTCCTCCAGGGTATACATGTTCAGGTCAGTACGTTCACAAGCTTACAGTGTCCCAGTTTTAAAGTGTTTGCTTCTTCTTGTGCTTGTCATGTTAAATGTGATCACAGGGTATTAGGTGACCTAGTAGGCTTAGAACCAGGGTGCTGGGATTCAAATCCCACTTTCCTGCTACTTACACACCTTTTGACTTTGGTGAGAGAGCAGGGTTGCTGGACATGGGTGGCTGGAGGGGGGGGGGCAGGGGGAGAGCAGAGTCGCTGGACATGGGTGGCTGCAGGGGGGGCAGGTGAGAGGAGGGTCGCCGCTGGAAATGGGTGGCTGCAAGGGGGGCAGGGGGAGAGGAGGGTCGCAGGACATGGGTGGCTGGAGGGGAGCAGGGGAGAGGAGGGTCGCTGGACATGGGTGGCTGCAGGGGGGGCAAGGGGAGGGTCGGTGGACATAGGTGGCTGCGGGGGGGGGGGGGCAGGGGGACAGGAGGGTCGCTGGACAGGGGTGGCTGGAGGGAGGGGGTAAGGGGGATCCTAAGACCAGAAAGGTGGGGGTGGAAGGGGGGCCTCAGACTATAAAGGGAGGGGGAGGGGGCGCACACACACACTTAGACTCACTCACTCTCTGTCTGTCAATATACACTGTCTCTGACACACTCTGTCTATCACACTCTCCATCTCTCACACATACTGTCTCTCAAACATACGCTCCGAGGAAAACCTTGCTAGCGTCCGTTTCATTTCTGACAGAAATGGGCCTTTTTTACTAGTAGATTGATATTACAGGGTGGTAGACTTAGGGGTAATGTCAGGAAGTACTTTTTCAGATGACTGGAATGCCCTCCAGGGGGCGGTGGTGGAGATGAAAACAGTGACAGAATTCAGTAACACATGGGACAAACGCAAAAGGATCCTTATATGCCAAAAAGATGGAATCGAAACAAAGCTTGTCGGTGCTTAGATGGCAATTCCAATAGTAGGGAAGTAAAGCCAGTACTGGGAGGACTTCTGTGGTTTGTGTCCCAAATATGGCAAAATAGGGCAGACTTTTACGGTCTCTGTCCCAATTATGGAAAGACATATCTGGATGGGCTGGAGTGGGCTGTGATGGCGATTGAGAAGTAGGACTAGTACCAGGTAGACTTCTATGGTCAATGACCTTGAGAATGGCAGGGATGGATCAAGAACAAGTGTTTCATATCCCATGCTATGAGTATATCTCTGAGGGGGGAGAGGCGGCACCTTATGGATGATAAGGAGTAAAATATCAGTTTGCAACATTGTTAGATTGCTGGTTTAAACAAGTATTGGCAATGAATGTAACTATGCTGCAACCAAAAGCACTCTTCCATGATTGTGTGAATGCTGTATTTGTGGTTCCAGTATTTGATCATGGTGGAATGTAACCTGCATAGAATAAATAACAGGTGTAGCTCTGGCCGCCTTATTGGGCAGACTAGATGGATCATGTGGGTCTTTATCTGCTCTTATATACTATGATTGTTAACTTTTTGGGGCAGGGACTTATACCTGGATAAAGATCATTGTACAGTGCTGTATATGTCCAACTGCCAGTTTGTGCTATGAGTGTGGCTAGCTTTTCATGTGTGTTAGAGCAGAAGGTTGGGGGAGGGAGGGAGGGAATTTGCGTTAAGACACATAAATACTCAGCCCTCTCGTTTTTTTTTTAAGTTGGAGGCTCATTGATGCTGGGTTGGGATCCATCATGGGATCAGATTTGCTTAGGCTGCATTGTGCAGAAGATAATGCTCTTAGACTGGGGCACATGAGGTGAGCTTTTTCTTTGGCATTCCCAGAAATAGCTCACTGCAGTACTGTTAGCAAAAGCCTTCATAAAGGTCACTTACTGCAGCTGTGTATTCCTGGTACAGCATTATCTAACACAAAGGAAGAGTCAGCATATATCCATGAATGCTGTTTCTCTGTAACTCAAGACAGGGTTGTAGGTATAGAAAAGGGTGCTAGACTCCATGATTTTATTGGCACAGAGGCATTTGTTATAATAATTTACCTTAAAAGGCCAAATTTTATTTTTAAAAAATGGCCCATAAAAACAAAAGCTAGAACCATAGAGATCTCCTCCCAGCATTTTTATATATCTGCTTCACTTAACCCTGTACATTTGGATAACATTAATAATGCTCAAAGAAGATGGTATATTGTTCTTTCCGTCGTCTTCTCATTTGATGCTTAATGCTACTGATGAGACAAAAATGTGCTGTTAGGCTATCCTCTTAGAGGTGGCTGCACGTTTGCTTCTGAAATAGACATTAAGGGCGTAAATTCTAATTATTGCCAATTAGTGCTCCTTATTGCTTGTTAAGTACTGTTATCAATGCTGATTAGCTTGTTAAGCCAATTAAGTTATGCACGTTGTTATGGAATGGTAGGTGCACTATATAGAATCCAGCTCTAAAGGGGCAATTGTTTGAAAGTTGCCCAAATTTGACTGCTAAAATGTAGGGTGCTGAGCACAAATTCTGTAACGGTATCTGAGCACCCAGAATAATGACAGAATAGAGCTTAAGTGGGAATTTGTGCATCAACATTAGACACTATCACGTAGGTGTAAATGTTAAACTTTAGCTTGTAATGCATTTTATAACTTGCACGTGTAAGTGTCTGATCTGCCCATGTTCTGCCCATGTGTACATCCACGTTGTAGTTGCACTAAGCTTGTTGAATACCACTTAATGCCCAACCAGCACTTACATGCATGAATGTTATATTCACACATGTAAGTGCCAGTGGCATAGCCACAGGGGGCCTTGGGGACCTGGACCCTGCCAATTTAGGTTCAGGCCCCTCCAAATTTGTAGTGTGGTGGTGGTGGCAGCCACCCAGGGAAAGTGTAGGCTGTGGGTGGAGCTTGGAGGTGGGGTGGGGCAGGGCTAAATTTTGTGCCCTCCTTCCCCAAGACCCAATGACTGGCCAGTAAGTGCTAGTACTTTATAATCTTAGCACACAAATGGCACTCGCATTTAGGTGCTAAGATTATAGAATTGGAGGGTAAGTGGCCAATATTAGACCCATGGCAGCATTTTTAAAATGCCGGCTGCCACAGTTGAAAACAACCAGATATTCGGTGCCAGTATCTGGATACAAGCTGGCAATGAATATCCAGGGATCAGCGCTGAAAGGTGGGGCTATCCGGTTAGTAGCGATATTAAGATAGGTTTATACGGTTAACATTCTGCTGTCGTAACTTTATCTGGTTAATGGTCTTGAGTATCACTGCTAGCTGGATAACCTTTGGCTTCACCCTTGGACTGCCCCAGATAAGTGCTGAAGTGGTCAGAGGGAATTCAAGCGGCACTAATTGGTTAGTGCCACTGAATGTGGCCAGCACTTTATCCAGTTCACAGCATCTCTAACTGGATAAGTACCTTTGAATATTGGCAGGTAAAATATCATTGCTTTTCTTTCTTTTCTTTTTTTTTTTTATACCTCTGTGGTCTTATATCAGGATTATCTTTGCTTTCTCCTTGTAAATCTTATTTCTGATATTTTTTCTTTTAGAATTAAAAAGAATGCACCTGTTATACCAATACCACCCCATATGTAGAGATTTTTCCATTGCAAAATTTGAATTACAATCATGTATAACTATGATGGAATCATAATTTTAAAACATCAGTATTGTTTTTAAATCAGATAATTCAGTGAGAGTAAGTAGAATCATAGATTCTCTTAGTTGACCTACATCAGAGCCTCATGTCGACAGAAAAGTGAATGGCAGGGTTGGGGAGAGGGAAGGAGAGGGTACACTAGCCTTGACTGACTGTGGACTGGGGAGGAGAAGGGGGAAGGGTTAAAATTTAGGGGCAACCCCAGGTTAATTGTGGGTAAAGATTCATTGCACCAGGGCCGTATTGCGAGCAGGATTTGATTAAGCTGAACATCCAGAAGAGTAGGAGCAGATTTGCGGGGTAGGGGCACGAAAAAGCCATTTGGGGGAAATCCTGCTTTTATTATCATGCAAATGTTAATTGTCAGTGTTGTAGGTCATCTCTTGGGCTGTGCTTACTAGGCTGCGGTAAGCCCTAGAGTGTGCTTACTGCAGCTTAAAAGGGTTTACCATAGGACGCTGTAAGACGTTCCACTGTAAGCTCCGAATGTGCGTGTGCAAGTTACACACTAAAAAATATTGTTTAAGTTTTCTGCGAGAGGACATGTCTTGGGAGCAGAGAATGGGTGTTTCTACACTAATCAGTTTCCCTACGAGGAAAGGCTAAAGCGGCTAGGGCTCTTCAGCTTGGAGAAGAGATGACTGTAGGGAGATGTGATAGAGGTTTATAATATAATGAGTGGAGTGGAACAGGTAGACATGAATCGCTTGTTTACTCTTTCCAAAAATACTAGGACTAGGGGGGCACACAATGAAGCTACAAAGTAGTAAATTTAAAACAAATTGGAGGAAATATTTCTTCATTCAATGTGTAATTAATCTCTGGAATTCGTTCCCAGAGTATGTGGTAAAAGCAGTTAGCTTAGCGGGGTTTAAAAAGGTTTGACTAACTTCCCGAAAGAAAAGTTCATAAGCCATTGATAAGATGGACTTGGGAAAAAATGCACTGCTTATTTCTAAGATAAGCAGCATAAAATGTATTGTACTTTTTGGGATCTTGCCAGGTACTTGTGACCTGGATTGGCTACTGTTGGAAATAGATTGCTGGGCTTGATAGACCTTCGGTCTGTCCCCAGTATGGCAACGCGTATGTTCTTACGTTTATTTAGCAGATCTCTATTGCTGCTCACTAACTGATTAACATGGGATTAGCATGTGAGCTCTTACTGCCACCTATTCTGTAGGTAATGGCCATTCGCTAATGGCAACATTAGCACGTGGCCATTAATTTGGAAAATGGAATGTTGATCATTTTCTGGCAGTGGTACAAAATGGCCTTAGTGTGCAAGAAAGACCCACCACATAAGGGTACGCTTATGCTTCTTTCTACTGGAGCTTTGTAAAAGGACTACTTAATGTTTGAGGATCATAATTTTATTGGCACAACCAGGAACAAGTAGAGGCTAGTTCTGGGTTGTGCCTGCTTTCCCGTAGAGGTTTTTTTCCCTGCTCTTTGTACCCTCATAATTTTATTGGACAAAGTAACAACACAATTAAAGTGGACATCATTTTCTGAGCATGAGAGGGGAAATGCATTCTAAGGAAACTGAAATTTGCATCAGAAATGCACCAGTCTTGTATGTACCTCATAATATATAAATGTTTTGGCTATTTGGGGCCCTTATTTGCAAAGTCTAAGCCCTAGAGGCCGTAGTTTGCTTTTAAATACAAGGTGAACTCTACGGGCTGAACTGAATGGTTATCCAGGTCTGGGGTAAAATGGGGGGGGAAGGGAGGGAATGGGAGAGGGCGGGGGGAGGACTGGTATGATTGATGGGATAATAATGTTGGCAAAAATTTATAAATGCTGTATGCTAGTTAGCAATTGTTGTATATATAGACTGAAACAGAGCTGGCATGACAATGTTGGTGCTGATACAATGTCAATAAAAAACGTTTGAAATTATGCAGAGGGGAAGGAGGAAGGGTTAGGGGGGGATGGGAGAAACTGTTAAAAAGTTTTGATGATGGACTTTATCATTGTATTTCTATTTTGAAAGTTTGACGGTGGCATTTGTGTTTATGCCAGATATTGGATGTAGTTATTTTGTTTCATCAATAAAAATGTTTAAATATAATATATAAATGTTTATTGAAAAGTTCTGACTTCTACATATCCCTTCTGCAGGTAGTTTTCTGTGGTTGTGCCAGAGCAGCAAGGACCTCTTTTGTGTTGGGGATCAGAATCCGCAGTTCCGTCCGTCTACGGTGCAGCTGCCTCCTGACACCGAGGTGGTGCATTTTGCTGCTTGTCAGGATGCTGTTTGGGCTTTGGATGGTCTAGGGCGGATCTTCATCAGAACACTTTCTAAAAGTTGCCCAACCGGGATGCACTGGACAAGATTAGATCTTTCTCAGCTTGGTAAGGCTCTTTCTGTTTTAGAAGTCTGGTCTTTTTTACTTCCTTGGATTGACAGGAAATTGTATATATACTGTGATGATATAAACAAAGATGTACTGGATATGACTTGATGTGGCATGCCAAATTCTGGTGCAGTAACAGACTGGAGTTCCAAGTGTTGCTTACCAGGCCTCACTGGTCAACAGGTGTTGGCTTTGCTAAAAGCATGACCCAGTCAGAGTCCTAAGTGACTTGGGTGTGAGGATCAAAGGTGAGACAGGCAAAGCATTGCTACCTTTAAACAAAACACTGTAGATTATCTCTCTATATAAAAGGCAACCCCAACGTTCTGAAGCCTTCACGGAAGTTGAGGTGCCCGAGATATCCGTTGTGCCCTGGAGTGTCTGCACCGCCCTCGCGTCAAAACGTCATTACGTCGAGGGCGGAGCTATAACACTCGGAGGGCCGAAACGCCAGGCGAACGCGAACCCCGAACAACGCAAATAGCTCGGAGGGACGGAGGGAGGGTCTGCACCGCCCTCATGTCAGAACGTCATGACGTCGAGGGCGGAGCTATAACACTCGGAGGGCCAAAACACGAGGCGAACGCCAACCCCCAACAAGGCAAGTAGCTCGGAGGGAGGGGGCCCCTTGCTAGCGCCCGTTTCATTGCGCTCAGAAACGGGCATTTTTTCCTAGTAACATATATTGCTAATGAGTCCACTTGCAATGTAAAAAATACAAAAATGGAGGAAAAGATCTCAATGTACCCGGGTGCTCAAATGAACATTGCCTTTTCTATTTTCACAGCACTCACCGAGCCATTACATCATCATCGGCCAAAAACCTCCTTCCATATATTTCTGTTATTTTTCTTCTTTTAATGCTCCAAACATCCTGCTCATTCAATCAGCGAACAATAAACAGTGCAAATAAAAAATCTTATATTAAGCTACTTAGCTTCTTATTAGTTGATCGGGCTTCATAGCTCCTGATAACACAACTCCCAACGGGGACCCGTTTCGCCCTCCAGCTTTTTCAGGGGAGAGGCATTTTGTCCTCTTCAGCATATTTGCAGCACCTTGAAAATATACAGAAGGAGGTTTTGGGCCAGTGATGATGTAATGGCGCAGTGAGTGCTGTGAAGATAGAAATGGCAACGTTCATTTGAGCACCCGGGTACGTTGAGATCTTTTCCTCCATTTTTGTATTTTTACATTGCAAGTGGACTCATTAGCAATATATGTTATAATGTACAGTGTTTTGTTTAAAGAAGTTTTGAGATTCTGTAGAAGAATGTTTTTTGAGTGGAAAACATTGCTACGTGACATACATACAATAAGGATCCACCCCTTTCTTTGCTGCTCTGACTAGGGCTGTTCTTTTTTTTTTTTTTTGCTCTCAGAAGGGAAAGGAGAAGCCAGGGAGGAGTGATGGCTGCATGCTACTGGGCCTCTTCTATTGGTCAGCTAGTCACATAGTAAATATTGGAATTGACCTCAGAAATTGTCTCCTAACTCTACCTCATTAGTTTACTCTCTAGGAACTTACTATACCAGAACAGCTTTTTAGTTTTATTTTAGTCCTAGCACTTATACACCACTGTTTATTTATTTTTTTTATTTGTTACATTTGTACCCCGCACTTTCCCACTCATGGCAGGCTCAATGTGGCTTACATGGGGCAATGGAGGGTTAAGTGACTTGCCCAGAGTCACAAGGAGCTGCCTGTGCCTGAAGTGGGAATCGAACTCAGTTCCTCAGTTCCCCAGGACCAAAGTCCACCACCCTAACCACTAGGCCACTCCTCCACTGTTGCTACTATTTGAGATTCTACATGGAATGTTGCTATTCCACTAGCAACATTCCATGTAGAGGTCGGCCCTTGCAGATCACCAATGTGGCCACGCAGGCTTCTGCTTCTGTGAGTCTGACGTCCTGCACGTACGTGCAGGACGTCAGACTCACGGAAACAGAAGCCTGTGCAGCCTTCTACATGGAATATTGCAACATTCCATGTAGAATCTCCAATAGTAGCAACATTCCATGTAGAATCTCCAATAGTATCTATTTTATTTTGGTTACATTTGTACCCCCGCACTTTCCCCACTCATGACAGGCTCAATGCAGCTTACATGGGGCAATGGAGGGTTAAGTGACTTGCCCAGAGTCACAAGGAGCTGCAGTGGGAATTGAACTCAGTTCCCCAGGATCAAAGTCCACTGCACTGACCACTAAGCTACTCCTCCACTAGCAACATTCCATGTAGAAGTCGGCCCTTGCAGATCACCAATGTGGCCGCGCAGGCTTCTACATGGAATGTTGCTAGTGGAATAGCAACATTCCATGTAGAATCTCCAATAGTAGCAACATTCCATGTAGAATCTCCAATAGTATCTATTTTATTTTGGTTACATTTGTACCCCCGCACTTTCCCCACTCATGGCAGGCTCTATGCGGCTTACATGGGGCAATGGAGGGTTAAGTGACTTGCCCAGAGTCACAAGGAGCTGCCTGTGCCTGAAGTGGGAATTGAACTCAGTTCCTCAGTTCCCCAGGACCAGAGTCCACCACCCTAACCACTAGGCCACTCCTCCACTGTCATGGGGGGGGTGGTGGTTTGCAGGCTTTGTATTTATGAATGTTAATTTCTTTGCATTTGTGTTTTTCTTTTGCATTCTAATAATAAGATATGTATAAAAAAAAAAGAAATTGTCTCCTGCTGAGGGCAGAGAGTGAAAGGGCTAGTGTAAATCATAGCTATAATGCAAACTTCAACGCTGCTATACTCAAAATTGTATAACATTAAATGAAATCTAGAGACCTGCTTGCCTTTGATATGAATTGTACAAAAATATTGCCTTTCTTTCATGTATTTGTGGATGGTATGAGTTTCATGATTGATCATATGAATCATGGACTCTGTTTTTTTTTTTTCTTTTATCATTGCACCTTACATTTTGGAATCTGTTTTTATTGTCTAGTGTTATTTGCTATTTTTGAAACACATTCCTCAGTATTTTTACATAGATTAAAAGAATTGTTCAAAGGCAAAATGCATCTATTCCCTAATCTCTTGGGTATTTGCCACGCTGTTCGCTACACTACAGTCTGCATTGAGGCATTTGTAGTGGTTCAGTTGGATGATTGATTATTCAAGATGTGCAGAATAGGATACTGAGAAACCAAATGAAAAAAAAAACCCTGCCAATTTAATCACAGGAAATGATAGTTAATTTCACAACATGGCAAAAAAATATTCCAAATGTTCTCACCTATTTCTTTCCTAAGCAGTACACTAATTATTTCTATGATGCTTAACATATTAGTCTTAAAATTTTAAAGCAGTGTCAAAAGTTCTCAACAGGTGGCAAGTTTAAGTATAATTTCTGTCTCTGAATTTTAATATATGTAAGAAAAGATTTTTGCTCTTGAATTTCTCCAGTATAGGAAACTATCTGGTTAGACTCTGTAGATCTGTCTGGATGTGATTGAAGTAGACGGTCTCCTGCATTTGACAAAAGTTGAGAATGAAAACCTTTTCCTCCTGTGTTCATCTGTTGCCATGTGATTGCAGTGAATATTACCGTGAACAGTCAGTGCTCCTAGAAACAGATTTGACTTTGTCCCTGAAGACTAATATCACCTTCAGTCCACATCACTATGACCCGTTCTCATAAGTTGGCACTAATGGGATCCTTTGTTAGCACCATCAATGTAGAAGGTCACAGAGGATAAAACTGTTGAGATAGTCTGTCAGAATAAGGTTGAGATGCACTGTCAGTGCAGTGTGGGGAAATTTGCACTGTACCTATTCTTTGTTTAAGGGAAGGGCTTCTGTCTCCATTTATTTCAGTTTGGTATCTTTTATCAGCACTAATTCACGTAAGTCACTTGTGCTTTATTTATTTATTTATTTATTTATCAGTTTTATACATTTTTAGGCAGCTTAGCAATTCATCCTCCAACCACTGTATAACCAATCTAACCAACTTTCGCAAAGCTTTGAAAACATATCTCTTCAACAAAGCCTACAAAAGTCACCCTCAATGAAACAAATCATTCCTTAAACCACCCAAGTACACCAAAAAAACACCTCTCACACGACCTTATCTAACACCTTTCCATGTAAATCCTCTTTCACCTTTGCTTATGATCGAGTGTTTTTTAAATCATGTAACGACGTTATCATATCTATACTCTGTAAGCCACATTGAGCCTGCAAAAAGGTGGGAAAATGTGGGGTAAAAATACAGTAAATAAATAAATAGACATAAAATTTCAACTCCAGAGAGGCTAGACACGAGCTGAGTGTGACTAACCAGATACCACAGACAAATGAGTCAGCAAAAACTAGTCTGCTGTAATCAGCAAAGCTGTTATTTTCTGATGTTATTTGTGGAAAAGATGGGGAGAGAGCAGCGTAGACCTATTTGATGTTCTGTTACATTAGCCTAAATGAACACTATGTAACTCTAGGCACAGGAGATAGCATAGACAACAATTTTATTTATTTATTGGGATTTATTAGCTGTCTTTATGAAGAGATTCACCCAGGGTAGTGCACAGCAGGTATAGCTTGACATAAAACTTATTATTTTGTTAACCGTATAAAAATAGTAAAATGACCAAATAGCATAAATACCCTCAATGGAGTAAATTTGGAAACAGGCAAATTGAATTCTAATAATAAGCATAACAACAATGTTCGCGGAATACAAATGAAATCTCTTAATAGGCAACATATTAGAACATTCATATCACAACAGTGTGAGACAGCAAAAAGCTGATAATCATATGGAGAAGGGCTCATGTTAAGAAATCCATACTCAAACTCTTATTATGCTCCAGATTCCTGATTCTCAGCTTAATTAGTTGAGTTATAGTTTGTTTATATTCCACTTGCATCTAAGCAGAGCACATAAAAATATACAAAATCAATAAAAGCATAGCAAAAAAAACAATTTAAATAAAGTCCCAGTCTTTACACATCAAACTCTGCCACCTGTTCCTTCAACAGATCCCACCACTAACCACCTCCAGCTGCTGGAAAATTTATATAAGCTGATATGTTCTAGCAAGCTAGTAAGATTTTAAAAACTTCATAAATTGCTGTATATCCATCACAGATCTGATATACAGCGGCAAAGGATTCCACATCAGTGGACCTGCTACAGAAAAGCACTCTTCTGAGTTTTTTCAACATGAAACTTGTACAGTGCTGGAACAGGCAAATGGAAGGGCCTCTCCAATCTAAATGATCGACTTAGTACGTAGACTTTCAGACGAGAAGTATAAAATAGTAAGCAGATTCTTGTTTTAAAGCCTTGTGA